>NC_137030.1:16704825-16830557 GCF_032717465.1 Coenobita brevimanus | reverse complement strand
TCTTCCTCTTTTTATTTCTTCCTCCATCATCATCATCATCATCTTCTGATTATCACTGTTAAGAACTCCACATTCCGTGCATCTCTTGTTGATATTGTAGATTTTTTTTTTTTTTGGGGGGGGAAGGGGAAGACCTAGAAGGCTGGCATTCCAAGATCGTTCGAGATAGACTTGAACTTTTCAGGAGTGATGTATCTTGGCTGCAGGTTTGTTTGGGCACAAAAGTATTATCCTCTCACAGGCGCCGCACTAGCGACCTCTATGATATTTTTTCAGTTTTTGTTTTCCTTCGCAGCTAAAACTACAGAATCGATTGCTTTACAAATGTTCCAGTATGAAGCAGTCAACATATACCAGTGCACCTGGTTATTGATAATGAGATCCAATAAGTACTTCCTGAGATATTAATTAAGGAAAATCAATATGGCCGTCTCATGCAGGAAAGTGCTAAATCGGAAAATATTTGGCATATGTTAAACAAGTGGGTCATGAGTGAACATGATTTGCATAGTATGAATGACCTTGACCTTGATCTCAAGGTCACAAGTCAAAATTCATAAAAAAATTTGAGTCATACCATCATCATCATCATCATTGCCAGACGCCATGTATCCCAAACGGGATGGCCAAGGGCTTAGAGTTAATTGTTTTACAGGGAGGGGCACTAATCCTCCACCAACCCCACACACGTAGGGAGAACGTTAGCCAACAGCATCTGGTGTTCCCAGGTGGTCACCCATCCTAGTACTAACCAGATCCAACGTTGCTTAACTTCGCTGATCGGACGGGAAGCGGTGTACTCAACGTGGTATGGCCGTTGGCAAAAGTCCCTTAATATTAGGTCGACTGTCATAAAAGTATTTTCATCTGGAATTTGGCGTTCTTTGAATATTGCTTCAGCAGTTTCAGAATTCTGGTTATTATTATTATTAATATTATTAATATTATTATTATTATTATCATCATTGTCACCTTCATCACCTGCATCATCGTCATCATCATCAGTATTGGTATTACCATTACTTGTTACTAACGTTACTAGGAGGTACTAATATGAGACTTATGCTGATTAAGAGGTAGTATCTGGATGTTTTTTTCATGAGGGAAGGGGTTCGAAAGCAGGTGGAGCAAGAAGTCTAGGCAATGAAAGGGAGCTGAAGAGAAGTGCAAATGGAACATGGAGGAAAAAATATCGAAACATGTTCGAAGGAGTAAAAACTGATTAAGAAGAATTATGTGAGGAGAACTAAGGAGCAAAGAGATAGAAGAAATTGAAGTGAATATTCAGAAACGAAAGAAAAACAATAATTTAAGTGTAACTATTAACTGAGCGGTAGGAAGAGAGGAGGCTATTTCAATACAGAAAATGAAATGCGGGAAAGCAGAAGGAATGGATACGAGCTTGAGTTAGTAGGAGCGAACAGCGTTGTGCAGGGGTCACTTAGACATTTACATGTATGCCATGTACAGTACCTGAAGACAAATTGACACTGAGGGCGGCAGGAGATGATTTTTGTAGCAAGGAGCCTTCAGAGAGACCAATACTGGTGCATCCACCAAAATGTCTAATCTTGAAACATCTGACTTGTCCTTTGACCTTGACCCTTGCCGACTTTTCTCAAATTCGAGTGCTTTCACCCTTGTTTTACCCTGATCCTTCCAAATAGTTTGGTCTAAACCAGATCGCAAATATTCAAGCTGACCCTGTCACGTAACCTTGGCATTTGACCTTTTTCTTTGACCCTGACAGTAAACTGTTCTCAAAATTTCATTTCATTATTACCTTACCACCCTGAACACTTTCACACGGTGAGACCTAAATAGCATAAAAACTGGTTAAGTTGACCTTGACATGTGACTTTGAACTTTGTTTACTGTTCTCAGACAGTATACGTCAACTTCTCTGTCAACCCTCAATCTTCCACCAAGTTTGGCCCAATTTAAATCAAAGGTGTTTTAGTTATGTTCATACACAGTCACACGGGTCAAACTCTGACCTTGCACTATAGGTTTGGTATGATCTTAAAATTTCCGAATTCTCTAAACATTTCACTAAGTCTAGCAAAAATTGAATAATAATTGTTTAAGTTGATTTTTCCAGGTCAGCTTTTGGCCTTGCCTTGCCACCTTCACCCTTGATCTACTGTTCCTAACAACCATAGCTCAGCCCTTTGGCTCTCAGTCCTACAAAATATACATAAGATCGAATTTCGGATTTAAACATTTTGAGTTGTTTTTCACACACACACACACACACACACACACACACACACACACACACACACACACCAAAAAAAAAAAAAAAACATAATGCCCTCTTGCACGGATATAATTAGCCAGCACCAGTGGGATAATAGATATACCATCATACTAAAATAACATTTATTGTGATGATACAGCTGAGATCATAACTTCTGTATGTGGTCTTTTAATGGTGAGAGGACTGTTCAGAAAAAATTTACTGAATGAAAGTGGAAATTTTGATAAATTTAGAATGAGAGAAAAACTTGAAATGGAATGAGGAAATTTTATGAACAAAGTGAGAGTAAGAGCATCCAGGGGAAAAAAAATGGAATACATACATAACTAAGCAGTGTTAATGTGTGTGTGTGTGTGTGTGTGTGTGTGTGTGTGTGTGTGTGTGTGTGTGTAAAGACGTTGACAAATAACAGGGAACCAGTATGGTGGGATATGAAATAGAAAAGAAGAGGAAAGGAAGGTGAAAATGTGATGGGTGGAAGAAAAAGAAAATGGTAAGAAAGATGAGAATGGCAAAAAGAGTGTAAAAAAGGCTAATGAAAAACCTGTAGAAAAAATAAAAGTAAACTTCTCTGAAATATCATAACATTACCCATCTTAGGAGAACGCCGTTGTAATGGTGTGTGTGTGTGTGTGTGTGTGTGTGTGTGTGTGTGTGTGTGTGTGTGTGCGCTCGCGCGCTTAAACTGTTTTTCGAGATTATATTAATTACACAACACTAAACATGAAAACTGTGCAGAATAACGTGAGATATGTCGAGAGGCTTGACTTATGTACCGAAGGTTCAGATATAAGAAGAGGAGACAAAGAACTTTACAGAATTATAAGTGACTTCAATACTATCTATCTATCTATCTATTGCCAGACGCCTCAATCCCGTTTGGGGTGGCCACAAACAAATCGCCTCCAAGTCTCCCTGTCCCCCTCCATTTCACTGCCCTGCTCCCAACTCACACCCCCCTCTCTCATATACCTCTCCACCCCATCCCTCCATCTCATCCTCGGCCTCCCCCTCCCTCTTCCCCCCTCCACCTCACTCACATACACTCTCTTCGTCAGTCTTTCACCCTCCATCCTCTCCACATGGCCAAACCACCTCAGTGTGTTCCTCATAACGCTTCCTATCACATCCACATCAACACCACAACGCTCCTTTATATCCTCATTCGTCAGCCTGTCTCTCCATGTGACTCCACAGGCTCCTCTTAAATAACTCATTTCCACTGCTCTCACCCTTGACTTGTGTCCTTCCAACAACGTCCAAGCTTCACTTCCGTACGTTAGAGTTGGTATCACAATACTGTCATGTAGTAACTTTTTCACTTCCATGCTCACTTCCCTGTTTCTTATCACTGCTTTCAAAGAACCAGCAACCTTTCTTCCCTGCTGTACCCTTTCAAGCACTTCACCCTCCAAACCTCCATCCTTACTCATCACACTACCCAAGTACTTAAACGTACTCACATTTTCCAATTCCTCACCATCCAACCTCGCTGTACATTCACTGACTTCACCTCTCTCAACGACCATCACTTTACTCTTCCCTATATTCACCTTTAGATTCCGTTTCTTACACACTCTCCCAAACTCATCCACCAAGCCTTGCAGCTCCCCTTCGTCTTCACTCAACAACACAGTATCATCTGCAAACAACAGTACAGGGAGTTTCCAAACACTATCCTCTCTCACCAGGGCCACTCCAACATCCACTACCCTACCTTGTACCTCTTTTATTACCCCATCCATGTACAGATTGAACAACCATGGAGACATGACACATCCCTGTTTCAACCCAACCTTTCAAAGAGAAAAATTCACTTAGTTCACCATCCACACTCACTGCAGCCTTCGCACCATCGTACATACTCTTCACAGCATTCAACAACTTCCCATCTACTCCATATATTCTTAACACTTTCCACAATCCTTGTCTATCCACCCTGTCATATGCTTTCTCCAAATCCATGAAAGCCGCATACAACTTCTTTCCCTTCTCTAGAAACTTTTCCACTAAAGATCTGAGAATGAATATCTGATCTACACCACCTCTTCCCTTCCTAATTCTCCCTGTTCTTCTCCAACTAATTTCTCTGTTATTTCTCTAACTCTGTCAATAAGTATCCTACCATACACTTTTCCTATTCTACTAAGAAGACAAATGCCCATATGATTACCACACACTTCTTTTTCCCCTTTTCCTTTGTACAAGGGAATAATTATACCTGACTTCCAATCCTCCGGGACTCTACCTTCCTCCCAGGCCAATCTGCACATCTTCCACATCCATTCTACTACTATCTCTCCCCCATTCTTCAGCATTTCACCACACACTCCATCAATTCCTGGGGCTTTCCCTGATTTAACTTTCTTCATTGCTTCCACAACTTCTATCCTACTGATTTCTTCCTTTCTTCTCACCTCCCTCCTTCTCCCAGCCATTCCCCAGCCACTTATACTCGCATTGCTTCCATCCTCTACGTTCAACAATTCCTTAAAGTGTTCTCTCCATCTGCTCACTTTTTCTCCCTTCTCCACTAGTAATCTACCATTTTTATCTTTCACTCCCCTGCTTCAATACTAGGTTCTTGTAAATGTGAACAGTTTAACGTCACCAACTGATGTGGTCGAGATGTGTGTTAGCCAAAATGGGATTCATTCAATAGGAATATGTAAAAGCATTCATACTAGTTCTAGATAATGACCAAGTGATACAATAAGTGGACCCGACTATATGTGACCAACATATCAAAGAAATAAATGATCTATGAGATGTTATTAAGCAACGTGACACCAAATTACAAAGCTCTCGATTGTAGTAGGATGTCTCGAATGTACAGGAAGCACTAGACTAACAGGAACAATACTTTAGACGAAATAATCTGAGAATGACTGTTTTTTTTTGGGGGGGGAGAACGAAGATACACTGAAAGTAGCACTTGATTTCATCAGTGGTATGTGTATCGCAATCAGCGAAAGACGTAGATCGAGTGCACTCTGTTGGCCGCAAACTTGATAACGAAACATCTCGCCACATTATGATAATGTTTTGTACGTACCGAGCACGTCACTGGGTCTACCGAAACTGAGTCCACGTCAACCCGGACCGTCGCCAAAGAATTCCAGGAAACCCTTTGGTTATTGTACAGTCAACAAAAGTGTACTGCACATCTGATGTACGATGGGTGTGAAAATGAGCGAGTTTTGTGGGACACACATGAATCTATTTGCCTAGTGCCTTAAGAAACCCCGCACCCAGAATGTGAATTTTTGTGCGATTTCGAGCTGTAAGAGTTACTAAGGATAATATTTGCACTAATAATCACAGGGTGCTGCATATATCACAATGTTTCGTCCATTTTCACAATGACACGTGCTGTAATGTGTACGGTAATTTTTTTGTTGACTACATTTGACGCTGGTGCTTCAGTCAGTGGCAGCGAAACAACTGGCTATGGAATTGAAACAAACACTGACACTAAAGGTATTTACGTAAATGAAGACGTTACTAATGCCAGGGCGTTCCTGTTATGGAAAAGTAGATAGGCGAAGAAAGAGGAAAAAAAATCCATTACTGTTGGATGATTTTTTTTTTTTTTTACATCCATTGAAGAATGAACCAAAGGCTAGAAGCATGCAGGATTGTTTCCTCTTAGAACAAATAAAAACAAGATAATAGCCAAATTCAAGAGCCGTTCGTTTCGAAATACCTGGACACAATGTATTTAAAAGACGGAAGGTCATATCCAGTAGGAAATACAAAAGGAGACAGTTCCAGAGTTGACATATTCCATGTATCATGAATTGGGAGTAACGGTTAATTTTTGCTTTAGAGTGTTGGACAGAAAAGGAATGAGAGTTTGCAGCTAGACGGATGCTACGCACCCACTGTAATGGTGGAGGGATGCAGGCAAAAAGGTCAGAGAAGCAGTGACCTTTGAAGTAGTGACAGAAAGAGATTAAGATGCAACAGTGCGGCGAAGAGACAGAGGTTGAAGGGAGCCGGTAAGAGAAGGAGAGTTAATGAAACGAAAGGCTTTGATTCCACCTTGTTCAGAAGAGCTATATGTGGGAAGCCTCCCCACACACGAGAGTTGTACTCTACACATGGGCGAATAAAACCTCTGTATAAAGTCAACAACTGTTCAGAGGTAAAGAAGGCAAAGAGTCTGCTTAACACACGTAATTTCTTGAAAGCAGATTTTATGAGAGAGGTAATGTGATCTTTCCAAGATAAATCCGAGAAAATGAAACCCCAAGAAAAAATGTTCAAAGATGATGGAGGATTGAGCTGGATATTGTAAAAAATTAGAGGATGCTCCTGTGGTAGGTTTTGACGGGTTGAAATTGTAAGAAGTGAGTTTTAATGCATTAAAAATAACCAGATTACTTTCACTCCGATCAAAGATATGATTCAAATCAGACATTAGGCGCGTCACAGCCTCATCCCTTATTTATTGAAGGAACCGCCGAGACTGATCCCATGGGAAGCTGATGGAAAGTTGAAGGGTCATCAGCCTATGAATGGATAGTGTTGGATGTACAGCTTAAAAGGTCATTGGTGAATAGAAGGAAGAGAGTTTGTGGCAGGACAAAACGCTTAGGAACATCACAATTGATAGCTCTAGGAGACGAATGGTGGTCGTCTACAACAGTAGCTACAGAACGACCAGAAAGTAAGCTAGAGATGAAAGCACAGATAGAAGGATAGGAACCTTAAGACGGCAGTTTGGAAACTAATGATTTATGCCAGACTCGATCTAAAGCCTTTGAGATGCCAAGTCCAATGGCAAAGTTTCCGCCTAAGTCCCGAAAGGAGGATAACCAGGAGTCTGAAGGGAAGGTGAGAAGATTGCCAGTACAGCTTCCCTGGCAGAACCCATACTGACCATCGGAAAGAAAGTTGTGACAGGATTTTTTAAAACGGATTTAAAACCCTTCGAAATACATGATGTTAAAGCAATTGGGCGATAGTTAGAGGGCCGGCAATGGCCACCCTTCTTTGGGACAGGCTGAACGGAAGCAAACTTCTAGCAAGAAGGAAAGGTACAAGTTGACTGACAGAGGCGAAAGAGTTTACTTAGGTAGTGTGTAAGCATAGGAGCACAGGTCTTGAGGACAACGGAAGGGATCCCATCAGGTTCATATGTCTTGTTAGTATTGAGACCAGTGATGTAAGAAAATACATCAGCTGAAGAAACCTTTAATGTCAACCATGATGAAGTCTGAGGGGAGAAGCCATGGAGGAACAGCACTGAAATCGACCAATGTAGGATTAGAGGAGAAAGTCTGAGCGAAGATTTCTGCTTTATCAGTTGTACAATGGTTCTTAACCAGCGGTGCACGTACCCCCTGGGAGTACAAAACCTCAAAGTCTAGGGGACAATACATGCTGTCCACTTCATACGTTACGGAAAGATTATGAAAATACACTCTTGTTTTTACAAATTGTGAATGAGTTAATAACATCCTAATATTTTATTTATTTGATCTTCTTTTTTCTTTTTTTTTCAGGGCAGTACTTAACATTATTGTGTTTTCTTACAGTGATGTAATTTTATCTATATAAGTGTTACCCGGCTTACACTTATGGTTTACCCGTTTCGTACTCCATTAGCTTTTCTCGTGCAGTATGTGTTCAGTTATACACGGATGCTGTTGCTTGGAAGTTCGACAGTTGCTCAGTCGTGATCTGCAACTCGGCCTAGCAGGTTCGTACTTTTGCAGTGTGGTGTTTGTATGGTTAAGATAATGTAACAGCGTGGTGAAGATTGGATTGTGTTTTAATTTTCATTTATTTAATTATTAATCAAAAAATATAAATAAAAACCATATTCTACTGTCTCTTATCAATATATTTAATCATATTTCATTGTATTTCATTGTGTGTGTTTTTGTTATCGCGCAAAGAATCAAGTAACATTCAATTTTATATCTTTCCAGTTATTAGCGTGGTCAAGATCTTATTTACCATGTCTAAGAAACACAAGTGGAGTGACGACTACGTTCGTTATAGTTTCACCTGTATGACAGAAAAGGATGGAATTCAGAGACCTCAGTGTACAATATGCAGCACGTATTTCAAATGTAAATTTCAAACGTTCACAATTTAATGAGCATCATAATAGGCATAGGGGGTACAAATTCTGGGAATGATTTCGAAACCTTGAAGATCAAGAGGACACGATCGTAGTAGTACCCTGCCAATGCAAGAATTTGTACCGATGGAGAAGCCATTGTTGCAAGCACTTTACCAAGCTGCTTATTTGTGTGCTAAGAAAAAAAAAATCATACAACTGCTGAAGAACTAGTGAAACATTGTACTCTAAAAATGACAAAAATAGTGTTGGGTGCCGAGGCACAAAAGAAACTTTGACTGGTACCCTTGTCAAACGACATTATCTGTTCTAGGACTGGTGGCATGAGTAGAGACATCTTGCATCAGGTGATAGCAGATATCAAAGCTAGTTCTGTCAGTGGGTGTCGTCAGTTAGATGAGTCAACTGTCGTCAGTTTATGTGGTTACTTACTGACTTTTGTGCAGTATGTGAAGGAGAATGAAGTAGTGGAAGAATTCTTGTTTTGTGAACCACTGACAACAACCACAAAAGCAATCGATGTGTTCAGTCTCGTGAAAGATTTCTTTTTGAAGCATGGAATGACTCTCGACATGTGTGGGTTACTTTGCACTGATGGAGTCCCCGCCATGCTAGGAAACAAATCAGTTTTTACTGCACTTGTGAAAAAGATGTTCAATGTAACTGTCACGCACTGTGTGTTTCATCGTCAGCAAAGTCATTACTGGAACATCTGAATAACGTTTTGCCAATTGTTGTGCGTGCTCTCAATTTTATCAGAGGGCGAGCCCTGAATTACCGTCTCTTCCATGTGTTTTGTGAGGATATTAGAGCTGAGAACAGTGTTCTTCTTTACCACACGGAAGTGAGGTGGCTATTGCGTGGCTAAGTGCTTGCTCATGTGTTTGAACTCTGCAAAGAAATGAAGAAGTTTCTTAGGAAGTCAAACAATGACATAGCTGAAAACAGGAAGTTCGTTTTGTCCCTCACATACTGGCAGATATATTCACACACCCCAACGAACTGAACACCTCCATCCAAGGAACAGGAATGAACATGATCATAGCGTGGCCTTCACTTATAAACTTCCATTTGGATAAAGCGCATTGATAATGGAAACTCTGCAAACTTTCCCAATCTTGATGAAGCTGCTAATGTAGAAAAAGAAATACCAGTCGCGACTGAAATCAATGAACATTCCCAGGTTCTGGGTCAGTCCGTCCAAGGATCTTTTCAAAATGGAGAGCTTTCTGATGCACAGGGATGGATCCAGGATCCATTTCTTTTCAACCTGGATTCCATGGATGGTAATGACACAATGAAAGCTAACCTGACTGAGCTGAAAGCCAGTCGAAAAGTCCAAATGAAGTTTGATTCAATGCAGCTAGATATCTTCTGGTGTGCACAACTAGTCACGTTCCCCCAGTTAGCAGGGAGAGCTTTAGATGTCCTTATGCCATTTACAACCACCTACTTGTGTAAAACAGGATTTTCATTGCTTCTACACATAAAAACAAAGGCCAGGAACCGTTTGGATACAAGTGATGATATTCGTAAGGTTATTTAAAAAAAAAAAAAAAAAGAACCTCGCTTCAGTGTGATCATTGATGATAAACAACAAACGAGTCACTAGCAATGTTTTAGTATGTAGAGTCTCAATAATAAGTCATGTCACATCAGTAAGTACTCGTACTCATCAAACTGTAGCACCAGTCGAGCAGGGCGGTACTCCCAAGGTGGATGGAAAACTGATGACATGAAGAGCTGGAGCTCCAGTTTCATTGGCCCTCAGGACTAGCTCCTGACCATCCCCCTTTGCTGAACTTTTTCACTGTTTCAGTAGGTCAGCATGCTCTCCAATATAAATTCTTCTTACTGTTAACACCAAACTACAATCACATTACACACGCCATTTTCAATTCAAAATTTAATAAAAACAGTGGCATCTAATAACCATGCCTCAGACACCCCAGGGGGGGAGGGGCATAAATGCCCCCACCATCCACCCCTCTCCCGGTGACAACCCAGTGAGATGCCTAGAACCTCTGTCTAACTCATTTCTTCTCCATTTCTGCAACATTTGCGGCCTTTCCTCAAAACTTCAGTTGAGCATCACCTCTCCTTCTCTAAACCTCACCTTCTCTTCCTAACTGAGACACAGTTGTCTGAGGCAACTGACAGCAAACCCTTCTCTGTATCCTCCCACTTTCTCTATACTCCTTTCAAAGCCAACCGTGGCTGTTGTGTACAGTATATGTATGCAACGACATATCTTGCTCTCGTGTTCCTGAACTTGAGTCTTCTGAATTCTCTACTCTCTGGCTTCTTCCTTCCTGTCATTCTCTCACTAATAATATCTGTACTGTTTATTTATCCCTTTGTTCTACTGACTATGAAAAATTCTTCGACTATCTTACTTATAAGATGGAACACATTCTATCCATTTCTCCTTTCTCTGAAATCTCTATACTAGGAGATTTTTCAGTGTTCATCACCTCCTTTGGCTCTCCTCTCCTCTCACTGATCCACCTGGTGAACACATCTTTTCTATCCTTAATGACCTAGTGCCTGCACAGCACCCTACCTGTATCCCTGACCACCTTGGAGAGAGTTCCAACATACTTGACCTTTTCCTTGCGACTAATCCTTCTGCATACGCTGTTAATATTTCCTCTCTATTGGGCTCCTCTAATCACAACCTTATCACTTTAACCTGTCCTGTCGCTCCAGTAAGGCATGTGGACCCTCTGAAGAAGCGTTGATTGTGGCATTTTGGAGCTGCTGATAGGGAGGAGCTCAGACAGTACGTCTTTGATTTTCCCTGGAATGATTATTGTTTCCATGGCCAGGAGCCATCTGAGTGTGCCTTGCTCATTACAGAGGATATTCTCTCAGGAACAGAAGCATACATTCCTTTCTCATATACTATGACTAATGAGAAAAAAAAATTGGTTTAATCACGCTTGTTCTAATGCTTTCAACAAGGAGAAGGTCTACAAAAGGTACCACAGGCAACCCACTCCTGAATCTCATCTCTTCTATGTTTCTGCCCGTTATTGTACTAAGTCTGCTCTTTGCTCTGTTAAAAATAATTTCTTTCGTACTAAATGCTCTGAACTCTCCGACTCGAATTCTTCCTGCTCCTTCTGGCACATTGCCAAATATCTTTCTAACAACTTTACCTCATCATCCTTCCATCCCCTTTTCCACTCTAATGGTTCTGTAGCCATTTCTTCTACTAATAAATAAGAACTCTTCAATCAGACTTTCTTCTTAAATTCCATCCCAGACGATTCCGGTGCTGTTCCTCCATCACATGCCCCCTCTGTTTTCCTTATGGCTGACATTAAGTTTTCTTCAATTAATGTATTTTCTGGCATCACTGGCCTCAATATTAACAAGGCATGTGGGTCTGTGAGGTCCCTCCTGTTTTCTTCAAGAACTGTGCTTCTGTGCTTATACTCTGCCTAGATAAACTCTTTCGCCTTTGTCCATCAACTTGTACCTTTCCTTCTTGCTGGAAGTTTGCTCTCATTCTGCCTGTCCCAAAAAAAGGGTGACCATTCCCAACCCTTTAACTATCGCCCAGTTGCTTAAACATCCTGCATTTCTAAAGTTTTTGAGTCTTTGCTTAACAGAAAAATTTTAAAGCATCTTTCCTATCACAACCATCTTTCTGATCATCAGTATGGGTTCTGGCAGGGACGCTCCACTGCCAATCTTCTCACCTACCGTTCTGACTCCTGGTCATCCTCCTTTTGGGACTTTGGCAAAACCTGCGCCAATGCACTTGACATCTCAAAGGCTTTTGATCGAGTCTGGCATAAATATTTAATTTCCAAACTGCCTTCTTTCGATTTCTATCCTTCTATGTGTGCCTTCATCGCTAGCTTTCTTTCTGGTCGTTCTATAGCTGCTGTTGTTGACAGTCACCGTTCTTCTCCTAGAGCTATCAACAGTTGTGTTCCTCAGGGCTCTTTCCTATCCCCAACTCTCTTCCTTATATTCATGAATGACCTACACTGTACATCTAACCCTATCCACTCATATGCTGATGACTCCACCCTTCACCTTTCTATTCGTTTCCCGCAGTGTCCATTGCAGCAGTTACTTCAACAAACAAGGGATGAGGCTATGGCACACCTAATGCCTGACTTGGTTCATATCTCTGATTGGGATAAAAGTAATCTTGTTGTTTTTAATACTCAGTTCTTACATCTATCAACCCGACAGCATCTTCCACAAGAGTATCCTCTGATTTTTAATAATATCCAGGATAATCCTGCATCATCTCTAAATATACTTGGGGTTTCATTATCTCGGGATTTATCTTTGAAAGAACATATACCTCTCTTGTTTAACCCGCTTCTGAGAAATTAGGTGTGCTAAGCCGACTCCGTGCCTTCTTAACCCCTGCACAGTTTTTCACTTTATACATGGGTTTTATTCGCCCCTGTATAGCGTACAACTCTCGTGTGTGGGGAGGCTCCCCGCATACAGCTCTTTACAAGGTGGAGTCAAACGCTTTTCGCCTCATTAACTCTCCTTCTTGTACTGGCTCCATTCAACCTTTGTCTGTTCGCTGCACTGTTGCATCTTCGTCTACTTTCTGTCTCCACTTCAATGGCCATTTCTCCTCCGAACTGTCTGCTTGCATCTCTCCACTACTATGAAGGGCGTGTAACACCCGTCTAGCAAAAAAGTCTCATTCCTTTTTTTGTCCAACTCTATAATGCAAGATTTAACCATTACTCGCAGTCCTTCATATATGCAACAGGACAACTCTGGAACCATCTTCCTCTGTACTGCCTCTGATCTCCATTTTTTCAAACACAGTGTGTCCAGGCATCTCGAAATGAATAGATCTTGAATTTGGCTCTCTGCTATCTTGTTTTTGTTTTTTCTTGGAGGGAACGATTTGCAGGATCCTGGCCTTTGGTTCCCTCTTCCTTGTATTAAAAAAATGGTGTGTTTCAGTCAAATTTCATTTACTATGTGTGAGAGAGTGTTCTTTAACCCGTCACGTCCCGAGGTTTTCCGCACCTCCGACATCCCCCAGTCCCGAGGTATTTTCGAAATTTTTTTATTTGGCTAAAACCTTTGCTTTTGGTGAGAAACATCGAAAATTCATAGAGAAATCGCTCACCTGAGGTTTAAAGTGCCCAATCCAGGTAGGAGTTCCTCCTTACCTGAGTGGGTTTTCTAATATGCTGGCACCAAAGAAAACGAGTTCTATGGGAGGGTAACTATTTTATCCACTCATAAACGGTATTTATTTATTTACTTGGTACGAATGTATATGTAGTATGACAGTATATTGGTTTTCAAGCAGTAATAAAGGCATTATAAGCATTGTTTCACTCACTAACTAATCACCATACCTGACCTATTTTTGCCACACTACCTGATCATTATTTCTGGCTGTTTCTTCTTCTAATGCTATGTAAACATTGTCCTCCACATTGTCATCGATTGGGGAATCACTCTGGCCCTGAATAACTTTACTAGCCAGGTCACTGGTAACAGGTCCTTTGCCAAGACAATGGCGTGAGGGGGGGAGCGGGGAGGTTATGCAGTGTAAGGCATTGTCCCTGCTTGGTATCTTGTACAGGAATAGAGGAAGGTGTCCCGTGTATACATACGAAAAATCATGTGCGAAAATTGAAAATTGTGCAAATTAGCGACCTTGCAATTGCACGACGTACTGGTACGTCGCCGGGACTGGCAAATGCAAATCGTTGCAACGTACCCATACGTCGTCGGGACGGGGCGGGTTAAATACTGATCTGCAGTCATAACAGTTGTTCAGTAGTTCTCAGCCATTATCAAAGAGATGAGTGAATGAAACATCATGGCATGTGACAGCACTTACTCTAGCGATGGTCGCTGTATAATATGGATGTACTTCAAAAGTTTATTCTGAACAAATCTACCTTGAGGAAGTTTATTTTCAGCACACACTACGCATTATGTCTGTCGTTTTCACAAATAATAAATCCAAATTATTTAATCATAATTGTGACATCGATTCATTTCGCTCTTTCTTTCCTTCTTTCTTTCTTTCTTTCTTTTTTTTTTTTTGCTATCAAAATAATGAAATTTTATGGATTAATTAATGTGATTTTATTGTCATTTTTAACAGGGGGCAAGGATAATATTCTGAAATTCCAAGGGATAAGGGTACTTAAAAATGTTAAGAACAACTGCAAGACACAATTACATAGCCATCAGAAAAGAAGAGGAGGGAAGAATGATAAAGTTTAGAAAGGTTTTTGTCAAGGTGCCAGAAAGAGCGGGAAGAATTTGAGTCAGAATCCAGAGCATTTAGTTCAAACAAAACTATTTTTAGCAGAGTGAAGGAAAGACTTATCATGGCTCCGGGCATAAAGATAAAAGAGATGAGATTCAGGGGTGGGCTGGTTCCAGTACCTTTTGCAGGCTTTCTTGATGTGGACAGCATTAGGACAAGCGTGATTAAACCAAGGATTTTTTGCATTAGTCACAAGATAAGAGAAAGGAATGTATGCTTTCATGCCCGAGAGAATAGCCTCCAAAAGGCATAGGGCACATTCAGATGGCTCTCGGCCATGGAAGCAATAATCATTCCAGAGAAAATCAAAGAAGAACTGCCTGAGGGCCTCCCAGTCAAAAGTGCCATACAGAGGGTCCACAGGCCTTACTGGAGTGACAGGACAGGTTAAGGTAATAAGGTTGTGATCGGAGGAGCCCGGTGAAAAGTATGAATTAACAGCATAAACAGAATGATTAATTGTAAGGTAAAGATCAAGTATGTTGGAACTCATCTCCAAGGCAGTCAGGGATACGGGTAGGGATGGGATAGTACTGTTAATTGTGGCAAAGCATTGTGTTGAGAAGCATAATGGACTTCTCTATTGTTTATCTCCGTATATCTCCAGACAGAATTAGTTAATTAATTTATTTATTTTTGCTATATAGATGCTGGTTATGCAGTATTTATTTATTTACTTTTTCAATGTGTAAAATATTCTTTCTAGTACTGTTATGTTCCATATTCTGCCTTTTTCTTTTTTATGTATGCGGAGATAGTGTACTCTTTCTCAGTTTATTTTGAGTCAGTATTACATATAAATTATTTTTCTATACAATTTTGATCACTATAAAAAGTATCATAACACTGCTACTTTACTGTCTATATTATGCAGAATCAACCTTTAAAATCATGTAAGTAGGACCAACGACAGTAATATGTGGGAAATATAACGAAATAATTACTACTGCTGGAGGAGTTTCTTCTTTTACGATTTGTAGGAATGCAATGCAATTCATTTTTCTTGCTATAACTGAGATTTCTTACCGTGTAGTAAATATGATCCTCTTTAACAGGTTACAAATGACGAAGAATTTAATAAGTCCTTACAAACATACCGTAAATATGATTGCCTTCACAGCTGAAGAACATTAGATTTAATCCTTCAGAACTTAAAGATTCACTCGACACTGCACATTTATTAGGTATAGATCCAGATACAAGCTACTTCAGTAGCACTGACTCTGTGAACTTAATGAGTAATTATTAAATGGAAGGTCACGTTAAAGGAATATGTAGAGAAAATTCACAGTCTGAAGTTTATTTGCTCTAATTCACTTGAACATATGCAGTCTACAAAATATATAAATATAATCTAAGCTTGGACTCATACTCGTAAATCCTAGACGTTAAGTTTTGAGTAATTAGATTAGCAGAAACGTGGATTAATCATTCCAGTATCAACAGGTATAGCAGTAGTTACGAGCGAGGGCGATGCCTTCACGAGCCTCTAGTCAGATAATGGCATTTTCTCACATACGAGCGGCCCGACCCGGCCCGACTGTAATGCTTTTCAGAAGCTTTTATCTCAGCAACCACAGGGCTAATCACTGCGTGGTTTGCACCATATGATAGTCCAATTGTTTAAGATTTGTTTCTGACATGTTTCATCACACCCAAACGGTGCACGTGACACACAACAAGTGCACAATGTCGAAGATCTCCACAAGAGGGCCACAGGTCAGACAGTTTGTCGTAAAGGCATAAACCTGACAGACAGATAGCCATCAATAAACTATACTCTAGGCTTCCTCGGGGTGTAAGGCATCATTTCAAAGCTTTCGGATTTAAATGGCTTTGCTCGTACCTCGCCGACAAAGGCGTTTTACTGGTGGTTATGTGTAAAGGGAAAATTATAGGAAAAATGGGAAAGGTGGAGGCGTCTTTCTGCATTAAAGAACAATTATCCCTTACCGTGAAAAATGATGAATCATTATTGAATTATTATGCTGAGTCCATTTTAACAGAACTGGAAAATACTAACGTTATTGGAAGTAATATTGGTGTTATATACAAGTGAGATGTGCTCCTATGGACGAATTTTTTGAAAATCTTAACAACATATTACTTAAATTACGGTACAAAAAGAAAAATAAATTTTTCTTGAATTGGAGACTTCATATTGATCTGTTAAAGGATAAAAGTTATATACCCACATAAGATTTTGTAAACAGTATCTCATATTCATTTTTTTCTGTCATCAATAAATTTACATGGAGGTACAATAACTTGCTGATATTATGTTTCATAAAAATGTTCATGATAAGTGTCTGTTTAATGGTGTTCTGTGTACTGACATTTAATTTTACTTTCCTGTTTTCTGCTTCAGTACTAACTCAAAAATAATGAATGATGAAAAATATATACAGTAAACCCTTGATATAATGAAGCCTGGTATTGCGATTTTCGGATATGATGAACGGCTAAATCGCTACTTCCCCTGGATTTTCAAAGTTCACTAAATGAGGGGGGGGGGGTTCGGGAATCAACCCTTGGCGACAACAGCATCCCTTCCTGGCACAGTAAGTGTACTTCAACAGCATCCCTTCCTGGCACAGTAAGCATACTGTAGCAGTACCATATTAGACTCTATTCTTATTATAGGTATTGTATTTTTATATACAACTTCATACAGTATTGTAATTACATGTACAAGTTGATAAACCATCCAATTCTTCATGTAAAATTTCATTGAGTTAGTTAAGGTTATATTTGAGCATGTAGGTCCAAATGACTCCCCTTATATAACGAACTGAGTTCGGTAATCCCTCGGAAATACCAACCTCTCGTATATAGCAAACTTTTGGGTATAGAAACCCTCCCCTCCCCCCAGTTAGTACGTTATATCGAGGGTTTACTGTCTAACCAAAAGATTGTTCAATGAAAAATGCATGTTGTAATTTCAGGAGAAACTGCCCATCACTGAATGGGGCAGCATGATGAGTCATTCTGATTGTCAGGTGAGTTTCTGAGTTCTAGTAAAAGTTCTCTTTGTTTTTCAATTAATGTTTCCCCTGTATCAAAATAAGGATTGCTTATAGAAACAGAGAATCACAATTAACTTCTGGATTGAGGCAGTCAGTCAAAAGTAAGAACAAATTATATGTATTATCATTAAAGAAACCATTACTTTATAATACAGACAGGCATATTAAATATAAAAGAACTTTTCAAAAATTACTGCAACAAGCTGAGCGGAATCAATATAGTAAGCAATTTCAAGAAAACATACTGTAGGTAAAATACGAGGTGCCACCCAAAAGTTCCAGTAATTTGAATATCGTAGGAAAATAAGTTACCTTACCTCCTAGTTGACGCCTTCGAAGTAGTCCCTTAGGGCATGTATACAGTGGTCCCAGCATTTTTTCATGAATTCATGCATCCCTGGAATGATTCAGGCATGATAGTCTTGAACACCTCCTGTGATTCTGTCTGGATCTCCTCAATCGAGCCAAATCGATGCCCTTTCAGTCGTAATTTCAGCTTGGGAAACAGGAAAAAGTCACAGGGGGCAAGGTCAGGCGAATAGGGTGTGTGGGGAATGACTACCGTGTTAGTGGAAGCCAGGAACTGCCGGACAACAATTGATGTGTGGGCAGGGGCATTGTCATGATACAGGACCCAGTCCTTGTTCTTCCACTGTTCTGGACATTTACACGGATGTTCTCCCTCAGACGCTGCAAAACTTCACAGTAAAACTTTCCACTGACAGATTGACCGGGTGGGACGAATTCCTTGTTAACAATCCCTTGGGTATCAAAGAAAACGATTAACATTGACTTGACATCGCTGTGAGCTTGACGCTTTTTTCGGCCTCGGTGAATTTGGAGACTTCCTTTGCTATGACTACTGCTTTGTCTCCAGATCATAACCATAAACCTATGATTCATCACCAGTTATGACCTTGGAGATGAAGGTGACATCATCTCTGACCTGATTCTTAAGCTCCTGCAAACTGCAGGACGATGTGCCTTCTGCTTGTCACTCAGCAGTCTTGGCACAAATTTTGCAGCGATGCGTCACATGCCCAACACGTTTGACAAAATGCGTTGCATGCTCCTATACGACAGTACAACAATATCACAAACATCATGGATAGTTCGTCAACGATCTGCAAGGCTAGCCTGACGAACGTTTCCGATGTTTTCTGGTGCTGTTGCTGTTGACGGTCGTCCAGAATGGTAATCGTCTTTGACGGACTTTCGTCCTTCCTTGAACCTCTTGTACCAGAAAAATGTTCTGCTTTGGGACATGGCATTGTCACCAAAGGCTTGCTGAAGATTCCGGTTAGTTTCTGCAGCCGTCTTGTTGATCTTGAAGCAGAACTTGATGCAGGTTCTTTGTTCCATTAGGTCTGCCATTGGAAAACCGCCAAACCACCTACGCACCACGTTACAATAGTAAGCATAGCTAACAACACGTCTGCTCACAGACACCCGGGGCCACAGTGACACACAAGGAGTGCTGCTGACCTCCTAGCGGTGTGGAGAATGACATTAATATTGTGAAATGGACACAATAATTTACTGGATTTTGTTCTGTGTCTTGTAAGTTTATGTATGTTTATGTACTTATGTATGCTTATGTTCTCCTTATGAATTAAACTAATTTTGGGTATTTGTTTGTTACAGGCTTGTGTTGCTCCCTTGTGTTTAATAAAGTTTCCTGAGCAACCCTTGAGTATTACTACAATTTATTGAACATAAGGATGGAGAAGTACCTCAAACCTGATCGCCTGGATTTGAACCCCTCAACTCCTAATGCTGCTGATCAGTGGAAGCACTGGAGGAAATCATTCGACACCTTCTTAGCAGCCCTAGTCTACTTCATCAACTACAGAAAGTCGACTTCAGTTTTCAAGTGCTGATAAGCTTAACCTGCTTGTTAATCATGTTTCGTCAGGAGTTTACAAGTATATCTCTGACTCTGAGAATTATGAATCTGCTATTGACATTTTGGAAGGGGTATTTGTAAAGCCTAAAAATGTGATCTTCTCTCGACACTTATTAGCTACTCGTCGCCAACAGTCAGGAGAACTCCCTCGATCAATACTTGCAGTCTTTAAAAACTCTCAGTAGAGATCGCGAATTCAAGGCAGTGACTGCAGATCAAGCCAGAGACGAATACATTCATGATGCATTCATTAATGGGTTACTGTCCAATCAAATAAGGTAAAGATTACATGAGAACAAGACACTAGACTTACAGACGGCCTATGATCAAGCTCTCACACTGGAGATGGCTCAGAAACAATTTGTTTCCTACTTGCAGCCGCATTCTACTAATGTGTCTACCTCTATGGTGCGAGCAAAAGACTCTCTTAGCTCTACTGAACCAGTTAGCTTCTCTGACAAGTCTAGTGAACATCCTACAGTGGCTCCATCTCAGAACCAGAACCAGAAGTGCTTCTTTTGTGGTTTACAACGTCACCCTAGGTCTAGGTGCCCTGCTAAGGATTCTGTATGTAACAGCTGTGGAAAGAAAGGACATTTCTCTCGAGTTTGCAGATCCTCAAAAAACTCATCAATTACGGCTGTTACTGACTGCGAGTCCTACCGTGCTGCTACTTCCTCTGCAGTTTCTCCTGAGAGTCTCTCACGTGCAGTGCTGTCTGGAACAGTTCAAGGCAGACCAATGAACATACTCGTTGATACTGGTAGCTCTGAGAACTTCATTAACTCAAAGGAAGTTGAAAACCTTGGTTTAAGCATCTGCCCTAGGTCTGACAAAATATCTATATCCAGCAGTGTCCTCTTTTCTGACACCCTAGGATACTGTGTTGCATCTTTTGAGCTGAATGGCAGGTCTTACAGAGGGATCAGATTGTCTCTCATGGCCATCCTATGTAGTGATGTTATCCTTGGGCATGACTTTTTACGTCAACATTCTTCAGTGAAGATACCATTCGGTGTTCCTCTTCCACCTCTCACTGTTTGTGGATTGACTGCTATAAAAAATGTGCCCTTTCCAGCATTGTTTTCCAATCTAACTCCTGACTGCCATCCTATAGCAGTGAAATCTAGGAAATACAGCACGCAGGATGCAGAGTTCATTCAATCAGAGGTCGCTCGTATGTTGGAGGAGGGTATCACTGAACCTTCTCAGCGTCCCTGGCGAGCTCAGGCCTTGGTGGTTTCTCCTGAAAATCATAAGAAAAGACTTGTAATTGATTATTCTCAGACTATAAACAGATTCACTCTCTTAGATGCATATCCTCTTCCACGAATTGAAGACATGGTGAATGAGATTGCCAGATACAGTGTCTTCAGTACTCTTGACTTGAAAAGTGCATACCATCAAGTGGCCATCAAACCTGAAGAAAGGATGTACACTGCTTTCGAGGCCGCAGGCTCTCTATACCAGTTCTGTAGAATTCCCTTCGGAGTACCTAACGGTGTAGCTAGTTTCCAGAGAGTGATGGATGAAATTGTGAAGCTAGAAGGTCTCCAGGGTGCATATGCATACATAGACAATGCTACAATTTGTGGACATGATCAGGCTGAGCACGACAGGAACCTGAAAAACTTTATGAATGTTGCAGAAAAATACAATCTAACCCTGAATATAAACAAATGTCACTATTCACTCACCACAGTCAACCTACTCTGCTACTCAGTAACTAAAGGTATGGCGAAGCCTGACCCTGATCGGCTTCAAGGTTTATAAGATTTGCCTGTTCCCCAAGAACTATCTTCCCTTCGACGAGCTATGGGAATGTTTTCCCACTATTCTCGGTGGATCTCGAACTACTCTGAGAAACTTCACCCTCTAACAGAAGTTCGCCGATTTCCTTTGAACACGGAACAAGTAGAGGCATTCCAGTATCTGAAAAAGGAAATTGCTAACGTAGCTCTAGTTGCCATAGACCCGTCTCTTCCTCTGGAGGTTGAAACAGATGCATCAGAACATGCTATTGCTGCACCTTTCACTCAAGGTGGTCGTCCTGTGGCATTCTTCTCAAGAACCTTGACCTCTTCTGAGCAAAAACACTCTGCAGTTGAGAAAGAAGCATATGCAACTGTTGAAGCTACCCGAAAGTGGTGCCACTTGTTGATGGGAACGCATTTCAGACTAGTTACGGACCAAAAGTCTGTCTCTTTCACGTTTAATACTAAAAGCAAGAACAAGATAAAGAATTAGAAAATTACAAGGTGGAGGCTGGAATTATCCTGCTTTAGTTATGACAGTGTATCGCCCAGGAAAACAGAATGCTGCTGCTGATGCTCTGTCAAGGATCTGCTCCTCAGCCACCAGTGAAGACAGGCTACACAATTTGCATAATGAATTGTGTCACCCAGGCAATACCAGAATGCTACAGTTCATCAGAAGCAAGAATCTGCCATACTCTGTTGCTGATGTTAAGTCAGTGGTCAAGTCTTGTAGCATCTGTTCGGAAATTAAACCTAGATTTGTGAAGACTGCACCTCAAACTCTAATAAAGTCAAGCAGGCCTTTTGAAAGTCTGAATGTTGATTTTAAGGGACCCGTACCTTCTACGTTTCATCATCACTTCATGCTAACTGTAGTTGACGAATATTCCAGGTTCCCATTTGCTTTCCCGTGTTCTGATGTTTCAGCATCAAGTGTCATTCAGAATTTCTGCCATCTTTTCTCTATATTTGGTGTTCCAGGATTTGTGCATTCTGATCGTGGTTCAGCTTTTATGTCCAAAAAGTTGAAACAGTTTCTGCATTCTAGAGGAGTAGCTACCAGTCGAACTACGGCTTTCAATCCCCAAGGTAACGGACAAGCTGAACGCTACAATGGGATCATTGGCAAACCGCTTGTTTGGCATTACGATCAAGAAATCTCCCTACCACACATTGGGAAGTTGTTCTAAACCATGCCCTCCACTGTATTCGTTCACTGCTGTCAACCTCCACCAATACAACTCCTCAGGAGCGACTCTTCAACTTCCAAAGAAAATCAGCCTCAGGAGATACTATACCAACCTGGCTAACCAATGCAAAATTGGCTCTCCTGAAGCGCCATGTACGTGCCAGCAAGTATGAACCTTTAGTGGAGGAAGTTGACATCCTGGACGTCAACCCCAGCTATGCTCATGTACGGCTCAGCAATGGGAGGGAGACAACAGTGTCCCTGCTCATATGGCTCCTGTGGGTGATGGAGGGGAAGATTCGAAAACTGATAACGAGCAATCTCCTGTTGACGTCGATGAAAGGCAGAAATTGTTGGATCAGCAAAAGTCTAATGAGTCTGATCCACCCAGGGAAGCTCCTGCCCTTCTGCCCGGCACCGATGGTTTTCCTCCGACTTCTTTGCAGCAGATTCATGAAACTGCTCCTCCTTGCCAGTCCGCTCCTTCTGGACAATTGAATGAAGATCGGTTGAGTGAAGATACCCGTCAGGCTATAAAACCTAAGACCACGGACTCTTCTGAAGTACGTCGCTCCGCAAGAATACGGCACAAGCCACGATATCTAACTGAAAATTATCAGTTGTGAAGTTTTCCTGCCTGGGGGTGAATGTGGAGAATGACATTAATATTGTGAAATGGACACAATAATTTATTGGATTTTGTTCTGTGTTTATGTTCTACTCATGTATGTTTATGTACTTATGCATGCTTATGTTCTCCTTATGAATTAAACTAATTTAGGGTATTTGTTACAGGCTTGTCTTGCTCCCTTATGTTCAATAAAGCTTCCTGAGCAACCCTTGAGTATTACTACAAGCGGCAAAAGACAAAATTGCAAAAGGTTGGCTCCCTCTGTTCAAATTACTGGAACTTTGGGGTAGCACCTCGTAAAGAAGTCGTGAAGTTAATTAGAGATGCTATAAGTAAAAAGAAAAAATCTTAGGTTATAAGAAATCTGGTTGTTAATGAACGTGTTGAATCGGATGCAAAATTTATGGGAAATGCAGTAAATGAGTACTTTGTGAATGCCGGAGCAAGAATTAATGAGACAACCATCTTCCAAGAAAAACCCCTCTGTATGCAGCAGAAAGTTAATCACTACATATTTCAAGATAACAGACCAGTGATGTTACTGAAATAATAAAAACTTAAAAGAAAAAGAAGTCCAGGAAGGGACGCACCTAATTCATGTATTATTAAACAAACGTATCCAGAGTGATGCTTTAAATGTATCTCTTAAGCAAGGTGCCTTTCCTAACAAATGAAAGCTTGCTAAAGTTATTCCTCTGCTTAAGGGTGAGGATGATATGACTATAAATAATTACTGCCCAGTCTCAGTTGTATCTACCTTTTCTAAGATTTTTGAGAATATAAGATATAGAAGAGTGATTTGTATTAATGAGTCTGGGCTCGTGTATTAATATCAGTTATATTTCCAACAAGGACAGTTTAATTTTGATAACATTAGTAGATAAAATTTCCAATGAAATCGATGCAGGAAATTATTTACTTGGGGTATTTTTACATTCGAGTAAAGCTTGTGATGACCATTAAATTTTTTAAAGGAACTGGAAACTTATGGAATAAGAGGACTTACTTATGACTTGTTTAAAAGCTGCCTAATGGACAGGGTACAGTGTGTAAAATTCAATGAGAAACATTCGGATATTTTTTATATTTAATATACAGTATATCATCGATCAATTCTTGGTCGGTTATTTCTATTACACGTGAATGACATAGTCAATATTTCTTCATCAGTTATACCAGTATTATTTGCTCATGATACTAATTTATTTTTTTAAGTGGTAGGCATACAGACGAACTTATATGTTTAATGAATAATAAAATTGAAAAAGTTATGGGAGAGATTTCAGGCAAATAAATTGTCGCGGTATTTCAAAACTCATTATATGATATTTAGTAGTAAGGAAAAGTCTGCATCCACTAATTTAAGTGTTTGTGTAAATAATGTGAAGCTAGCAAAGTAGGAGAGAAGTAAATTCCTATGAGTAAGTATTGCTTTTTAATGTACTGGTGTGCCATGTTGCAAATATTAAAAGTGAAATAGCATAATGTATAGAAATAATATGTAAAGTTCAAAGAACACTGAATATTTAATCTCCAGTAACATTATACAATACCTTTATTTATCCATATCTATGGTTTAGATGGCTGGGTATCTGGAAGTTATTGTTATATTTGGTTATTGTACTGTACAGTGACAGAAAAGAGTGATCACAATCATTGTGTCAGCTACATACAGAGAATTTGCTGACTCTCTATTTAAGTCTCAAAATTTTGCCATTACCAAAAATCTATAAGTTCTGTGTAGTAAAACTGATGTTCAGATTCGTCAGAAGCTTAGTGCTGACAGCTTTAAGCAGTATCTAACACAACTCGGGAAGTTCATTCGTAGCTTGCACATACAAGACCCAGAAGTCAGTTTCATATTCAAAGAGGTAGAACATCATTGATTTACAAAATTTTCCTATATAAAGGTATTCAAATACAGTATGAAATGAATTGTCTGATTCAGTAGAACATCTGTGTTCATTGTATACTTACATAGAATAAAATATTTTCTTTTAGAAAGTGACTTTGAAGCAGAATATGATGCTTTATGACACATTATAGTGTACTTTGTATATCTTTGAATTTATTTTATGTTCTTTCATACTAACATGCACTCGCCTGTTGCCTATCACTATATTAAACGAATAAGATCTGAGGACATAATCCCAGAAGGTATCAAGTCCTCACTGTTATGGGTTGTGTAATTATCATGTAACGGTATTAGTTACATTAACTGCACTGTAATGTATGTGTATATCAGCGAACAATGGTTCACGACAGTAACTAACTTTTAATGTTACTGAGTAACTTACCCTTCAGCAATGAAGTTTCTACTTGGCTGGATAAAATCATCTGGGGATAACAGAAATGACATGGGGAAGAAATAAAAAACATCCTAGGGCTAAATGGGTCACAAGCAAATGAAAGGATTCCAGTAAAGAATATGATGAATGGAAATGGCAAGAGTTGAACAATGATTAACCTGAATGAGTTTCGTGGTGCAAAATGTAATCTAATGCCCGAGAACTGCAGTATGTTACAGATGTCTGAGGAATGAAGAAGGCTATAAAATCGTAGAAGACGAAATTAGGTACTGATGAGTTACTGATAATTTGTGAAATCTGTTTTTCAGAACTCCTACATATTGTGCTTTATGGCTTCAGTTTCATGTTAGGTAAAAATTATTCTTTTCATACACCTTTATTGGGCAATGTTTTTTACAAGTATTTGGCAATATGTGAAACGTGTCATTGCATGCTGCATTCCAACATGTGGATGGGCATCACGTATACGTACGGCACAGCCTCTCCTTGTTTAGGTCCACCCAACCTTATCCAACTTTATCAAAGCTAACCTAACCATTCCTAGAGTTTTAATGGCTTGCCTACATCACTTTTCACATCCACTTATGTATTTTATTTAGTAATTGTGCACTTCATGGAAATAGAAATCATATCAGAAGAAACATATTTAATAAAATTGCCAAATAGCTTTTTGGTATTGCTGGTGAGTTTCTTTAGTGTGTGGAAGTGTTTTATTATTTGGAAGACATGTAAGTGCTGGAAGGGGAGCTGGAGCTAGCTGTGTGGCTAAAGTGAGGAGTGGTTGAAAGAGGTTCAGGGAGCTATTTCCTTTCCTGACACTGAGAGGGCTCTCCCTCCATCCTAAGTGATTTTTGTATGCGGCATGTGTTAGGAGTGTAATGCTGTGTGGTAGTGAGACCTGGGCAGTAAAGGAAGAGGATATTCGCAGGTTTAAACACAGAAATGACAATGATTAGGCGGACGCGCAGTGCATCCCTGAATGCGAGGCCTGGGGGGAGGGCTTGGTTTATGATGGAAGAGTTAAGAGGGAGGATGGAACTGGAGTGTACTGGTGTTGTGATGAGAGGTAGCTGGAGATGGTTTGGGCATGTAGAGAGGATGGGGGATGAAAATTGGGTGCAGAAAGTAAAAAGTGTTAGCATTAGGGGTAGGGTTGCGAGAGGTAGACTGAAAAAGACCTGGAATGAAGTCACTGAGTGTGACCTCAGGGACAAGGCACTAAATAGAAAAGCTGCCAGAGATCGAACAGCATGGAAAGCCGCCATTAGGTGACCAAGGTCGATGCATGCAAGCATGTTGGAGCCTTTAAAAACGAAACAAAACGAAAGGAAATACTAGTACCTGAAGTTAAATTTGATGCACTACTCACTGTACCCCAATATATTTGCAAAAGCTGTTTTCAGGCCATCATATTTCAGCAACCACACAACCAACAACATTCAATAAAAGACCAAAATACTTATCAATCATTCATCCTTCCACTGCACGTGTCCCCATGTATTTAGGTGGATGTTTTGTGGTGTGTGGAGATGAATAATGTCACTTTTGGAGTAAGGGCAAGGCTACGTCCCGATGAGTGCTTGAGTCTTTGGCTACGGTGGCCTATGTGCGCAGACCAGAGCAGCACAGCAGGAGAGGGTTGCCCCACTCTCACTCCCCCATGCCCCACTATGCTTCCTCAGTAGCCATACTTATGCATAATGTGAATATTTTTTCTTAATTTTTACTTCATTACAGGAATGGCACTCATTTCTAAATGGTTATTTTCATCATAACACTTATTTTCTGTACCATAGTTTTTCTTAGTGTCTAGTAACTTACTTATATTGCACTTATTTTTCTAAAATCTTAGTTCACTAAATTAATATCAGCCTTTACTTTTGTAAAATCATTTGTTCTCTACGCTGAAATTTTACTTATTTTTCTGTTTCACTTATATTTTCTATTTTTATGTATAAATTTGGAGGGTGAAGTGCTTGAAAGGGTACAGCAGGGAAGAAAGGTTGCTGGTTCTTTGAAAGCAGTGATAAGAAACAGGGAAGTGAGCATGGAAGTGAAAAAGTTACTACATGACAGTATTGTGACACCAACTCTAACGTACGGAAGTGAAGCTTGGACGTTGTTGGAAGGACACAAGTCAAGAGTGAGAGCAGTGGAAATGAGTTATTTAAGAGGAGCCTGTGGAGTCACATGGAGAGACAGGCTGACGAATGAGGATATAAAGGAGCGTTGTGGTGTTGATGTGGATGTGATAGGAAGCGTTATGAGGAGCACACTGAGGTGGTTTGGCCATGTGGAGAGGATGGAGGGTGAAAGACTGACGAAGAGAGTGTATGTGAGTGAGGTGGAGGGGAAAAGAGGGAGGGGGAGGCCGAGGATGAGATGGAGGGATGGGGTGGAGAGGTATATGAGAGAGGGGGGTGTGAGTTGGGAGCGGGGCAGTGAAATGGCGGGGGACAGGGCGACTTGGAGGCAATTTGTTTGTGGCCACCCCAAACGGGATTGAGGCGTCTGGCAATAGATAGATAGATAGATAGATGTATAAATTTATATACACTTCCCCACACGCCAGTACCTAGTACCTCACCTCAGTTTGGTATTAAAAAAAAAAAAAAAAGCATTCAGACTGTTGTGAAAACCCCCACAAAGTACTAGGCTGGGGCAGTGTGGGTGGTGTTAAGATGACGTGTGGGAGCCGTGAAGGAGGCTGGGTGGCTGTAATGGTGTTTGTACCATGAGAGACTTCTGGTTGCCTGACCTTCATCCCCACTCGACAACGAGAACACTATAACCTCCAGTTCCCACCAGCATGTACTTTCACCCAATCCCTTCCTTGCAAGAGCAGGTGGTTTGGCAAGGGTGAAGGTGGCATGTGTCGGGTGGACAGCAGCAGAGGTAAGTGAAATGGACGATGTGGGATCAGGGATCATCGTTCCTAATCCTTCTGTTGAGTGTGGTAGATTGCCAGTGCCACCTACCCACCGGCTTGTGTGATGCTGTGGTAATAAGGAAAATGGTGGTCACTCCAAATGATGGTGGGAAAGTGAAAACGGTTATGTCCATCAGCCCGGCATTTCCGAACACCTCATTTCTTACAGCCATTGTTGTCATACATAATACAGAAAATGGACCACGAGCGAGCAAACATTCAGAGAAAGAGATGGGGGTCCAAAATTTCTGTACAGGTGGTTGACAGTGAATTATCAGTTACGTCAGATTGATACAAAAGATAATGGAATACATGTTATTCATTTCAGGTATTCAGCATGCTTAACAGATTGTACATGTAGTTTTAGCTATCTGAACTGACAAAAGACAGTTTTTCCCCTTCCAGTGGCCATGGGTAAAATATAGCGTTTCATCAGTAAGGGAGACAGGACTCCCTCCCCCCCCCTATCCAGAACTTTTATTGTGAACAGTTTCAGATATATGTTAGAAAATACTGATGAGTCGAGGTACGAGTATACTGCAACATAGGAGTGGTCTCAC
Source organism: Coenobita brevimanus (assembly GCF_032717465.1). Classification (NCBI taxonomy): domain Eukaryota; kingdom Metazoa; phylum Arthropoda; class Malacostraca; order Decapoda; family Coenobitidae; genus Coenobita; species Coenobita brevimanus. Next base: position 16,801,607 of record NC_137030.1, on the reverse strand, counting down.
TGCCTTCAGTGTAACTCTCTCTCTCTCTCTCTCTCTCTCTCTCTCTCTCTCTCTCTCTCTCTCTCTCTCTCTCTCTCTCAGTTACTCACCTCATTTCTCTCTGATGCTCATCACTTTCTCGTTGTTACTGATTCTCTCACTCTCTTTTACTCACTCTCTGTTTCACTCCTGTACTCACTTTCACTCTTTTGCTTTCGCAGACTTGTTCTCAAAGTCACTCTCATTCAATATTGTTACCCATTATCGTTCACAATCGTTCTTGCTCATGATTTTATACCCTCATGGGAACTTCGTCTGCTTCGTCCTCTTATGTTCCGCTGCTCTCACTCTCATGCTAGCACACACCACTCTCTCTCTCTCTCTCTCTCTCTCTCTCTCTCTCTCTCTCTCTCTCTCTCTCTCTCTCCACACACACACTCACACCACTTACTACTTACTCATTTTCATTCACACAAAAGTACTCTCTCTCTCTCTCTCTCTCTCTCTCTCTCTCTCTCTCTCTCTCTCTCTCTCTCTCTCTCTCTGACGTATGTATTTCCGCATCGAGGTCAGTTACACCAGGAAGCGATGACTTTTCTTTGGTTTTCATTTCGAAGAGAGATGGATATGGAAAAAGGAGGAGGAGGAGGAGGAGGAGGAGGAGGATATGAAAGAAGAAGAAGGAGAGTAGAAGAAAATCATGCAGAAGACGAGAGAAGAAGAGGGAATAATAATAATAATAATAATAATAATAATAAGCTTCCAGAAGAAATAAAATAAGGAGGGAGAAGACGATGAGGAAGAGCAGGAACAGAAGAAGGTTTGGAGGATGGATTAAAAAAAAAAAAGTAGCTTAATACGGTAGACAAAACCAAAAGATTTATGTAAAACTGAACCAAGCCATCAAACAGGTTACATTTTCTTCAACCGTTATATTTTCTCCGACACAAATCTGTCTGTCGAACTGCATCACGGCGCAGATCCGAGCTTCGACCCCGGACAAAAAACATCGCTGTGAAACTAGAGCAGTGGATTCAAGCTCGATAAAAACAAGTAAATCCCTTAGTTCCTGCACTATATCCATCATACTGTATTTATGTGGGGTTCTGAGAGAGAGAGAGAGAGAGAGAGAGAGAGAGAGAGAGAGAGAGAAAGAGAGAGAGAGAGAAACTTCTGAATACGTGTTTTAGAACTTGTTTCTAAGATGACACTAGCTATGGCTTCTTCATTTTAGCTGATATTTACGTGCTTTTGAAGCTTATTGCATGTAGGTCAGTCGTAGAAAAAGATAATATTGGAGCTTTGCATTCAGTCCCATGGCAATTGTGTAATATCATCATCTTCAATTGTTATCCTCTTGCCATACATTAGCATTCAAGATGAAGTGATGGTAATTTTTGTCCATGTTAGAGTAAAAAAGTATGATTTCCATCATACTGCAATAACAAAAACTGAAAAAGTACATTCGAAGTCATAAATTGAGTCTCACCTCCGTGGTTCCCAGACTCACTCCTTAAACCAGAGTACTTCTTTTAAATTCGATGCTTCCAATTTACAGACGATATTATTGTGCTCTGGTGGGATTTCTGGAACAAGAGGGCTAGCACATCGCGTTTATTAATTCCTTCTCTCTGAAGGTGTTCTCTTGAGCTGAATAAATTCGCCCGACAACAGCCAGAATGATACGGTATAAAAACGGTGTTCTCCAGTCGAAGGGACTATAGATGCGATATTCCAACCCATATCATTATTACGGATTAGTTTAACACATGCAGTACGTTGAGGCTGTTTTTATTAATTCTTGCTTCTATCACCCAATGCTATCCAGTTTTAGAGGTCCACTTGCGAAAAGGTTAGCATTGAACACTTCCAGCTTTTAAAACTTCTCTTTGAATAAAATCGAATGGAAACTGCAGTAAAATAGTATAAAGAATGTCACTAGCAACGATTATTATTTTTTTTAGTCTCGAAGTTGAAACCGTATTCTCTCATAGTATTTATTCCTTTCTATCTATCTATCTATCTATCTATAGCCCGACGCCCTAATCCCGCAAAGGGTGGCCGCAGACAAAACGCCTCCAAGTCACTCTGTCACCCACCATTTGACTCCCCTCCCTCCAACTCACCCCCCCCTCCCTCATATACCTCTCAACTCCATCCCTCCACCTCATCCTCGGTCTACCCCTCCCTCTCCCTCCCTCCACCTCACCTACATACACCCTCTTAGTCAGTCTCTCATTCTCCATTCTCTCCACATGTCCAAACCACCTCAGTGTATTTCTCCTAATCTTTTCAACCACATCCACATCTACCCCACAACGTTCCTTCACTTCTTCATTCGTCAACCTGTCCCTCCACGTCACTCCACATGCTCCTCTCAAATAACTCAATTCCACTGCTCTCACTCTTGACTTGTTCCCCTCTTGCAAGGTCCACGCCTCGCTTCCATACGTCAGGGTAGGGATCACAATACTAGCATGCAGTGACTTCTTAACTTCCATACTCACCTCCCTATTTCTCATCACTACTTTCAGTGTACCAACAACCTTTCTTCCCTGCTGTACCCTTTCACGTACTTCATCCCCCAAAGTTCCATCCTTACTCACCACACTACCCAAGTACTTGAATGCACTCACATTCTCCATATCCTCACCATCCAACCTCACTGCACACTCTGTGACTTCATTCCTCTCAAACACCATAACTTTACTTTTGTTTACATTAACTTTCAGCTTCCTCCTCCTACACACTGTCCCAAATTCATTCACCAAACCTTGCAACTCCCATTCATCTTCACTCAACAATACTGTATCATCAGCAAACAGCAACACCGGAAGCTTCCAAATCTCACCCTCATTCATTAGGGCAACCCCCACATCCACTGCCCTACCTTGCACCTCCTTTACAACCCCATCCATATATATATTAAACAGCCATGGAGACATCACACACCCCTGTTTCAGTCCCACATTGAGATCAAAGAACTCACTCAGCTCACCATCCACTCGCACCGTAGCCCTAGCTCCCTCGTACATACTCTTCACAGCACTCAACAATTTCCCCTCCACTCCATATATTCTTAATACCTTCCACATACCTTGCCTATCTATTCTGTCATAAGCTTTCTCCAAGTCCATGAAGGCAGCATACACTTTCCTTCCCTTCTCTAGATACTTCTCCACTAAACATCTTAGAACAAATATCTGATCTACACACCCTTTTCCCTTCCTAAATCCCCTTGTTCTTCTCCAACTAGCTCCTCTGTCATATGCCTAACCCTATCAATGAGTATTCTACCATATATTTACCAGTCACACTAAGAAGGCAAATACCCCTATGGTTACCACATACTTCTCTCTCCCCTTTTCCTTTGTACAGAGGAACAATTATACCTGATTTCCAGTCCTCTGGAACCCTTCCCTCTTCCCAAGCCAATCTACACAACTTCCATATCCACTCCACAACAATCTCACCCCCATACCTAAGCATTTCACCACACACTCCATCAATTCCTGGGGCCTTTCCCAGCTTAATCTTCTTCATCGCTTCCACTACTTCCGACCTACTGATCTCTTCCTCCCTCCTCTCATCTCTTCTTCTCCCAGCCGTTCCCCAACCACTTATACTCACACTGCTCTCACTCTCTACATTCAACAAATCCTCAAAGTGCTCCTTCCATCTCCTCAATTTCTCTCTCTTCTCCACCAACAATCTATTATTCCCATCTTTCACTCCCCTACTATTTCCCCTTTCACACTGCCTTACTTTCTTTACCTCCTTCCAAAACAATTTCTTACTCTCCCTCCATTTCACACTCAGATTCCTCCCAAACTCTTCATCCACTTTCTTCTTACTCTCCTTCACCAGTCTCTTAACCTCCCTTCTCCTGCTCACATATACCTCTCTCTTCTCTCTCTCATCTTCTCCCCTACCTCTACTCGCCAACCATTCACCATATGCCTTCTTCTTTTGTTCGACAGCTCGTTTCACCTCATCATTCCACCATGCTGTCCCTTGCACACCCTTGCATCTCCTCCTCACTCCACAAACCGCCTCACACGCTGCACTTATCTCTTCCGTGAATATCTTACATACGTCTTCCACCCCTTCCATCTGCTCTAGCTCATACCTTCCCAATCTTTCTTCCACTATGCTCTTATACTCTGTCCTTTTCTCACTATCTTGCAATTTCTCCACTCTTCTCACAGGAGCTGCTTCCTCCTGTCTTCCCCTTCGTCTCCTCAACCACTTTCTTTGCAGCTTTACCTTGGCCATCACTAAGTGATGGTCCGAGACTCCATTCCCCCACCCTCTCCACACCCTTGCATCCAACACTTGTCTTCTCATTCGCTCATCCACACACACATAGTCTATCATTGCCTTTCGTTCAACAAGTTCACCATCCATCCTCCTCATTACTCTCCATGTATACCGGTGGATCATCTTATGGCGAAAGTAGGTGTTGGCTATTGCCAACCCCTTACCAGCACAGATGTCCACCAAAGCACTACCATTCCCATCTACTTCAGCTGGCACACCCCACTGACCAACCACTCCATCCACTCGTACATTCCCAACTTTGCCATTCATATCTCCAATCAACAGCACTCTCTCGCTCCTCTCAAACTTATCCATACATGCTTCTACTCTCGCCCAAAACTCATCTTTCACTCTTGCCACTCGATCCTCTGTTGAAGCATACACACATACAATTGCCCATGCTTGTATACCTACTTTCATCCTCACCCATACAATCCTTGCACCCACTATTCCATACTCTTATATTCTCCTTCCACTTCTTGCTTATCATCAGACATACTCCCTCTCTTGCCCTCTCATTCTCACTGACTCCCGCACATATACCTACACCGTATTCCCATTCTCTCATCCTTTCACCTTTCCATTTAGTTTCAGTCAATCCACATATATCCACTTTTGCATCCTCAAGCACCTGGACAATCTCTCTCTCTTTCACTTCATCATTCACTCCTCTCACATTCCACGTTCCTACCCTCAGAATGTCCTTTGTCCTTTCTATAGATGATTAATTTCAGTTTGGAAAGAATCTGTTGTAGTGAAGGTGCAAGTTAGATTGCAGATATTTCGAAGTCTCACCCAAGGAGAAAAAAAAAATGGTCTGGAGATGGCATGAACACGCAAAAAATAAATAAATAAATAAATAAAAGATGGTTGAAAGGGTTATATGTTTTATACAACGGTGGCCTAGTCTCGGGTCCCTACACCTAGTTTTTCCTGTTTGTTGCTATTCCAAAGTGCTCAGTATAGATACAGCCAACGACCACTTCACAATGGCTAGGGGATTCAATACAACAGTCGGCATTTTATAATGGGCTTTTGTCCGAAAACGACGATTCTGTTTTTATTTCACCTATTTGAATATTTTGTGCTGGTGAAAATGAAGCAGGCAGTGCAGCAGCGACGGCCTGTTAGCTTTTATGCGGCAGGACTGGGTTAACAAGGGCAGGGCGGTGTTTTCACGGCCCAGTTATTGTCCAGTCCACATAATTAGTAAAGCGACCGTGCCGTCAGTCCGACACAGCGAACACTCATCAGTCCGATAGAACGGATTTTAATTTTCTTGTATTAGCCAATAACATCGCTTTGATTTTGTTTTCATCCTTGCAGAAGATGACGTCTCAACACATTATTCTTGCTGCTCCCAATTGTTTTTTATTCACCTTGACAGAATCTTTTTACAGGGAGGAATATAGTTTTTTTTTTTTTTTATTAAATGCATATTACTATGCCAACACTCAGCAGAGAGTATCCTTTACTTAAATATTGATTACCACAACCTTAGAACCTCAAAATTAGACTTTTACTACTGATTTCTTTTCCAAATAGGTTACATCTATTGATAACCTCATGTCAGAATACTTCAAATGCCAGTTTGATATTAACACAGTGAGGTAGTTGCATCAAGAAGGCTTAACATGAATGCTAATAAATGCGCCTCAATGCAATTCCACAGAAGTTTCGTAGAATGTAATACTGTAGGCCTGTACTCGCAGTGCTGCTTTACCAAATGCACATTCACCTATTTATAGTAATTATGTTTCAAACTCGATACTCATATAAACTCCATAGTAATTAAAGTGGGTAGTTTGGCACCAATTTGTTTCAACTTTCTAATACGAAAAATTTAATTATGAGTCTCTTTCTGATTCCTGATCGTCAGTGCAGAATGCACAATACGGTGGAAGCCATACATCCACAGTGGACGAGAAAAACAATCTTCTCAAGAATACCAGTCCCGTACAGACTAACGATACACCATGTATTCAGCAGAAACTAGGCTATTTAGGTGATTTGATTATGCAGTGGAAGATATTTCGTGAACATACAGTATATCACTTTGTTACATAGATTACTCGTGTTTGTACTTGAAATGGGCATTTTAACACAATGCATGTGTTTTGGCAAACCCTTTCTATCCTCGAAAATAGGCAAATAATTTCTCAGCATTTTTCATTAGACATTTTCGAATCGTTTACCATACTCTCCTGTGTCTAACAAGCAAGACTGCGTGTCTTCAAAGTACGACTGCATGGCACTGGGGATCCTTCACTGTTTGAACAGTTTCAGATTTAAATTTAATCTCTGTTCTAGTGCATTGTAGCATACCAAACCAAACTTAGTTAAATCGTATGTCACGGCATACCTTAAAAGCGTGTGTGTGGTAGAGGTTTATGTACAATTTACAGATTAATTACTGAGGTCAAAATTTTTTAGGTCCATATGTAATAAAATATTTTTCTTCTGTGGCCGTTCTAAGTAAAAATCAGTATTCTTTTCCTTTATCATCTACAGTATATGAAAATAAAATAATGTACTAGTAATATTATATTCATTTGAAAACCTAAGTCACCAGATATCAAAGGAGCAATTTCAGTAACTGAAATGCATCGTCCAAAAGGCACATACACCCTTGCAGTAACACAGAACACCGTATTGCATCACTGGACACTCCTGTTTCACTGCTTATCTGCATGCCTCACGATATAGCAACCGTATTTTCTTTTTAATCGTGAAGTCAAGGAACCTACAAGTGTTTAGCGGCCCAATCGGGCCACTAAGCGCTTCCCCAGAGACACAGAGTGACACCAAACTTGACATGGACCTGCTTTGCCATACCGGGCATGTCCATTTGAAATATCAGCTCCTTCTACCCAGGGATATGACCTGTAGCTGGTTCCCAATGTCCGACGAAAAATCGGACACAAAAGTGGGCAAGTGGTTCACGCACTTTCTACCACAAAATGTTTGCAAATGCCATTATTTTTGTTTCCATACCATTCGTGAGCCCACAATGACCAATTCTTACCAAAAAGTCGAGAAAAATTATTTTTGCATATTATCGCGGGTCGCTATTTCAGATTCTCACCGTCGCGTCGCGCGCTATCGTCAATTTTTTTGTACTTTTCTGACACTCCCTGGATTTACCCCGACCTAATGCAAATAGAATTAGACCGATAACTATCATAGTTCTCGTGAAAGAAACGAACAAACGCACAGACAGACACACACACATACACAGATTGATTTTAGTATTTAGATGTTTTTAATGAACTGAGAGTTCGATGTCCGACTTCATCTGCATAATTCACTTTTAAAACTTGTAGGTGGAATACCATAAATTTTTATTGTAGGTCGCCATTTCTGACGCTTTTCTCTGCTGTTAACAGTTTATTGCAGAAGCATTGTTTGCTAAAGGTCCAGTGTTACCTACAACGATCACCTGACAGTTGTGTGTATATTTTTTTTCTTATAAAAGCACTATGGAAATAAAGACTGAGATTAAATATATATATATATATATATATATATATATATATATATATATCTTCCAAAACAAACTAAACAGTCAGAAGACAAAATGATGATCCGATCATTCCAGGTACCGGGCACACTGCTGATAAGATAATTATGTAATATGTATGGTCATTGGCAGTGGGACAGACAGACGGAGGAAGACATTTCCAAAACCAAGCAGTTGTGTACACGGAAGATTAAAAATACCAAACAACCCATATATTAGAGTTTGAGAAAACAATGTGTGTGTGTGTGTGTGTGTGTGTGTGTGTGTGTGTGTGTGTGTGTGTGTGTGTGTGTGTGTGTGTGTGTGTAACTAAAAGGGTGCCCACCGTTGTGGGGAAGAGGTGCAAACAGAATTCGGAAAAGCACAAACCAGAATACTAACGACAGAAGGGAAGTATAAATGGTAATAGTAGAAGTAGTTGTAGTTGTAGCCACGGGTTTATTAAAAACCTGAACCAAATGGACTGCAGGATGAAGTTGTCTTCTGTAGCCTGCCATCGTCTTTTCAGGAGATAGGAAGGGAGATGAGGGAGGGCAGTATATCCGGACATTTCCACTACCCCGTCATACTGTAGTCACCATATCAAGGAGTTCCTTTCAGGCACCAAAATATAGATGCAACTGTTATAATGGACAAAAGCTGTGACATTTTGATACACTGCACTGATTTATTCTCTCTCTCTCTCTCTCTCTCTCTCTCTCTCTCTCTCTCTCTCTCTCTCCCTCTCTCTCTCTCCTTAGTTGCAAATGTGAGGGTGTTACCTATGTGAAAATAGTTTACGCTGTACGAACCGAAAAAAAGGGGGGGGGGCTGAACTGTTCCTCCGAACTGAACAATAAATGGCTTCAGCGCTGAGTTGACAGTGCTCCTCCCTCGGAAATCAGGCTGAGAAAGAGATCAGTCCATTTCTGACAGTTTTGTTGATATCTTAACCTCCTCTTCGGTACAAGAACGCCTTTTTCGATTATTTTTGCCATCCTAAGACGATTGTATGCAGCTTAGAAAGGCTTTGCAAATTGGAATAGTTAGATATAGTCTTCTCTAACCATCCACCACGAGAGGACTCATCTATGTTGACCAAAATTGTCTGACAATAGTAAGAACATAATTAGCAAAGAGTTGATGGTATAGTCAGTCTGTTTTCATTTGACGGAACTGGACAAGTCACACTACTTGGATACTAAATCGGGGTTGCACTAACCCCAGTGATATTTAGTTATGAAGCTGGTGTCTCCTAGTTACTAGTCAAATCCACCTTCCAGCCTGACAACACGTGGGCAGCAGCTGAGCTGAAAGGGGTTACTGATCTTTGTCAGGTAAGAACAAACCAACTATAGTGGAGGAGATAAGTGAAGGATTATGTGAGGGAGGTTATGAAGACGGCGGAGGCACTTAATTGAGGAACCTGCCACCTTATGACTTCCTTCCTACCTCCTTCCCCTCTCACTGATTCGTCCCTCTAATCTTCGCTTCATTGTTGCCTCCTTCCTTTCTCTATTATTCTTTCTTCATTCTTCTTTTCTTCCTCCCTCATTCCTCAGTGTTTGTTTCCTCTCTCCATCTTTCCCCTTTCCTTCACTTTTCTTACTTTCCTTCATTGCTGCTTCGTTCCTTCTCCTTTCCTTACTTTCCATACTGATTCGCTTCTCCCTCCTTCCTCCATCCCTTCTTCTCTCATCTCTTCTTCATCAATCCTTCTTTTTTTCCTCTCTCATAATTGTTTAGTTCCTCCCTCCTTCCAACCTAATCCTGTCCGTCCTCTTTCCTCTCATTTCCCTTCTCCATCACTGACTTTCCTTCATTCTTTCCTCACTTATTCAATCTCTCCTCCTTTGTTTCCATTTTTCCTTTCTTCTTTCTTCCCTTCTTCTTATATGACTTCATAACTTCCCCCTCCCTCTATCGTCCTTCTTTCTTAAATTCCTTCCATCTTCCTTCCAGAACATACCCTTCCATCCGACCAGCTTCATCTTCCTCTTCTTCATCATCTCTCTCTCTCTCTCTCTCTCTCTCTCTCTCTCTCTCTCTCTCTCTCTCTCTCTCTCTCTCTCTCTCTCTCTCTCTCTCTCTCTTCAATCCCTCTTTGCTCGTTTCTCCTTTTTAACCTCCTACCTACTTTCCTTCCTCCATTCTTCCTTTTTCCTCTCTCCCTCCGTCATTCATTCATTCGCTCTCATTCCGTCCTCACTGTTTTCTTCCTCCCTCTTCATTATTTCTCTCTCCCCTCCCTCCTTCCTTCTTCCCCACGCCAGTTTATGTCGCAGCCACAAATTCACAGTTTTACTCAACTCTTACAAAATTTTACCCGGTAGTGTGTGTGAGCTGTGGCCCCTCGTCATTCAGGCTTACTTACGTTCTTACTAGCCGCCTTATTTACGTACCTACTTACTTACATGCCTACTTACTTACCTACCTACTTTTTTATTTACATGCCTGCTTACTTGATTACTTATTTAACCAGATTCTCATTGCGGCTTGGCAGTGAGGGGAGGATCTGTTTCTCATTTGATACATATGCCAGGGATGACACAGTTTCCACTCAATATGCAAGCAGTTCTGAATATCATCCAGGCAGATCTATTCTGAAAATCCTAAATGTTGTCCTTTTGATATACAACCATCAGCAGAAATCTCATAAAAGACTTTGTAGTAACTTGTAGAGAAGTTATATATATATATATATATATATATATATATATATATATATATATATATATATATATATATATATATATATATATATATATATACTGAACTTGTGGACGAGCGGTTGTTATATGTGAGTAGTTTGTAAGTAGAAAATCTTCGTTCCCATTTGTCATGCAATGACAGGAGAGGTAAAGAATAGTATGGGACTATTTTTATTTGTCTTGGAAATATTAACAAAGTCTCTCACACACGAGTGAAGTATAAGTAGAGACCCGCGAGCTACCTCCCTGTCTCTCTCTCTCTCTCTCCTCTCGCTCATGTTGCTAGGCTCGTTCTCCCTACTACCTGCCGTTTCTAGGGCCTGTCTCCTTCTGCCCTCTGTTTCCTAAATTCTGGTGAAGCAGGGGTCGTGTCACGTGTGTTACACTGTGGCTGGAAATTTCTAGAAGCCTGTGTGTGAGTATGTGCGTGTATGGTCACGAGGCGCTGTCGTGTGCCTATAAAGCATTCCTTGAGTTAAGAGTGTGTAAGCATGTTTAGCATTGCTCGATTCTCGCAGACACAATATCTGTCTCATCATCTGACTTCCTGCTTCTATCTGTCTCTCTATCTATCTATTTATCTATTATGATTTGAATTATAATATGGAGTCCTAACATATGCTCTGCCACGCCGCTGGAGGTCCTCCGACAGCAATCATTATTGACATATGTTAATCTATTAGTACATAATATTGATTATAATATTGTATACATATAATATTCATAGTAAATTGCAATGATCTAGTAAGATTACATTTTAAACACGTTGTATATATATTTGAATAAATGCAATGGTTGTTGTATGACATTTTGTAAGATGTGTATGTATAACAGACATATGCATATAATTGTGCAATGGTAATACTGCTAGGTTATACATTACATATTGAGTTATCCCTTTAGTAATGTCTAATATTTCACCTAACTTGTATGATGATACTGGTAATACAGAATTGTGGTATAATTGTATGACTTATAATATTGTAGTAACATTGTGGTAATACATAATTGTAATATTATGAATTATTACATAATTATATTGTAATTGTTACATTGTAGTAACATTGTAGTAATACATAATTGTAACATTTTATGAATTGTTACATAATATTGTGGTAATGCATAATTGTGTTGGCCTTATAACTGTAGTTACATTTTGTTAATGCGACTGTTACATAATTGTGTTGGCCTTATAATTGTAGTTAAAGTTACATAAAAGTTACATCTTGTTAGTGCAATTGTTACATAATTGTTACATATTGTTTGTAGTTACATAATTGTAGTTACAGTTACATAAAAGATACATCTTGTTAATGCAACTGTTACATAATTGTTACATATTGTTTGTAGTTACATAATTGTAGTTAAAGTTACATAAAAGTTACATTTTGTTAATGCAACTGTTACATAATTGTTACATATTGTTTGTAGTTACATAATTGTTGTTAAAGTTACATAAAAGTTACATCTTGTTAATGCAAATGTTACATAATTGTTACATATTGTTTGTAGTTACATAATTGTAGTTAAAGTTACATAAAAGTTACATCTTGTTAATGCAACTGTTACATAATTGTTACATATTGTTTGTAGTTACATAATTGTAGCAAGTGTAACATAATGCAGTCGTTTGTCGTTACATAATTGTTACATATTGTTTGTAATTACATAATTATGTCAAGTGTAACATAATGCAATTGTTTGTCGTTACATAATTGTTACATATTGTTTGTAGTTACATAATTGTAGCAAGTGTAACATAATGCAATCGTTTGTCCTTATATAATTGTTACATATTGTTTGTAGTTACATAATTGAAACAATTGCAGTCCTGACATTGAATCCGGTCATGCTGCGGTCAGTGATATGATGGGCCATGCCACTAGCTTGTGGAGACAACAATTTGCTTTTTTGTTTATAGATTATGTGGTATTTTGGCTTTTGTAGTATCACATACACTTATTTTCATTTGTTTGTTATGTGATCTTACTCTATTTCTTTTTCTTTCCTTCTTTTTTTTTTTTTGTATGTATTGATTTTCTATAGTTTGTTTTTCTTCGTTTGTCTACGCTTTTTCTGTGTTGTTCATGGTTGCATAATTGCTGGCAAATTTCCCAGGGACCCTTTTTTAAGGTTTAGTTTATATTGCACAGATATTACTAAAAATGATATTATATAATCCCATATTTTATTTTATATAAAAAATATATGTACACTATATACAGTATTAACTATATACACTGACCTGTTCTTCACTTGTACCTATCGTGGGCAATATATGTGTCAGCGCTGTGTGGAAATCATTGTCTTCACGATTGTGTGGAAGATGTTCATTCTTGCTAACGTCATTTGTGTTGGCCATTTTTTGTTTTCTTTCTGGTTTTCCTTGTAACTTAATTTATCTGTTTCCACTAGGTAGCTTTAATTAATAAATGTTTAATACAGTTCTTTTAATCGCTCACTGAGTAACTGTGATGGTATATTTTCTTTATTACTTCGTAGATGTAATTATGTATAGCTGTATGTATGAAAGACGTATTTTATGTAGGTATAAATGACAACAGTCGTTGGTAGTAAATAAATGCTATAATAAATGAATGAATATATACAGTGTAGAATATTTATTGTTGGTGCAAGCATTTAATGATTGAATTATGAAGATAACTGAAGTAGGTATATGTATGTAAGTTGTAATTATACAGCACGTTTTATATGTTTGTGCAGTTTTTTGTCTCTCACTGTGTATTGTATAAGTGAAGTAACTCACTAATTTTTACCGTGGTGGAAATGGTGTGAGTGGTGTTGCACGTGGTGATAGCGTTGTTCTTCACGGGTTGATTGACGTGTTGTGGGGTGTCAGACACACGTTGATAAGTATGGTGACGTCGACTTCTCACACTGGTGGCTGTGGTGAGTAAATGAGCAGCGATGAGTAACTTCAGTGAAGATAATTGAGTAAGATGAGCTGTGAATATGGGCTTGGTATTTGCTTCGTTGTCTTGACCTCTTCACTCCTGCGTCAGCGGTGGAGGTTGGGGGACGGTAGCAGAGAGAGGAGGGTGAGGTCTGGTGGTTGTGAGTTGTAAGTCGGGTCTCATTCTTCGTTTGTTTGTTTTGTTTTTCTTTCTCGATGTTTTCTAGGTCCTTTTCTCTTGTGATTTACTCGTTGTAGGATGAAGACTGTCGTTACTTGTAGGTGCGTGTAGATTATGCAGACGACTCGTGGAGTTGTTATTTGTAGTTGATTGTAGATGGTTGTAGTTCGTTAGTTCGTCGTAGAAATTGCAAGAGTGTTTGTATCAGTACTTTGTTAAACTACTTGCAAGGCGTCCTGTGACCTCTTCACCTCTACATCAGCGTGATGATCGGGGAGACGGAGGTGGCTGGTTGGAGAGAATACTGTCAGGAGCTGGTTATGAGTTGTTGGTTGTGAGAGGTATTTTTTGTTTTCAATCTTGATAATGCAGAATCAATTGTACACTCGTGGGCATGTATATTGTAGGAATTCATTGTAGAACTGAAGCTAATCTTGTAGAGTCTCGCCTGCTTTTGTAGAAATTCACTGTTGATTTGAAGACGAGGTCCGTACTTTCACTGTCCACCAAATGTCATAAAAGACTTTGTATAAACCTGTAGTGAAGTTTTGTAGATCGGTTATATACTGAACTTGTGGACGAGCGGTTGTTATACGTGAGTAGTTTGTAAGTAGAAAATCTTCCTTCCCATTTGTCGTGCAATGACAGGAGAGGTAAAGAATAGTATGGGACTATTTTTATTTGTCTTGGAAATATTAACAAAGTCTCTCACACACGAGTGAAGTATAAGTAGAGACCCGCGAGCTACCTCCCTATCTCGCTCTCTGTCTCTCTTACTCTCTCTCTCTCCTCTCGCCCATGTTGCTAGGCTCGTTCTCCCTACTACCTGCCGGTTCTATGGCCTGTCTCCTTCTGCCCTCTCTTTCCTAAATTCTGGTGTAGCAGGGGTCGTGTCACGTGTTACACTGTGGTTGGAAATTTCTAGTAGCCTGTGTGTGAGTATGTGTGTATGTGTGTGTATGGTCACGAGGCGCTGTCGTGTGCCTATAAAGCATTCCTTGAGTTAAGAGTGTGTAAGCATGTTTAGCATTGCTCGATTCTCGCAGACACAATACCTGTCTCATCATCTGACTTCCTGCTTCTATCTGTCTCTCTATCTATCTATTTATCTAATTATCTGTTATGATTTGTAATTATAATATGGAGTCTTAACATATACTCACTCCAAATTTCATTGTATGATATGAACCTGTGCTTTGGTAACACTGTATGGCGATGTGGTGATACAGGACATTTTATTTTTACTTACTTTTTATGTAAAAAAAAAAAAATGATAGGCCTATTTAACAGTGCACAAAAAACTGAAGGAAATATCTGCTGTCGACTGGATACCTACGGACAGTATTATCAGTCCAGCTTTAAGTCAACAAACTTATTATACTAAGAAGTTTGTTGAGCTCCGAAGATGGAAGTGCAGGGTTTCGAATGTAATTGTTCACTGTCTTGTTATTAATTGTAATGAAATGAATCGATACTAATATCCTCAACCCGTACACCTAGTCGTCATTAACCCCGGAACACTAACCTCCGATCCGACTTACACCAACACTAACGTGGGGTTGACTGAAACCCATTTTCGAAAAATGAAAAAAAAATAAAATAGAACTAGAATTTATTCAATTCCTTCGCATACATAAAAAATATGGCCTTTGCACTTCAATCTGAGTGAAAAACCAACGACTTGAAACTGAATCTTAACACTAAGGTGGATAACTGAAAAAAAAAAGTGTGAAAATACTAAGATTAACTAATGACTGTGCTGAAGACCATGCTATACGGAGACGACTGCAGCTGCGGGCTTGGCTGTAGGCACACAAACACCCTGGCAGTGGAAGCCCCCGCTAACCTACCCACAGCCTTGTTGCAGCACTAGGAAGTATGTGGGAGAGGGACGAAAAAGGTTGTTTCTTTTTTTTTAGAGTCAAAGAACGACTAGTGTGCAATGGATTTTTTTTTTTTACCTATATATACCCCTGTAAATGAACAACTGCTTATTATTGATCACCAAGGCTATAGCCACTGATTACAAAAGAATTCTTACGGATTATTATTTTTTTTCTTTGAAAAACAAAAAAATCTTCTGTATATGCAAAATGAAGACTATAATCTTATGTTACACCATATATCCTGTACTTGAACTAATAAGTAAAAGTGTACATAGGAGTGTACAGTGTATGTACTGGTGTACAGATGTACTAATCTGAAAATAATTATATTCCTGCCAATTATTTCCCCCATAAACTAACACCTACAGACACTAACGTGGGGTTGAGCCAACCCCAAGCATACTTTTCAGCATACAAAACACAAGTGAGCTGCACCACACTACCCCCTTTCAAGAGCGGTTGTAGTGGCATGAAGGTACTGGGAGACCCAGCACCCTGGGCCCCCTATCTCCCCATGATCACATTATCACCTGGGGGGAGGGTCACCTCAACCCCATATATATATATATGGAGGATGTATTTAGTTTTTCATTCTATGTACGGGCAGTCATCATAAGTCAATAGTGTTCCAAACTTTTATCTTAAAATCATTTAGTCCAACGACAAGCTTCAGTCCAAGATTTTCTATTCGTATTTTAATTATTCATATAAGTCGGGGATGTGTTTCAGATTATCAAGAAGTTTTCCATGTGCCACATGGTTATTAAAATGTAGGAATATCACACATTCCTGTAAGGTTTTTCAAATTTATCATCAAGATCTCCTTTCACAAAAAAAGGTGAGGCGAGATAGGGTCCAGAGCCAAATAATAAAAACAACAACAACAACAACAACAACAATAATAATAATAATAATAATAATAATACTTTACAGATGACTGTAACTGTCAGACACAATAACTGATCACCTATGAGAACATTGCTGACAAGTACATTTTTCTTTCTTAACAGAACGGAGGAAGAAAAAACAAATGAATAAAAATAATCATAATCCGTACACCAGATTACTGGTGTCCTACATTCATAAAAAATCTGTAACACTTACGGTAGATCTGAACAGCTATAGGTTGAAGTTTGGGGGGAAACAACTCTGGGGAAGCGAGTTCCAAAGAGATGCAATTGGGGGAATAAAAGAGTTCTGCTAGGCAGAAGTTCTGCAATATGACTGTGAGACATTCCAGTCATGAGATCTACAGATGCCCTTGTAGAGCGGCGGAAAGCATGGAGAGGTGGCAGAAAGGATGTAACTATGTCAGAGCATTTGCCATAAAAAGTATCTGTAAAATAATGAAAGGGAGGCAACATTCCTTCTTACCTATAGGGGAGATAGTTCATTTGTAATAGTAAGGTTATTAATAATTCCAACAGCTTTCTTCTGAATTTTGTCTAGTTGTTTTAGTGCAACTTCTCCACATCCATTTGACAAGAGAGAACAATATACCAGCTGAGACGCACATGACTCTTATAAATTATAGCTAGCTGCTCGTCAGTGAAGAAGCTACGAACTTTGTACACTAATCCAAGTTTCTTTGAGGCAGTTTTAGCAAGTGATCTGACATGAGAGACAGAGATGTTTATCTGAGGGCATTGTCAAGTGAAACACCGAGAATTTCAATACTTTTAGTGATAGGAATATTAGTAGCATTGAAGGTAATATAGGAATCTGGCAGTATCTGTCTATTAGTAAATTGTATATATTATTGCTTTATTGGCATTAAATCAGACAAGGTTATTTTCTCTCCATTCAATGATCCTAGATAAGTTTTGATTTATGGAGAAGGCTGTAGTGAGTTTTGAGTTGGAGATATTAAACTTTGTGAATGGGTGTTTAAGTGTGAATAAACTGTGAAGTGTTTAGTCATCTGCATATGAATGGATGGAATTATGGGTGACAGACACTCCTAGCTCAGACTTTGTCGGGTGTGGAGGTCTGGCCGATCTATCTCCAGATTTGAACTCTGCTTCATTTACTCGTGGCGATTTTCGTCGGTTTTCCTCACTTTTTGCCTGTTTAGGGACTTAGTCTCTGGCATTGAGGAAAGATTTTTTTTTTTGCTGGTTTCCAGGTTTTTCTGGGACTTAGTCTCAGATTGCCTGGGTGTGAGTGGGAGTGTGTGTGTGTGTGTGTGTGTGTGTGTGTGTGTGTGTGTGTGTGTGTGTGTTTTTGGCCTGCCGTAAGTGTCCCTCACTGTAGTACGACGCCGAACCCTGAAGGGGTGCCGTTAGGGCACTTCCATGAAGGGGGGCCATTAGGGCCTGGTTAAAGGAGGCAGTGAGGGCGGCTCTGGTAGATTAGGGAAGTCCCGAAAGGGGCAGTGGCAGGGCCTCCCACGTCGCCCTTTAGAGGGCGGGGAGCATAGGTTGCCTGTCTCTGTAGGGAACTTGGCCACTTTTAGTGTTTACTGTTTTTTTGTATTAAGAGTGAGTGTTGGTGTAACTGTTTGTGTAACTGTGTGAGTGGAGTCTGTGGGTGTTTGTGTGTCTGTAAGACATGAAGGGGACCCAGTCCTTCAGGCCCCAAGGGCCTTGTCCCCCTCCCACTTCTGCTAAGCCCTCCAGTGCCAAGTCAAAGGCCAGGGCTAAATGTGAGCGGCGACTCTCCCCTGGGAGTTCCCAGTCATCTCTAGGGGAATCTCCTTCCACTCCCCCCTCCTCTAAGTCTAATGGGAATACTGCTTTCCCTCGTTATGCCACCTCCACTGCTTCCTCATCAGCCAGGTCAGTGAAGGTGGCCAGAGTTCACGAGGCAATGGAAGAGGCACCTCCATCCTCGCCCTCTCCTCCCTCTGCCCCTGGCACACATACTGCTGACAGTGCTGAGCACGGCACTGACTCCCACTCTTTGGCTTCTCGGTGCTCCTCACCTACAGCCACTGTGACAGGTTCTACTGCCACCCCTCCTGACGTCTCTGTCGCCCAGGCTACCAAGGCGCCCACACTTGCTGCTCTGCATGCTCAGACTACCGTCTCTGCACCCACTGCTTCTACTGTTCCCGACGATGAATGGGTCACTGTGTGAAAAAAAAACACAGCGAAGGACACAGGGAAACGGATCCCACCAGGCACCATGGCCGGCGGCTCCACGGAAGCCACCACCTGCTCGCCACCATGCAGTGTCAGTTGTGGCTCATCCACCACCCCGCTCTTCCTTCCCCGCTTTTCGCGTTCCTCTCCAGGAGGGCTATGGCACCAGCTATGACGCGGTCGCAGCCCTGGAGCGTCACCTGCCAGGGCTTGCGGTAACAAACCGCTTCGGCCGCGACGAGAGCTGTGTGCTCATCCCTGCCACAGAGGAGGCGTACCTGCGGTTGAAGGGAGCAATGGAGGACGAGGCTTTCCCAGTGCATTTACTGGAGCTGACACAAGGTGGGCAAGTCACCAAGGCCACAGTTATGGGTTATCCCTGGTGCATGACTGTGGAGATCCTCCTTCAGCACAACTTAGTGGAAGAGGCAACGTGGTGCCAGAACCATCGCACACGGGAGGAGACACAGCAGGTGTGCGTTACACTGAGAGGCCCCCTTGTACCACACCTAGACCTAGGCAACTGGGGCATATTTTATCTTCGCCCCTTTACACCAGAGCCACTGAAGTGTTACCGCTGCCAATGCTACGGCCACCATCGCGCCAACTGCAACCGCCCTGTCGTGTGCAGGATTTGCAGTGGCGCCCATGACACAGAGCAGTGCCTTGCACGCTTCAAGGCGAAGGAGACCGTCACAGCCCGCTGCCCCAATTGCTCCAGGTCCCACCATGCATGGCACCCCAGCTGCCCTGCGAGGACGAAGAGGGTGCAACAGGGAAGGGAACGGCAGGTCGAGTGGGTGCAACACCAGCAGGCCATCAGTACCACTCCAGCTCCCCCAGGCACTTTCGTCTGGGGTCAACAACACCTCCCCACTGTTCCAAGTCCAGCAATTCTTCAAGAGGCCGACTTTCCCCCTCTGCCAACAGCGCTCGTCCAGGGCAAAACCACTGTCGAGATCCACCAACCGACAGAACACTCTCCTCAGGCCTCGTTACCCAGCCCCGAGCCTCGTCCCCCAACAGCTCCTACCCAGACGACGCCACTCTTCTCCATGGAGGAGATAAAGGCACTGGGAATGCAAATAGCTATGGCAGTGGTGCAAATCCTAGCACAGGTGACAGGGCTGCCTATGAACACAGACCCAGCCGTGGCCACAGTCAGCATTATTTTAGAGGAGGCATTCGAGAAAAAGCGTCGACTCCACTCCCCCGCTTCTCCTTGCCCTCGCAGGAAACCTCAACGAGAGCAATCAACCAATGCTCAGTCCAAATCCGCTCCTCCACCAACCAATCGAGCACCACGCCCTCCAGTGCCCCCAGTGGAGCCCCTACCAATATTGTCGTCGATCCAAACTTCAATGGAGGATGCCTCGCAGATGGCACAACCCGCCTGCGAGATGACACTGCTCAACTCCGCATCCTCCAATGGAATTGCTTAGGGGCTAGGAGTAAGCTCCCGCTCTTACTGGAGGCAGCAATGAGGGAACAGCCTCATGTCTTCTTGCTGCAGGAGACTTTACTGCCGGAGCAGGCTGCTTTCCATCTCCCTGGCTACACCACCTATCGCCTCCCATACGTGATTGGTGCCACAAGGGGTTGTGCCGTCCTGGTTCGGGACCACAGAGTGCGACCCTCCTCCCTTCTGTGGCCCTGGTGTGGAAGTACAGGGCGTGGTCCTCCACCTAGCGACGACATCTCTGACAATCTACAATGTCTACCGAGGTCACAGCAGCACCCTGGAGGTGGGAGACCTGTTCTCTCAGGCTACCAGGGGCAATGTATATATCGGGGGCGACTTCAACGCTCACCACGCCCTTTTCTGCTCACCACTTCCATCCAATGAGGCAGGGCGGCACCTTTCCATAGTTATGGAGGAGATGGAGGGAATCTCCGTGCTCAATGACACCACATGGGCCACACATGTTGCTGGGGGTCGACTCGACTTGTCTTTTGCCTCCTCCCCTCTTGCAGGTTCTGCAACCTGGTCGCTCCACCCCCATCTTGGAGCTGATCACATTGCGGTGCAGGTCTCTCTGCCCACGGCTCCACTTCCACCTCCGCCACCGCCTCCACCATGGTGGGACCTTCGTAGGGCTGACTGGGTGGCATTTGGCCGTGCCTTAACTGTGGCCTTTGAGCCATCTCCTCTTTCCTCGGACCTTGAGAGTAGAGGGGAGCAAGTGACCAGGGCCTTCTCTCAGGCTGCCTCCCCGACGATTCCGCTGCAGAGCTGGTCCCTAAAGTGCTATCGGGACAGCTGGATCTATTGCGACAGGATCAAAGAGTTGAACCACCCTCTTAATGCGGCGCACAAGCAGTACCGATGACGCCGAACATCCCCGCACCATCAGTACCTAGAAGCAGTCACGCGACACGTGACTTCGGAAAAGCGCCGTATTAAAGAGGAGGCGTGGATAAGGTGGTGTAGAACCTTGGATTCTCACTCCACACTCCGTGAGATGTGGAGGAGAATCCGGTCCATTTCCGATCCCTGTCCTCCTCGCCCTCCTTCTCATCCTGACCCTGTTGCTGAAGCCAACCGCCTCGCACAGCACTTTGCGGATCGCTCTGCATCCCACAATCTCCCACAATACAGGCTGCCTGTGCCAGGCCTTACCCCGCTGACTGTCCTGTCACTACCGGGGAACTTTCTAAAGCGCTGAACCGCAAGGGGGACACTGCACCTGGCCTAGACGGCCTTACCTACTCTGTTCTTTCCCACGCTGGAGATATTGGCAGTGAGAGACTGCTCGATCTTCTCAATCTCTCATGGTCCGAGGGTCGTTTACCTGGGTCATGGAAAACAGCGGTCATCCACCCAATTCCCAAGCCCCGCGATCCCACCGCCATGCGTCCTGTCTCTCTTCTTAGCTGTATTACTAAGGCGGCGGAAAGGGTTGTGCGTGCTCGCCTTTCCTGGTGTCTGGGACCGTTGCACCCGAGGATCTTTGCCTACCATCAGGGCAGGAGTGCCACCCACTGCCTTGCATCTTTCCTCGGGATTCTCCGGGGTGGAAAGGGAATGGCTGTCTTCCTCGACCTGGAGAAAGCCTTTGAGCTGGCCAGCCCTCTTGCTATTCAAGCAGCCCTTGCAGCCAGGGGAATTGGTGGCCGGCTACTGTCTTGGGTGAGGGACTTTTTTGTTAACAGAACAGCAGGGGTCAGGTTCCAGGGGCATCTCTCTCCCTTTTACCGACATGATAATGGCACCCCCCAGGGGAGTGTGTTAAGCCCACTGCTTTTCAATGTGCTAGTGGAGGGATTAATGGATGTGGACTATGGACAGAGTGTAACACTGTTGTGTTATGCCGACGACCTGGCACTTGTCTTCTCAAGGAGGGACTGCTTCACTCAGGCACACATTGCTCTTTCCAAGCTGCATGTTAGATGCAGCGAACTTGGGTTGAAGGTCAACCTCGCGAAGACTAAGTGCCTTCCGTTCAGTCTCCGCCCTCCAAAATTTCCTCTGAGGCTGGGCGGCCATGAGCTTGCCTTTGTCACATTGCATCAATACCTTGGTGTATTTTTTGATAGTAGGCTCACCTTCACTAAGCATGTCAATTACTTAAGAGAGCGAGCCGTCACCCGTACTTCTGCACTGCGCTACTTATCGAAACGCAGCCTAGGGGCATCCTATGCAGTTCTGAGAACCTTTTATACACATGCCATCCGCTCTCTGGTAGACTACAGTGGGATTTGTCTTACCTATCTTGCACCGCCTGTAGCTCGTTCTCTGGAGTTGCTACAGAACAAGGCATTACGGGTCATGCTCGGTGCTCCCCGCTGGACACGCCTTGTTAACTTACGAGCAGAGAGTGGATTTCCCTCACTTGCGCATTGTGTGGCATTGCGGGCAACGGCAATCACATTACAATTGATGCATCGCCAGCCTCTCTTGCCAATCTCTTCTCTTGAGACGGCTAGCTGGTCGGCCCCCTGACCCACTGCCTCACCATGATTGGGTTAGGGCCACTGTTGGTGATATACACAAATTAAATGTTGCCACAGAGGTCTGTCATGAACCAGATCTCCTGTGCCCGGGGTTTTCCCCTCCACCTCCATGGATGTCTCTCCCATTTACCATTTTGCTTCCTTCAGGGACATCACCTCGCCACTCCCTTCCGGCTATACTCAGGCAGGAAGGACTTAGAAGGATTGCTGGCTTGCACACACATGCTTCAACCGACTACCATACTGACGGATCAGTTGGCTCAGATGTTTCCGCAGGGGCAGCGTTTGCCTGTAGGTTCTTTATAGAATCATGGCATCTCTCCTCAGGGGTCTCTGCTTTCCAGGCAGAGCTGGTGGCATTGCTTTGTGCACTACGACATGCCCATCAACACAACTTTCGGCATGTTGTTATACATACTGACTCCCTCTCTTCCCTTCAGCGCCTGAACGCATTTTCCATCACGGAGCATATGGCCTTATTGACCGAAATTTACACTGTATCCTCCCGCATCCAACAGCAAGGAGGCCCTGTAACATTTCACTGGATTCCTGGACATGTTGGCATCAAGGGCAATGAGCTTGCAGCTGCAGCTGCACGAGCAGCTAGCTCACTCACTGAGGTGACTTTTCAGTTTCATCCTAGTCTTTCAATTGTTATATCATGGGTGGCCACCACCATTCGCAGATGCTCCAGGGAGGATCATCAGCTCTGTCTTGCTGAGGGTTCTAGATCTGCTGCATGGTATGTGGCGGCCTCGGCTTACACTCCTCTTTTTATTCCAACAGGCATGCCCAACTATCTCCTTGTGAGGTTACGACGCTTGCGCATGGGTTTCTTATGTTATACACAGATTTCAGGCTTGGAGTCTGACCCATGTCTCCACTGTTTAACACGGTTTGAGGAGCCCCTCTGCCACTACATTTTAGATTGCCCAGTTACGGCTCTGATAGATGAGAGTTTTCCTCAATCAGGAAGCAACATTACAGACGCGGCGAAAGCAGTGGGCATCACTCCTTTTGAAGTCCTGCTACAAAGAGTCAAGGACTACCCTCCTCCTCGTTAACTGTAATATCGCCAGTGATATGCTGTTGTGTGTGTGTGTGTGTGTGTGTGTGTGTGTGTGTGTATTTTTTTTTTTTTTTTTGCTACTGCCCTTAATTTATAATGATTGTCTCTGACGGGCTCATGTTTGCCCGTGCCCTATTTATAGGGCGAATATTAAACAAACAAACAAACGGGTGACAGATAAGAGATCGTTATTATGAATTAGGAATAAGGTTGGAGCTAGAACTGATCCTTGTGTCACGCCAACATTGAGATATGACTTTTTCTTTTATAATAACTTAAAAACCGTTGGCCAAACTGCCACCAAAAAGTTTACAGACCTGGTCCTGGACCACACAAAACTTCTATGGCCAAGAAGTGCCTCGTTTCTCTCATGGTTCTTCCTTTGTGGAAAAACAGTTGAAAAATGGGGTGCCTGAACTATCATCATATCACACATTAATAACCTTCATATACAAATGTTTGGAAAACAATTATATCACGGGATTTCCTTGCATGTTCATGTATCTCCAATAGTTCTGGAGTAAATTATTTTAGTTTAAAATTTCATGATATTTGACATTTTTGAACCTGTGACCTTGAAAAGTAGGTCATCATCACTGAAACACGTTGTGTGTAATAACTCAAATCTGTTGGTCACACTGCCGCCAAAAAGTATACAGTCCTGGTTCAGAACCAGAAAAAAATTTTAAGGCCAAGAAATTTTTTTTTTTTTTTTTTTTTTTTTTTTTTTGTATGGAAGAGCAATTGAAAAATGGGGTGTTCAAAATATCGTAATATCACATGAATAACCTTCAAGCATTTTTCCATACACGTGTCAGGAAAATAATTTTATCACTATATTTATTTTCATGCTCATGTATCTATCATAATACTGGAATAAGTTCATGTTGAAATTTTTCCCCCAATCTGTGACCTTTAAAAGTAGGTCAAGGTCACTGAAACTGGGCCAGTGTAATGGGATCTTGGTGCTGTGCATCCTCAGTAAGTACGATGAAAATCGGAAATGAAAAATGGAATGGCAATAATAATAATAATAATAATAATAATAACATAACAATAATAACTAGAACTTTGTAACCTACTATTTCTTAGTGACCTTGACCCCATTAGGGAGATTTGGATTTTTTTTCTATCAGCAATTGTCCATGCCAGGACACAACCCAGGCGCCTTCAGGTTCATTGCACGGCCTCCTGTTCTGGAAATATTGGGAGACTCTGAGGCCGAAGTAATAATAATTAATTACATATTTTTCTCGCGTAGCCGCAATAAAAAAAACCCTAACTATAGATGTTGTTGTTGTTATAGATTTGTCCACCTGAGGGTCAGAGTGGAAACGGGCAAGAGAAGCTCGTCAGAGTAGACAAAGATCTTCTCTGACGGGCCCGTTTCCACTCTGACCCTCATAGGGTAAGGTATTTTTAATATCAACAAGATCTGAAGACCTTAAGGTAACTTCATGTGTAACATCAACAAGGGATCTTACAAAGGTGTCGAAGAACGTGTGTCTGCTACTGTTTCTTGTAATGACTTTGACCCCATGGGGAGATTTGGATTTTCTTTGCTACAGTATCTGCAATGGCCCATGCCAGGACACATAACGTAGGCCCTCAGATTCCTTGTGCAGTCTCCGGTTCTCCTGGAATCGTTGCGAGACGCTGGGGCGAGAATAATATTAATAAAACCAGCAAAAACAACAGAGTCCATTATGTAGTAGCTGGGGACTAATAGTACCAGTGAAAACAATAGTACATAAGTGGAGACAAACAAAAGTAGAATTGCACCGAGACCTGCGGCGAGGCTCTTATTTCAAACAGTTTGCTGTAAAAAGTAGCTAGGCTTAACAGAGAGATCCACTATCCAGACCTTGGAGGTGCCTTAACAGAGTGCCCCCATTAAGCACTTTTACTAAAGTTGTCGCTTGATGGCGCCAATTCGGGTGTCAGCTGATGGCAGATTTGGATTTTCCATGTCAATTTACCTTATAAGGTACCACTTTTATGTCTTTAAAGGCCTCCTCTTAACAAATCCAGCAGAAGAAGAAGAATGCTGACCACTCATTGTCTGCTACTGTTTCTTACAATGACTTTGACTCCACTGGGGAAATTTGTTTTTTTTTCCTATCAGCATTAGCCCATGCCAGAACACATAACCTGGGCCCTTCAGATTCCTTGAGAAGTCTCGAAGAACGAATGTGTTTGCTACTGTTTCATACAATGACCTTGACCCAATATCCAATAAAGGAATTTTGTTTTGTTTTTTCCTATCAGTAATAGTCCATGCCAGGACACATAACTTGGCCTCTTCAGATTCCTTGCACAGTCTCAGGTTCTCCTGGAATCATCGCTAAACTCTGAGGCAGGAATCAAAATAATAATACCAGCGCAAACAATAGTCTCCACCTGCGTAGTAGGTGGAGACTAATAATGATAAAAATAATGGCGGATACAAAGATCACCTACGGTAATAGGTGGAAAATGATAATAATAATAATGATAAAAAATATGATTGATACAAAGATCTCTACCAGTGGTAATAGGTGGAGATCAATAATGATATAATAATAATAATAATAATAATAATACAGTGATATGCATACCAAACATTGCCCAGTCGAAGGATCCACATTCCCATTCACTCACCATTAAAGCCCTGGGAATCCTGGCTCCAAGTGATAGATCAAAATGCATTCCGCACTTAATTTTACTCTCACCTGTCCGACAGAGTCAGTCCGACCACTGTCTTCTTAAAAATGGGTGCTAAACCTCGGTCACGCACTCCGCACAAAATTCATCCAGCCAGCTCGATCTCAGTTCCCTAGCTTCGTTAGCTCCTATACCTCTCTTTATCACACGTTCAAAACCTATTCATTACAGATCAGAGATATGTTGTAAACTGTTACGTGCCTTTCCATTACAAATATAGACTTATTATAAACAGGCGATATATCTCATATTGCCAAACAGTCTTTAGTTTATTGCCAAAACACTTCTTATTACAAGTCATGGATATTCTTCAAACTGCCAGAAGACTGTCTCATGGAATATAGTCAGACCCCGTCATAATGTCACAGACATTAATATTACGGTAAAATCGGTGAAAATCGGTAAATCAGTTGAACTTTGAGGGAGATAGAAAACTAGGGCTCCTTATAACAATGATAAGGTCAATCCTAATTTTTGTAATATGCAGCTGCTCCTCATTTTCTGTGGTAATTCATTATTAGAAAATATTATCTCTAAGATTCTTTGATACCAGCTATATAAAGCTGGTATGTCAGTACAGCTGGTAGTTGGTGAGTGGGGTATGCCTGCTGAGATAGATGAGAATGGCAGTGCTTTAGCTGACATTTGTGCTGGGAGGGGGTTGGTGATAGCCAATACCCTCTTCATGCACAAAATGATCCAAAGCAATACATGGCGTGTGTTGAGAAGGGTGAGTGGTAAACTGAATGAACAGAAGGCAATGACTGAGTATGTGTGTGTGGATGCAAGGATGCGAAGGTGTGTAATGGATGCAAGAGCGTATAGAGGCTGGGGGATGGACTTTCTGACCACCACGTGGTGGTGGTTAGAATCAAGGTCCAACTGAAATGGAGTAATAGAAGATGGGAAGGAGGGGAGGAAGTAGTATATGCAAGGAGAGTGGAAAGGTTACAAGAGGATGAGAAAGAGGCAAAATATAAGAGAGATGTGGAGGAGCAATTGGGTAAATATGGATTGGAGCAGATAGGAGACGTGGAAGGTGTGTGCAAGGTATTCACAGAAGAAATTTGTGTAGCATGTGAGGTTGTGTGTGGAGTAAAGAGAAGACGAAAGGAGGTGCAAGGAACAGCATGGTGGAATGAAGAGGTGAGACAGGCTGTAGCACAAAAGAAGGAAGAATATAATGAGTGGATGAGAACAGAAGCGTGGAAGAATATGAAAGACGGAAGAGAGAGTTATATGTAGAGAGGAAGAGAGATTGATTTGATTTGATTAATTTATTATGCCCGAAGGCGACAAACCTAGTACAGTGCCATGCGGCCATATGTGAGGTGAGTACAGGGGAACTCGTGCCACGCAGGACACTCTGTCTAGCTATAACAAATTAACACCCACCAAAGTGTGGATGACGCATGAGAATAACATCTAGGTTATCATCTTCCAACAAATGTTTACAAGTGTCCACTAATGTGAGTCTGTGTGGTATTAAATCAGAGACAAGTGTACATTGCAGGCAATAATGGTCAAGGGTGTTGGCACTGGGTGCGTCACACAGCTTACAGGAGAAGAAATGAGGTGCATTGCCCGCCCCAGCCACCTGCCACACAGGTCGGTAGCCCAGTCTGGGGCGGGCACACACCACGTTATGTCGACGAACCATAAGACCACTGCGACGATATCTATGGGGACGAGAGAGAAAGTGGTCATAATGTTGGATGGACGCACTGTGAGCCCTCTCAGCATTTCTACAGTGGAGAATAGGGGAGTGGGCTGCTCTGCATATTATTTGCTTGTAGCAAATGGGGGAGACATTAGTAGCATCCACAGTGGGCGGATCCAGTCCACATGCAGTCCTTGCAAGGAGGTCAACGGTGTTGTTGGCTGTGAGACCAATATAAGAGGGAATCCACAGAAAATGCACTACTAGCGAACGATCGCGGGCAGTGGCCAATTGACGGAGTATCTGTGTAACAAGGTGTTGATATGCAGGCCTGGGAGAGGAGAGGGCATGGAGGGCCGGCTGTGAGTCACAGATGATCAAGCCACTGCTGTTTGTCCGTATTAATAAAGTAACTGCATCCAGGAGTCCATGTAGTTCACAAGACGTACAGCTCGATGAAGTTGGCAGTCGACGGCCCAACCAGCCCCCTTGAGGTGGGTTCAGACTTAGGGAAAATACAGTACAGCCAGCCCTGCCATCCTCCTGCAGGAAGCCATCAGTGTAGATATGGTGGGCCGAAGGGAGGGAAGATGACAGCCTGGCAATGGTCTCCAAAGCTAGCTGTTTCTGAAGCTGAGGCAGATCAGTCTTGGAGGCCGGAGTGTATGAGATAGCAGGCACAGGGGTCTGCCAAGGTGGAACGCCATAGTCCACCTCCTCAGCAAGAACCGGTACCTTGATGTTTAGTCGTCGGACGTTTGAACAAACAGTATTAACTAATGTGCGGCCACCACTGCAAAGCAGAGGCGTTGGTGCAGTGGGATCAAGGGAAGTCCGAATGATGTGAGAGTATTGAGGAGAAAGGTGAGGATAATGCAGGCACTTAATGCTTAAGTATGTAACCACGGAGTATAGTCTCTCAACAAATGGTGGAAGGTTGAGTTCAAGTTGCATGTTGACAATACTGGTTGAGCCAGGGCAGTCCAGGATGAGTCTCATTACTGCATTTTGGAACTTCTCAAGAGGTTGTAAAGCTGTTGTGGAAAGTTGACAAAGAGCAGGGGAGAGATAATCAACAAGTGATCGAATGAATGCTATGTATATGGTTCGTGCTACAGGAATACACATCCTGGCAGCACAATTGATGAGCCACTTGAGAGATTTTAGGCACCGCTGTAGCCGGGTCAGCAGATCCTGAACAATTGGATGCACGCACTGTCTTGCAGGTTTGGAGGAAGAAATCCGTACAGGTGCCCCCAGATAAAGGTATTGTGTGCCCAGAGGGATAACACAATCCCTGACAGAGAATACAGGCAGTGTTGTTGCTGGATGGGAAGTGAAGATTCTACTCTTTTCTGGAGAGATAATGAGTCTGCATTTGGAAGCCGACTTGTGAAACAAGTGAAGAAAACGTTGCAGATCTGCAGGTGAATTTGAATGAATGCAGATGTCATCAGCGTAGCAAGTAATCATGGTTCCATGGATGTCAGGAAGGAGGGTGAGTAGACGATGTATGAGGATAAGAAAAAAGGACTAAGGACACCACCTTGTGGAGTACCAAGCTCGAAATCCTTAGCAGTGCTGTATATGCCCTTAAAAAGAACACGAGAGGACCTATTAGACAGGTAACCACGTATCCATCGCAGCAGGTTTCCCTTAACTCCAAAATCCACTAGCTGGTCGAGGATGATGTCTCTGTTGGCGACATCAAATGCACTCTTTAAATCAATGAAGGCCACTACGCTGGTGGGGGATGGGAGGGTGTATAGCTCCTAGAGGCAGTGATGTGTCCCTTGCTGTGGTAAAAAGCTGTACAGTCGGAGCGAGAGCTTCTCCTGCAGCCTAAACAAGAGTCTTTTAAGGAGGATGCATTCTAGTACTTTACTGAAGCAGGAGGTGAGGGAAACAGGTCGGCATTTATCAGTGCCAGGTTTAGGAATAGGCATGATTATACTGTGGTTCCAGGCTTGTGGCACGTATCCCAGACGGATGCAAAGGTTGAACAGCTGGAGAAGGGGATTACCAGGAACTTTCAGGAGGACACAGAGGACAGAAAAAGTGATGCCAACATCACCTGGAACCGTTACCCTACCCCTGGTGAGGGCCAGTCGCAATTCATCGTCAGTTATAGCCACACCATCCTCATCGTCTGTCCTCAGTAAAGCGGCTGTGAGACGGAGTGCACAAAAGTTTTTCTGGGTGAAGAGCACATCCTGTATGTGTGCAGGAAGGGCACAAGCCCATGACTGTGCAGACCAGGCATCTACAAGATCCTGTGCATGCTGTGCTGGACTGTGGTGGACACTAGGGGCCTTCTTCTTGACAACCTTGATGATAAGGCGTCACATGGAACCAACAGTCGTTTAATGGTTGATGCTATCGGTAGGTTTATGCCACGAATCGGTATAAATGCAGTGCTGGAGAGCAACTAGATCATCCCTCGACAATCGATACCGATGGAGACTCTCGGGGGAAGGTCGTCTTTGAAAGGCAAAACCATCTTCCACCACCTTCCTCTCTGCCTGAGCGATGCAATTATTCAGTGTCCAGGTGTGGGCACCATGATGGCATGTAATGTGTGGCCTGCTGACACAATGGATGTAGAAGTCATGCATGGAGCTGACAAGTGATGAATACAACTTTTCAGGACAACGAAGGTCGAACGTGGGAAGAAGGTTGGTCATAAAGGAGCTGTATGTAGGGCAGTACTTGGGTGGGATTGCAATACGAGTGCATCTGTGTACAGGAGAAGGTTAGCAGGGAGGGAATAATGAAGGCTGAGAGCAATGTGATCAGAGAAGAGTGCAGGGATAGATGAACACCTGACCCAGGATGCCATGAGGCTGGATGTAAGGACGTGATCTAGTGTGCCTCCTCGAGAGTGTGTGGCTCCACCGGTGTCCCAGTGGGTGAGCTGATTGCGATGAATATACTCAAGAAGTTAAGTCCTGTTATTGTTAACGGTGGCAGAAAGGTCCCTCAAAGCAGGGTGTCGGGCATTATAATCCCCCATGTATATTATGATAGATGAGAATGGCAGTGCGTTAGTGGACATTTGTGGTGGGAGGGGGTTGGTGATAGCCAATATTCTCTTCAGGCACGAAATGATCCACAGGTATACATGGCGAGTGATGAGAAGGGTGGGTGGTGAAGTGAATGAAAGGAAGGCAATAATTGATTATGTGTGTGTGGTTGAAAGGATGCGAAAATGTGTAATGGATGCAAGAGCTTATAGAGGTTGAGCGAGTGGACTTTCTGACCACTACTTGGTGGTGGCCAGAATCAAGGTCCAATTAGGATGGAGAAATAGAAGAAGGAAAGGACGGGAAGAAGGAGTATTTGTAAGGAGAGTGGAAAGATTACAAGAGGATGAGAAAAAGGCAGAGTATAAGAGAGAAGTGGAGGAACGATTGGGCAAATATGAATTAGAGCAGATGGGGGACGTGGAAGTTGTGTGCAGGATATTTACAGAAGAAATATGTGCAGCATTTGATGTGGTGTGTGGGATGAAGAGAAGACGGAGGGGTGTGCCAGGAACAGCGTGGTGGAATGATGAGGTGAGACAGGCTGTGGCACAAAAGAAGAAAGCATACAATGAATGGATGAGAAATAGGGGCGTGGAAGAAGTTGAGAGGCGGAAGAGAGAGTTATATGTAGAAAGAAAGAGACAGGTGAAAAGATTAGTAAGAGAGAGTAAGAAGAGAGCGGATGAGGAATTTGGAAGGAACTTGAATGTAAAGTGGAGGGATTGTAAGAAATTGTTCTGGAAAGAGGTGAAAAGAGTAAGACAGGGTGGAAGTGAGGTTAGCAGGGGAGTGAAAGATAAAAATGGTAGATTACTAGTGGAGAAGGGAGAAAAAGTGAGCAGATGGAGAGAACACTTTAAGGAATTGTTGAACATAGAGGATGGAAGTAATGCAAGTATAATAGCTGGGGAATGGCTGGGAGAAAGAAGGGAGGTGAGAAGACAGGAAGAAATCAGTAGGATAGAAGTTGTGGAAGCAATGAAGAAAGTTAAATTGGGGAAAGCCCCAGGAATTGATGGAGCGTGTGGTGAAATGCTGAAGTATGGGGGAGAGATAGTAGTAGAATGGATGTGGAAAATGTGCAGATTGGTCTGGGAGGAAGGTAGAGTCCAGAAGGATTGGAAGTCAGGTATAATTATTCCCTTGTACAAAGGAAAAGGGGAAAAAGAAGTGTGTGGTAATCATAGATCTTCTTAGTATAATAGGAAAAGTGTATGGTCGGATACTTATTGACAGAGTGAGAGAAAGAACAGAGGAATTAGTTGGAGAAGAACAGGGAGGCTTTAGGAATGGAAGAGGTTGTGTAGATCAGATATTCATTCTTATCTTTTGTGGAAAAGTCTCTAGAGAAGGGAAAGAAGTTGTATGTGGCTTTCATGGATTGGAGAAAGCATATGACAGGGTGGATAGACAAGGATTGTGGAAAGTATTAAGAATATGTGAAGCAGATGGGAAGTTTTTGAATACTGTGATGAGTACGTATGATGGTGCTAGGGCTGCAGTGTGTGTAGATGGTGAACTGGGTGAATTTTTCTCTTTGAAAGTTGGGTTGAAACAGGGATGTGTCATGTCTCCATTGTTGTTCAATCTGTACATGGATGGGGTAATGAAAGAGGCACAAGGTAGGGTAGTTGATGTTGGAGTGGCCCTGGTGAGAGAGAGTAGTGTTTGGAAACTCCCTGTACTGTTGTTTGCAGATGATACTGTGTTGTTAAGTGAAAACGAAGGAGAGCTGCAAGGCTTGGTGGATGAGTTTGGAAGAGTGTGTAAGAAATGGAATCTAAAGGTGAATGTAGGGAAGAGTAAAGTGATGGTCTTTGAGAGAGGTGAAGTCAGTGAATCTACAGTGAGGTTGGATGGTGAGGAACTGGAAAATGTGAGTACGTTTAAGTATTTGGGTAGTGTAATGAGTAAGGATGGAGGTTTAGAGGGTGAAGTGCTTGAAAGGGTACAGCAGGGAAGAAAGGTTGCTGGTTGCTTGAAAGCAGTAATAAGAAGCAGGGAAGTGAGCATGAAAGTGAAAAAGTTACTTCATGACAGTATTGTGATATCAACTCTAACGTATGGAAGTGAAGCTTGGACGTTGCTGGAAGGACACAAGTCAAGAGTGAGAGCAGTGGAAATGAGTTATTTAAGAGGAGCCTGTGGAGTCACATGGAGAGACAGGCTGACAAATGAGGATATAAAGGAGCGTTGTTATGTGGATGTGGATGTGATAGGAAGCGTTAGGAGGAATACACTAAGGTGGTTTGGTCATGTGGAGAGGATGGAGGGTGAAAGACTGACGAAGAGAGTGTATGTGAGTGAGGTGGAGGGGGGAAGAGGGAGGGGGAGGCTGAGGATGAGATGGAGGGATGGGGTGGAGAGGTATATGACAGAGGGGAGTGTGAGTTGGGAGTGGGGCAGTGAAATGGCATGGGAAAGGCCGATGTGGAGGCGATTTGTTTGTGGCCACCCCAGACGGGATTGAGGCGTCTGGCAATAGATAGATAGATAGATAGTATATTATGACATGGATGATGGGAGCTTGGAGAGCAGCTGTATTCAACCTGCCTTGCGCAGAGTACACGTTACACAACTGAATTGTGCTGCTTCCAATGGTGACCTCAAGATGCTGGAAGGTTGTCTTATCATCTACAGAGCTTTGGAGTAAACGGTGCTGGATGGAGGACTGGACATACGTGACAAGTCCATTCCTAACTCACTCGATGGACATAAGAAACATAACCACTGATAGTGGGTGCCTCTACCCAAAGCAGCACACGATCAACAAAGGATTCCTGAATGAAAATGATATCCGGGTGGCGACTGTATACATATCCTTTGAGAACAGTAAGTTTAGACCGGTTAGTAACACCACAGGCATTGCAAGAGATGACATGCACTTGTGCCATGTTACAACTTTGCCATGACGATTGCAAGGGCCAGATGAGGAAGTGGTGGTGGCATAAGAAATGCTATGCGGCATGCCACAAGGGGAAGACTCCCTGGGGGGAGCATTCAGTCGTCCAATGGGAGTGACAATGGAGTTCACTTTCTCCGTAAGGATGGTGACAGTCGTAATGATGACTTTTTGTGATTCAACCAGTGAATTTAATGTTGCCTCAAGTGTGACTTGCTTGCTAACCAAGCCATCAATGCGGGCTTCTATTGCATTGAAACGTGCCATAAGTGAGCTAATCCGAGTCCTGAGAATGGCAACAGCATCTCGAAGTTCAGTGACTGCAGCTGAGTCCAAACCGACAGTGGAGGCAGGGGGAGCAGCAGTGTGGAGTGGTGGTGGTGCTGATGCTAGTGGAACCCCACCCATAGCAACGGGGGCAGGGTTAGCCCGGCGTCTAGTGCAGCCATGCCAAATGTTAACCCTTTTTTGATGATATCGGGGACATTTCCAGTGCAAGGTACCTGGAGGTGGTGGGTTGGGTTGCATCGAGGCTGTATCAGAAGCAGGTGGAGGGGGTCGGTGAGAATACATCCGAGAGTCGTGTTGGCCAGAGCACCATGCACACCATTATGGCACAGAGCAATAGCGGGAGATGTGACCAATGCTCCAGCATCAAAAGCACCACGGTTGCTCGCCCTTCATCTTGTGAAACTCACAAGATGGGAGGCAGGGAAGGAAGTTGAAGGTGACACTTGGTGGTGGCAGGTGAGGAAGGTTCCAGGTGACTACCAGCCAACTGATAAGAGTGCCATTCTGGTGGAAATGTCTGGCTGAGTAGATACCTGGCAGCTCCTTGGCCAATTTGGGATCAATGCAGACAGGGTAATGTGTGAGGCGGTAAGTAGGAAACTTTGTGGGGCCTCTCAGGTGAGTCTTGAATTTCCAAAGAAAGGGATAGGAACTCTCCTTTAGTTACACCATCTACAATGTCCCTGTGACGTCTGGAGATATAAACAAAACGGGAAGTGATTGCAGACATCTTGACCTCCACTTGGGTGTGGTCAAAGTGAAAAGTACGGCTGACCTCAGACAACCATCGAAGTTTGATGTCCACAGTTGGGTTGTCTTTGAATAAAAGTGTGATGTAGTCAGCCCTGGGCACGAATGCCGGAGGCATAGAGGTAGGAAGCAATGGCAAAACTTGGGGGGATTGAATAAGCTGCGGGAGGCGAGGAGTGTTGGATCTAAGGACAGTTGCCCTCTGCAGAGGATCAGAAGTCTCCTGCTGCTTGGAGGATTTGGTAGCAGGGGATGAAGGCTCGCTGTTGCTGTCTCAGGTGTTATGCACGGGGTGCTTGGCAGAGGAAGATGCCAGTCCGACGAGGTGGGGTGCGGCAGGTACAGACAGTGCTGGTTCCATAGCTACTTCCACAGCTGCTACTACTTTGTGGTAGCTGTGGCCAGTCACTCTGGGTCCTTTCATCCTCGTCATTCAGCACCAGATCATCTTCAAGGTCCTTGAGGGTGGCAGGGCCCAAGTACTCCATGCTGCACACCTAGGCAGGTAGCAGGGTGAATGGGGCGTCAGCTTCACCAGCATGCCAGAACGGACCAATGGTACCAGGGGAAATTGAGTGACTCATCCATGACATCACACAGGTCATACTGCGCATGTGCAGAAACGAAAAAACCTGACCAGGGGGTCCCTGTCTGCCGTTTTGAATTTTCCCCCCAAACTAAATGGTAAGTCCAAACACCAGAAAAACACAACCAACAGTGAAGTAAGCACTAGACCTTTAAGTTGTTCCCTGCAATGACAGAAGGGTGTTGGAAGGCAAGGACCAGTGGAAAAAACAGGAATATGAGCCGCACACAGCAATGCTTTGCTTATGTCCTGCCCTCTGGTGATGGAATCCGAGGAAGAGAGAGGTGAAAAGATTAGTAAGAGAGAGTAAGAAGAGAGTGGATGAGGAATTTGGAAGGAACATGAGTGTTAAAAGGAGGGAATGTAAGAAAATGTTCTGGAAAGAGGTAAAGAGAGTTAGGCAGGGTGGCAATGAGGTTAGTTGGGAAGTGAAAGATAAAAATGGTAGATTAGTAGTGGAGCAGGGAGATAAAGTAAGCAGATGGAGAGAACACTTTAAGGAATTGCTGAACATAGAGAATGAAAGTAATGCAAGTATAAGTGGCTGGGGAATGGCTGGGAGAAGGAGGGATGTGAGAAGAGAAGAAGAAATCAGTAAGTTGGAAGTTGTGGAAGCAATGAAGAATGTCGAAATGGGGAAAGCTCCAGGAATTGATAAAGTGTGTGGTGAAATGCTGAAGCATGGGAGAGAGATAGTAGTAGAATGGATGTGGAAGATGTGCAGATTGGCCTGGGAGGAAAGTAGAGTCCCGGAGGATTGGAAGTCAGGTATAATTATTCCCTTGTACAAAGGAAAAGGGGAAAAAGAAATATGTGGTAATCATAGGGGCATTTGTTTTCATAGTGTAATAGGAAAAGTATATTGTACGATACTTATTGACAGAGTTAGGGAAATGACATAGGAAATAGTTGCAGAAGAACAGGGAGGTTTTATGAAGGGAAGAGGTTGTGTAGATCAGATAATCATTCTAGATCTTTAGTGGAAAAGTTCCTAGAGAAGGGAAAGAAGTTGTATGCAGCCTTCATGGATTTGGAGAAAGCATATGACATGGTGGATAGACAAGGATTGGGGAAGGTATTAAGAATATATGGACTAGGTGAGAAGTTGCTGAATGCCGTGAAGAATATGCATAAGGGTGCTATGGCTTCAGTGTGTGTGGATAGTGAACTGAGTAAATTTTTTCTACTTGAAGGTTGGACTGAAACAGGGATGTGTCATGTCTCCATGGCTGTTTAGTCTGTATATGGACAGGGTTATAAAATAGATACAAGGTAGGGCGGTGGATGTTGGAGTGGCCCTACTGAGAGAGGGCAGTGTTTGGAAACTCCATGTACTGTTGTTTGCAGATGATACTGTGTTGTTAAGTGAAGACAAAGGGGAGCTGCATGGCTTGGTGGATGAATTTGGAAGAGTGTGTAAGAAACGGAATCTAAAGGTGAATGTTGTGAAGAACTAAGTTATGGTCTTCGAGAGAAGCGAAGTCAGTGAATGTACAGTGAGGCTGGATGAGGAGGAACTGGAAAATGTGAGTGCATTTTAGTATTTGGGTAGTGTGATGAGTAAGGATGGAGTTTTGGAGGGTGAAGTCCTTGAAAGGGTACAACAAGTAAGAAACGTTGCTGGTTTCCTGAACGCAGTGATAAGAAACAGGGAAGTGAGCATGGAAGTGAAAAAGTTACTATATGACAGTATTGTGATACCAACTTTAACTTATGGAAGTAAAACTTGGACCTTGTTGGAGGAACAGAAGTCAAGAGTGAGTGCAGCAGAAATGAGTTATTTGAGAGGAGCCTGTGGAGTCACATGGACAGACAGACTGTTAAATAAGGATGTGGAGGAGCGTTGTGGTGTGGCTGTGGATGTGATGGGAAGCATTAGGATACACACACTGAGGTGGTTTGGCCATGTGGAGAGGATGGATAGTGAGACACTGACGAGGAGAGTGTATGTGAGTGAGGTGGAGGGGGGAAGAGGGAGGAGGAGGCCAAGGATGAGATGGAGGGACGGAGTGGAGAGGTATATGAGAGAGGAGGGTGTAATCTGGGAACAGGGCAGTGACATGGCGGGGGACAGGGCGACGTGGAGGCGATTTGTTTGTGGCCACCCCTTACGGGATTAAGGCGTCTGGCAATAAATAGATAGATAGATGTCAGTTTTCAAATATACAGTACGATATGTGTGGAGAGAGTTGCAATATTTTGGAGGACATTGTCACGAATCAAATTCGCGACATTTTCCTTTTGTGAGAAACCACGAACTATTAGTGAAAAACTCACTGTGTATCGTTCAGTCAACCGTTTCTCTCTCCATTTCGGTGGTATACTTTTTTCAAAACATTCGTCACTGTTTCAAAAGTGACCGATCTAATGCACGTCATTAAGTGCTCTACTGAGAGATATTATTGTTTCTTTATTGTTTGCCCCTGCTTGCCTCGACCGTTGGCCACGCCTTCTTCCGGTGGCCTGTGCATATTCCTACCACATGCATCGTATTTGAATTTCAGTCAAGTGTCTGTCGTGACGGAGTGAGGTTCTGTGCTCCAGGAGTGAAAGAGTGAGAGGTCAGCTAGCACCCAGACTCCACTAGACTACAGTTCTCCAGGCTCCCACCCTTCTTTGGTGATACGCTACATTCATTGACCAGTATTTCCTTTTCGTATTTTCCTAGGTTTAAGAGTTTAGTTAAGTGTGCTGTTTCCTCACATGCTGGCTGGCTCCGCCGCATGTTGTTTTTTTCTAGGCATAAGAATTTAGCTTTTGAGTGAGTGAGTGCAATCTCTTTATTTTGAATTCATTTGAAATGTAACGTTAAATTTATTTCTTTGTAATCAATAAATTTAACAGTTCTTTTTCTTGAGCTTAATGTAAAGTCGTGTTTAATTTCTCCACAATTAAGCTTATTTCCCTTATAGCTCCTAGCTTGCATAAACGTTTGCTATTCATAACTGGTACTTAGGCCAGTCTTGTTGTATTAAGCTTAAAATCCGTTGTGCCTTCTAGGAGTTACGCATCAGCAAGAACCTGATATTATTAATAGTATTAGTTATTTATTGTCAGGGGTGAAGTAACTTTCTCCAGAGGCTAACAGTACTAATAAACAGCAATTGAGTAAGTAGTCTCTGCTGTGTACTGTTGAGAAAGTTTATAATTTCTCGTTCTGAGAGAGTCTCACAAGCGGACCGGCATAAAGTAATCATTGCTTGATTAACAAGACAATTCATTGTCCATGATCTTCAATATTATTGAACATTATCACTTCATAAATGCTTTAATTTAAAAACCCCGTGACAATTGGCGACCTCATTCCAGGATACTCCTAGCTCTAAAGCTATTCACGAGATAATACTCACTCGTTCATATGTAGGTATTTATCATTAAAGTTTATAGGCACAAGCTTACTGATGTTTACCTTTAGTTTAGCAAGTGAATTTTTGCTTTATTAATCCATAGAGTACTTAACTCTATTTAGTACTTTATTCTTGGTAACGCCAGACGATTTTATTCACTCATGGGAAGTCGCCGTACCCATTGCCTTAATTATTGAGTCTTCCCAGTCATTTGCACTTTTGCTTTATTCTTTTCCAGTTAACTAGATAAGACTGGTCACCACTAGCTTGTGTCTGTATTCTTTACTTGTGTTTATTAGCATTCGTTTGCGAAGCAGCAGTCAGTACTGAATCGCTAGTTATTTAGATTGAGCTAGCATCATGGCAGCCAGTGTCTATGTACAGGAAGCTAAAGATATGGGCCTCACAGACCCAGAGAAAATTCAGAGCTACTTTCTCTCACGGTTTAATTACGAGCAGGAACGTGAGAAAGCTGCTCGTGACGAGCGTAGAATCCAACGCGAACACGAGAGAGAACAGCGCGAACACGAGCAGAAACAACGCGAACTCGACTTAGAACACGAGCGAGAACAGCGTGAGGAACGAGAGAGAGAACGAGAACACGAACGTGCCGAGCGAGAAGCACGCGAAAAACATGAACTTGAAGTGGTGAAGCTCAAGCGAGATTCCTTGGCTTCAGGCACATCTGGTGCAGTTGGTCCAAGCTCCACGAGCGTTCTCCCTGCACATGTGGCGACCCCACGCTTCAAGCTTCATTCATACAAGGAAGGCGAGCGAATCGAGCCGTACATAGCTCGTTTTGAGGACATGGCAGACATGTATCAAATGGATGAGGCAGCTAAGCGGCTCCAATTTCTTAGTTTATTTGAGGGCCCTGCCTTCGATATTCTCCACTGAATTCGTGGAGACAATCTCACGTATGAGATGATGAAAGCTGCACTCATTAAGGCGTATGGTCTCACAGTAGACGACGCCAAAGTTCAGTTCATGCAAGCTCGTCTCCAAGACAAGGAGACAGCTGTTCAGTTCCTCGACCGTCTCACTGCTTACTTAAATGAGTGGATGGAGAAAGATGAAACTCCTTCCACACGTGAGGGGATAATTGACCTTATGCTGCATACACAGCTAGAGAGGTCGTGGCCTGCTGAGCTCATAGCACAGCTTGAGATCTGCCATGTGAAAGATGCCAGCCAAATGGTAGAAAAGGCTGACGCATATTTCACTCCATACGGGTATCAAACTCGTAAGCGAAACACCTGGAACAGCAGAAAAGATACTGCCAAGTCTGGGAAGCTGTCTCAGACTGAATCCCAGCACCAAGGCCGTTCTCAGAGTAATGGCCAAGGTCCAAGCAAACAGCAGAAGGACCAGGGGCAAAATACACAGCAGCCTGCTTGGAAGCGGTACAACAAGCACCCCAACCAGCAGCAGTTCCCCAAGCAGCAGCAGCAATACAAGGACAAGCCACGTAACCCTCAGTCAGGTCAATCAGTGTATCGGAGGCAGGAGGCAAACGCAGCCTTCATTCCACGACAAGCACACGGTGGTCCCATCTCTACCAGTACAGGTACTTCCCAACAGTTCACGAGTCCCCCTCCGACCATGAACTCTCCTCCACAAGTAGTCAATGCTCCATCTCCTCAGATGGTGAGTACGACTCCTCAGACACCTAGTTCTCAGGGCGCCACGTTTGCTGCATCGGTTGTTCCGCAATCTCATGAATGACTGGCTGCTACCTCCTCAGACCCTTCCACCAGCAACACTGCCTTTCTTGTTCAGCCAGGGTTTGTGGGAGGTGTTTCTGTAAATATTCTGAGGGACAATGGTTCCTCAGG
The DNA here is from genome assembly GCF_032717465.1 of Coenobita brevimanus. NCBI lineage: Eukaryota > Metazoa > Arthropoda > Malacostraca > Decapoda > Coenobitidae > Coenobita > Coenobita brevimanus. The sequence goes on along the minus strand of NC_137030.1, from coordinate 16,760,911 downwards.
TTGCTCTGTTAAGCAGAGTTTAGTTCGGCCTGATGAGTATACAGGTCGACAGATCCAAGTTAGACTTATTGATGGATGAGTGAGATTGTTCCGAGGCACGTATCCAGGTGGCGTCTTCATTTTTCACTGGCCTGACAGCTGCAGTTGTCATGCCAGAACCTATATTTGACCTCATTATAGGCAACATACCTGCCATCAAAAATAGTTGCGCCATAGATGTTGCTACTCAGACTTCGGCTGCTGCGGTAACATGAGCCATGGCCAAGGCTCCAAATCGCGTCACTCCGTTTACTGTCGCAACGCCGCAAGATCTGATTCGTAGTCAAGATGTTGTCCAAGAGCAACAGACTGACTCAACACTTGCCTCAGTGCATAAGAAGCTGGAGGGTAAAGTGATTAAGTATTCACGGGGAGGACAAGCCAAGTTCCTTCGTAAGCGAGGACGGCTGTACCGTGAGTCACAGACACCCCAGGGTGAGGTTCGACTGCAGTTTGTCGTTCCTGCAAAGTATCGCCGAGCAGTGTTTGAATTAGGTCATTGTTCAACGATGGGAGGTCACATGGGTCAAAAGAAGACCTCTGACCACATCCATGCTGACTTTTTCTGGCCAGGAATGGGACGGGAAATAACGAGGCTCGTACATTCCTGTGATGTGTGTCAGCGTACCACTGACCGGGGACGTGTTCGTCCTGCACCATTGAAACCAGTGCCCATAATCTCTGAATCGTTCGAGAGAGTAGCAGTTGACATAGTTGGGCCAATCTCCCCTAGGGCTAGTGATGGATCAAAGTATATCCTCACTATTGTTGATTTCAGCACACGGTGGCCTGAAGCCATGACCCTTAAGAATATAGAGGCCGTCACTGTTGCTGAGGCATTAACTGAAGTGTTCTGTCGTGTAGGTATCCCTAAGGAGGTCTTAAGCGACCGGGGTTCGCAGTTCACTTCAGCAATGATGAACGAAGCATTCAGGTTGCTGTCCATCCGAGGCTTACGGACTACGCTGTATCATCCCATGTGCAACGGGTTGTGTGAGAGGTTCAATGGGACTCTCAAGAAGATGTTGAGGCGCATGACTGCCGAACAGCCAAAGGAATGGCTGCGGTTCATTGCTCCTCTTCTATTTGCTTATCGAGAAGCCCCACAGCATTCATTGAAATTCTCACCCTTTGAACTGGTGTATGGAAGGTCGGCCCGTGGACCACTTCAAGTCCTTCGCGAGTTGTGGGATGATGAAGAACCTGACCCTGAATTCAAGACCACCTACACCTACGTCCTTGATCTAGCTGACCGCCTCCAGTCAACATGCAAGTTAGCTAAGGAAGAATTGATCAAGGCGCGCAAAGTTCAGAAAGCCTATTATGATAAGAAGGCAAAACTTCAGAAGTTTAGTCCAGGCGATAAGTGCCTGGTGTTACTCCCCACTGCCCAGAACAAGTTGTTGGCGCAGTGGAAGGGTCCATTTGACGTAGCAGAGTGCATTTCAGACCTCAACTACATAATTCAGATGGGGAATCTTCGCAAAAGGTTCCACATTAACATGTTGAAGGCTTATCATGAGTCAGACCCCGAGGAGACTGGCCTACAAGTAGCTGATGATAGTGACCAGCCACTGGAAGAAATCGAGGCAGCCACGGTGATCCCAGCTGATGACCATGATGACGAGCCCTTAACCGCTCAGTCCCATCAGGAGGAGACTGTCGGATATGTCATACTTAACCCTGACTTAGCAGTAGGAGACCAAAATGTCTTAAGGTCACTGCTCTGTCAGTATGCTGATGTCTTCTCAGACCAACCTAGACTTGCAAAGGTTGCGTGTCATAAAATTGAGTTGACCAGCAATGCTCCCATAAAGGTTAAGCCATATCCGATTCCCATGCGACTACAGGACGCAGTAGACAAGGAAATTGCCGACATGGAGACTGCAGGCATTATCGAAAAGTCCTCATCTCCTTACTGTAGTCCGATGGTAGTAGTTCGCAAGAAAGATGGTGGATTCAGGATTTGTGGCGATTATAGGAGGCTAAATGCAATCACCAAAGTGGATGCTGAGCCAATAGGTGACCATATTGCCATCTTCTCTAAGCTGGCAGGGTCACGATATTTCACGAAGCTCGATCTAGTGAAGGGATTCTTCCAGATTCCCCTTCATCCTGAGAGTCGTCAGTACACTGCCTTTGCCACTCCTAGGGGGTTGTACCAGTATAAAGTCCTACCGTTTGGACTTACCAATTCCCCAGCAGTATTTAATCATGCCATGAGAAAAGTGCTCCATGGTATCGCAGGAGTAGAAATGTTCGTTGACGATGTTCTCATTCATTCTGCCACGTTGGGGGAGCACCTCAGACTCTTGGAAGTCGTTTTCAGTAGACTCCAGAGTTTCAACATGACTGTGAAGCCTACCAAGTGTAAGACTGATCACAGTGAGGTGGAGTTCCTTGGACATATTGTTGGCAACAATCACTGCAGGTGTCAGGGTGACAAGATCAGGAAGGTTAGAGAAGCCCGGAGACCCGTGACCAAGAAACAGGTTAGGGCATTCCTTGGCCTAGTGGGATATTATAGGAGTTTTATCCCCAACTTTGCTCTCGTTGCCCAACCATTGTACGAGGTGCTACGGAAATATGCTCCAAACACCATTGAATGGGGAGAAGCGCAAGAGAGATCTTTTATCGCTCTTAAGAACATGTTGTGCAAGGAGTCTATCTTGCAGTTGCCTGATTCCAACAAACCTTTCATACTGCGCACTGATGCTTCACAAGATGGAGTAGGTGCCGTATTGATGCAGGAATCGGAAGGTGGAATCTTCCTAGTGGCATACCACAGCCGTAGGCTAAAACCCGCCGAGAGGAATTACAGTACTGTTGAGAAGGAACTCTTGGCTGTGGTTGATGGTGTTAAAAAATATTATTACTATTTGTTTGGGGCACCATTCACTCTGGAAACTGATCATATGCCACTCACTAGTCTTGGCATGACCATGACGGCTAATGCAAGGTTGACACGCTGGACATTGTATTTACAGTAGTTTAACCTTGTTGTGAGATACATCAAGGGAAGTGATAACGTAGGTGCAGACCTGATGTCTTGCCTGCTAACTGCTGACTAACACGGGCAACTATTGCATGCTGGGTTCTGTAATAGGCGTCCTCAGAGATTTGAGTAATCCAAGGACCAGCCTGGTTCCCAGTTAAAAGTGTACCAGTAATTGTGAACGTCTCGCCCGCTGGCCCCACAGGACACAGTATGTCCAGGGCCTGTACATACATGTATACCATAAGTTAAGGGGGAAGTTTGAGAATCCTGCAGAGACAGTCCAAGGCTGTGTATGAATTACCTTGTGGAACATCGCACAATATCCACACGAGTGTTCACACCCACGGTGGGTGTTAAAACGTGACCTGCCCTAGATTGTGTAGCGATTCTCAGCTTCCTGTCATTAATCGTAAACGTAGAGTTTGTTAAGGTGCTGTTCCCTCACATGCTGGCCGGCTGCACCGCATATTGAGCAAGGTGGATGCCAGGTTAGAGCTACCCCTAAACTGGATGCTGGGATGTTGTTAAGGTGCTGTACCCTCACATGCTGGCCGGCTGCGCTGCATGTTGAGCGAGGTGCATGCCAGGTTAGAGCTCCCCCGCTAAGAACCCTTACGGCTACGTTTCCTGGTTAATAATGTACCTAATAAATTAATGGCGACCCCAAATGTACGAAGCTTAGGCTGTCGATCGTATTTTTCAGCTAGAGCATACATTTCGTAGCATGTACTGATTGCTAGGCAGAGAGAGTAATTGTAATGTAATAAGAATTTTTGTCTCATTGACACTTTTGATGCTCCACCTTAATTGATTTTGCAGGTACAGGGATGGGTGTAGCAGTTTTGCTGTGCGGGCCAGCTGATCGTCTGCCGCATGCTGCCGTCTCTTCTCTTCTGCCTTCGTCGTCGCCATATTATTAATATTTACTGTGTCATTTTACACATAGGTACAGTTACACTACAACTGTCACACCTACACCGTGTATCACATACACCACACTACACGACAATTAGTTGTCAGTGTAAATGTAGCGAACTTTCACTCAGTTTGACCTGAGTACAGGATTTTCACCGTCGTCAGGGAGTTTTTTCCCTCAAGCTTTCCTCTATTAACGTAAATACGAGGTTTTTACGCTCATTGGCGATAGTGATTTTCTCCTGTAGCAGGATAGGACACACACCACAGTGTGAATCTTGTGTGAATGAGTTAGGATGTATATATATATATATATATATATATATATCCACAAATTTTTTCCCATAAGGAGAAAATTTAATTTTGTAGGGGCGTAATGTCATGAATCAAAATCGCGACATTTTCCTTTTGTGAGAAACCACGAACTATTAGTGGAAAACTCACTGTGTATCGTTCAGTCAACCATTTCTCTCTCCATTTCGGTGGTATACTTTTTTCAAAACATTCGTCACTGTTTCAAAAGTGACCGATCTAATGCACATCATTAAGTGCTCAACTGAGCAATATTATTGTTTCTTTATTGTTCGCCCCTGCTTGCCTCGACCATTGGCCACGCCTTCTTCCGGTGGCCTGTGCATATTCCTACCACACGCATCGTATTTGAATTTCAGTCAAGTGTCTGTCGTGACGGAGTGAGGTTCTGTGCTCCAGCAGTGAGAGAGTGAGAGGTCTGCTAGCACCCAGACTCCACTAGACTACAGTTCTCCAGGCTCCCACCCTTCTTTGGTGATACGCTACATTCATTGACCAGTATTTCCTTTTTGTATTTTCCTAGGTTTAAGAGTTTAGTTAAGTGTGCTGTTTCCTCACATGCTGGCCGGCTGTGCCTCATGTTGTTTTTTTCTAGGCATAAGAATTTAGCATTTGAATGAGTGCAATCTCTATATTTTGAATTCAGTTGAAATGTAACGTTAAATTTATTACTTTGTGATCAATATATTTAACAGTTCTTTTTCTTGAGTTTAATGTAATGTAAACTCGTGTTTCATTTCTCCACAGTTAAGCTTATTTCCCTTATAGCTCCTAGCTTGCATAAACGTTTGCTATTCATAACTGGTACTTAGGCCAGTCTTGTTGTATTAAGCTTAAAATCCGTTGTGCCTTCTAGGAGTTACGCATCAGCAAGAACTTGATATTATTAATAGTATTAGTTATTTATTGTCAGGGGTGAAGTAACTTTCTCCAGAGGCTAACAGTACTAATAAACAGCAATTGAGTAATTAGTCTCTGCTGTGTACTGTTGAGAAAGTTTATAATTTCTCGTTCTGAGAGAGTCTCACAAGCGGACCGGCATAAAGTAATCACTGCTTGATTTAGCAAGACAATTCATTGTCCCTGCTCTTCAGTATCATTGAGAATTATCATTTAATTTTGCATTTATTTTAAAAACCCCATGACAGACATCCCTGACATAAAATTAGGCCCATACATGTACCGGGATGAACCATTTCAGGTATGGCGGGTCGGATTGTTCTATCGGATGATTGTTCGTATAACATGCGTCGTGTAATGGTATTAATTACTCGCAAGTAGGGCAGGTCAAATTTGTTTCAGGTGGAGTATATAAAAGTGTGTCGTGTACTGGGATAAATTATTTTCAAGTAGGAAAAGTCAAACTCATCTACTAGATGATTGGTGGAGAAATCTGTGTTGTGTACTGAGACAAAATACCACAAGTAGGGCAGGTAAGCTGTTCTGTCCTGTGATGTATGGAAAAATGGCACAATCACTCTCAATATGTAGCTCATGACGATTATGGTGATGAGCACACTCCCCAGACACGCGTGCGGATATTATGTTGGAACCGCAACAACAGTATATATATATATACATATATATATATATATATATATATATATATATATATATATATATATATATATATATATATATATATATATATATATATATATATATATATTCTTAACATTTTCCACAATCTTTGTCTATCCACCCTGTCATATGCTTTCTCCAAATCCATGAAAGCCGCATACAACCTCTTTCCCTTCTCTAGAAACTTTTCCACTAAAGATCTAAGAATGAATATCTGTTCTACACAACCTCTTCCCTTCCTAAAGCCTCCCTGTTCTTCTCCGACTAATTTTTCTGTTCTTTCTCTAACTCTGTCAATAAGTATCCTACCATACACTTTTCCTATTATACTAAGAAGACAAATGCCCCTATGATTACCACACACTTCTTTTTCCCCTTTTCCTTTGTACAAGGGAATAATTATACCTGACTTCCAATCCTCCGGGACTCTACCTTCCTCCCAGGCCAATCTGCACATCTTCCACATCCATTCTACTACTATCTCTCCCCCATGCTTCAGCATTTCACCACACACTCCATCAATTCCTGGGGCTTTCCCTGATTTAACTTTCTTCATTGCTTCCACAACTTCTATCCTACTGATTTTTTTCTTGTCTTCTCACCTCCCTCCTTCTCCCAGCCATTCCCTAGCCACTTATACTCGCATTAATTCCATCCTCTACGTTCAACAAATCCTTAAAGTGTTCTCTCCATCTGCTCACTTTTTCTCCCTTCTCCACTAGTAATCTACCATTTTTATCTTTCACTCCCCTGCTAACTTCACTTCCACCCTGTCTTACTCTTTTCACCTTTTTCCAGAACATTTTCTTACAGTCCCTCCACTTTACACTCAAATTCCTTCCAAATTCCTCATCCACTCTCTTCTTACTCTCTCTTACTAATCTTTTCACCTCTTTCTTTCTACATATAACTCTCTCTTCCGCCTCTCAACTTCTTCCACGCCTATTTCTCATCCATTCATTGTATGCTTTCTTCTTTTGTGTCACAGCCTGTTTCACCTCTTCAGTCCACCACGCTGTTCCTTGCACCCCCCTCCGTCTTCTCTTCCTTCCACACACCACACCACATGCTGCAAATATTTCTTCTGTAAATATCCTACACACACTTTCCACGTCTCCCATCTGCTCCCATAGATGGGAAGTTGTTGAATGCTGTGAAGAGTATGTATGATGGTGCGAAGTCTGCAGTGCGTGTGGATGGTGAACTGAGTGAATTTTTGTCTTTGAAAGTTGGGTTGAAACAGGAATGTGTCATGTCTCCATGGTTGTTCAGTCTGTACATGGGTGGGGTAATAAAAGAGGTACAAGGAAGTGTAGTGGATGTTGGAGTGGTCCTGGTGAGAGAGGATAGTGTTTGGAAACTCCCTGTACTGTTGTTTGCAGATGATACTGTGTTGTTGAGTGAAGACAAAGGAGAGCTGCAAGGCTTGGTGGATGAGTTTGGGAGAGTGTGTAAGAAACGGAATCTAAAGGTGAATGTAGGGAAGAGTAAAGTGATGGTCTTTGAGAGAAGTGAAGTCAGTGAATGTACAGCGAGGTTGGATGGTGAGGAATTGGAAAATGTGAGTACGTTGAAGTACTTGGGTAGTGTGATGAGTAAGGATGGAGGTTTGGAGGGTGAAGTGCTTAAAAGGGTACAGCAGGGAAGAAAGGTTGCTGGTTCTTTGAAAGCAGTGATAAGAAACAGGGAAGTGAGCATGGAAGTGAAAAAGTTACTACATGACAGTATTGTGATACCAACTCTAACGTACGGAAGTGAAGCTTGGACGTTGTTGGAAGGACACAAGTCAAGAGTGAGAGCAGTGGAAATGAGTTATTTAAGAGGAGCCTGTGGAGTCACATGGAGAGACAGGCTGACGAATGAGGATATAAAGGAGCGTTGTGGTGTGGATGTGGATGTGATAGGAAGCGTTTTGAGGAACACACTGAGGTGGTTTGGCCATGTGGAGAGGATGGAGGGTGAAAGACTGACGAAGAGAGTGTATGTGAGTGAGGTGGAGGGGGGAAGAGGGAGGGGGAGGCCGAGGATGAGATGGAGGGATGGAGTGGAGAGGTATATGAGAGAGGGGATGTGAGTTGGGAGCAGGACAGTGAAATGACGGGGAACAGGGCGACTTGGAGGCGATTTGTTTGTGGCCACCCCAAACGGGATTGAGGAGTCTGGTAATATATATATATATATATATATATATATATATATATATATATATATATATATATATATATATATATATATATATATATATATAATTGATGAAGTATTTCAGTCCTAATAATATTATAATATTTTAGCTATTATCGTAGGATGGTCTATATTTCATAATATCTCGTTCACATTTCAAAGCCCTTGAATTGGTGCTTTTTTTTTTTTTTTTTTTTTTTTTTTTAAGGATGCAAACTGGTTCCAAAGAGTATCTGAAACCAGATTTTCGATGGTTTCAAAAGGAGAGTTGTTGGGGTTTGCGTTTGTCCTAATTAGGCAAATATTTCCAAGAGATATTGTGTTTTCTTTGTTGTAAAACATTAATTATTAAAGTGTATTGATAAACACAACAGACAGACACATTCATGAGAATTTACCAGAGATTATTTTTTCAAACGCATCGTCCATTGTTTTATAGTAAATTTTTGGTGCAAGTGAACTCTGGTTGATCGCTACACTTGAAGTCATTTCTACTCAGAAACACAAACCCACGTCATATGCAGTCTCCCTCGTTACTAGGCAACTCCGAAGACTGTTCATGTGACGATAAATTATAATTACAGTATTTGCAAAACCTCGGCTAATTCGAGTCACCCAGAACGCTGAGTTATTCCAAAGGCAATATTAATTAGGCGTTTCTCCACTCATCATCGTTTTTCATGTAAACATCTCTGAATGGTCTGTTTAGCACTCTGGCGAAAAAAATAAATTGTTCACAGGATTTATGTTACCTTTGCTCACAAATAAATTTACTAATATTCCATTCTCTCTCTCTCTCTCTCTCTCTCTCTCTCTCTCTCTCTCTCTCTCTCTCTCTCTCTCTCTCTCTCTCTCGGCAGCTCTGAAGGTAATGGTTGGCCTCACATCAAAAGCTAATAAATTTGGGCATTCGTAGTCGCAATAGGTCGCAAATTCAATAGTTTTGTTTTATTTATAATAAATATTTTATTTACTTATTTATTATCTGTATTTATTCATTCATATATGTGTATCCACGCACAGCTCTAACGACTTAGATGGCTACTGTGGTGAAGAATACTAAACATTCCTAGCATTTGAAATAGGCACAGTCCAAACCAAATGCAAAGCTATTCTAGTCTGTGTTTTAGCTTTCTGTCTCTAAACGAATCATCCTCTTTTCACTCCCAAGGCTCTGATTGGTCAAGCTCATTAGGCCAGACGCGCCAAACCAGCCAATCAGTGAGAAAGCAGCGGGAAAGTGGGAAGGTAGGAAGGAGAAAGGGAGAGTGGGGGATTGACTGACTCTCTCCACAACGAGGGCCCAAATGTTCCCTGGAGTTTTCTGGTGGGGAGCTGGGGGCTGGAAGGAACGAGGGAGGTGTTGTGTGTCTTGATGGGGCTTAGGGAGTGAATGAAAGGAGTTGGACGTGAAGAGGGGGAAGTGAAGGGAAGTGGGTGGGAGGAGAAAGGGAGAAGTGAAGGGGGAGGGAAAAGCGAAGGGGGAGGGAGAAGTGAATGGGGGCTGGAAGAGGGAGGGAAGGGGAAGTGGCTCAAGAAGGTGGGAGGGAGGGATGAAGAGGACTCGAATGGGAGTGGAAGGGAAGGGGGAGGGGGGAGAAGTGAATGGAAAGAGGTGGGAGAAGAATGGGAAAGGGAAATAAATGGGGGAAAGGAAAAAGGGGGAAGAGATATGACGGGTTGCTGTTGTAAGGGCAGTAGAGTAGCGAGGGATGTGATGGTAAGTCTTCTTGGTGTGCACAGGGAAGTAAGTAATGGGTAGGGGAAGAGAGGAAAATCTAGGTGAGGGGAGGATGTTCCTTATGTTTTCTTGGGTTGTAAGAGGTGGATGGATTTTATAGCGGGGTGGGGGGACAGTGGGAGAAGACAAAGGGCTACTACTGAAGGGGGGACTGGGGAGAGGGGGGAGAGAGGTGCCGTACCGTACGTCTTGATGTGGTGTAGGGAGTGAGTCTGTAGAGGGCGAAGGAGAGGGTCATGTATCCATGGGGCAGGTGGATGAGGGAGGCTAATACTCTGGATATCCTGAATGAGAGAGCAGCTGAGTAGGCGCTATACATGTTTTATTTGAATAGTGTATTCGGGAGTGGAAAGTGAATTGGAGTTTATGAAGTGTACACTGGGGAGTAGGAATTGTGCTGGGGAGTAAAAAGTGTATTAGGGAGATGAGGATCTACCTGTACTTTGAGCATGAGGTTCGAATCTGAAACTGTGGCAGACATGTAAAGTGAAGTGTGGCTATAAGTCCTTTCATATACTGTACTGTACTCGTTATAGCATAACTTGATCTGAAATTTTCAACATTTCATTTTGATTGTTGAGTTGTAGTAAGTTCTTAATACTAGAATTTATTATTGCGAAGAAGTATTATGGAAAGGATGCTGGACTGCAACATTGACTTTTTCTGCCACTGAATTACATGATGTATGTTGCAAAAGGACGAAAATCTGGCTCAAGTTAAAGTGAAAGAACAAAAGTTCACACTGTCGCTGTATAAATACGACACACACACACACACACACACACACACACACACACACACACACACACACACACACACACACACACACACACACACATCTATCTATCTATCTATCTATCAATCAATCAATATATCTAATCTATCTATCTATCTATCTATGTAAACATTACAATTCTTCGATTTTTACTGCATCACTCTCGCTATAGACATCCTTACTAGTTTTACCCTACACCTGACAAAGTCAGAGGAGGGTGTTGTTATCACTGGAATCAATAGGTGTCCGTCTGTAGAGTTTAGCGGCAGAGTGGCTGGCCAGGCATAGAGATTTCGGAGTCATGAAATTTCACATAGTTATGTGTCTTATAGTGGACTTGTGCCTCTTTATAGGTAGACTGCTGTGTCTTAAGTAGAGTTAGTTTTTTCAATAATGAAAAAGTAAAAAGTATTATGCTTCCGGCGATATCAATGCGACCTTCACAAGAAATCTGAAGGACTCATGTTATGTGTCCTCAAGGCATTCTCCTTAGGCCCACTTATAAGAGAAAAGACTGAGGGGGGAGTGAGAGCCGTTATATGCTTGGTTAGGTGTGCAGGGAGGTGGGGGTATGTGCTTGGTCAGATGGAGTGTTGCAACAGCGTAGCCTTGCCTATGTTTTGTTTGGTTAGCATAGCATTTTATTCTCCCACAGTGGACCTCATTGGCCTGATATAGTAAGAAAATTGCTAAGGATAGCGAAGAAGCAGGTACACCCATGAGTAAAATTTTGTTGACAATCCCTTGACAGCAGTGCTACCTATCTACTTATCTATATACCTAGGCTGCTTCCCCCAAGGAAAGGGAGGTAGCCGAGACAGGACATAACACTCCCAATTTACTCATCCACCCAAACTCATTCATTTGCATCTTAGCCCCAAGGGGAGAAGGGACAGATCATCACTGCACCACACTGCACAAGGGTCAACTGCACAGTGCAATCAGTGACATCTGCAGCAGGGCCCGAAAGCAGAGCTGGTTTACCCCTGCAACATCATAATGGACCCATCCCCTTACCCGCACATGACCTGATCACCTGATCAGACCAAAAGTGGGAATATATCCCCTCAGGGTTGCGTCATCATATATTCATTCACAATTTCTCTCCAATCATTTCTATCACGCACAGCCACTCTTCCTTGCTCAACAGACATCCCTCTTGCATCCAATGCTCTCTTCACACTGTCCATCCATCCTCTGCGTGGTCTTCCTCTCAGCCTTACACCTCTCACATCAGATCTAGTTGTCTTTTTCACCAGCCGCCCATTATCCATTCTTTCCATATGCCCAAACCTTTGCAACACCCTCTACTCAACTCAATCAGCCATCTCCCGCACAACTCCAGTTCTCCTTCGCACTTCATCATTTCTCACTCGATCCATACGCGTCACTCCACACATACTCCTCAGACACCTCATTCCATTGCATTCAAACTTTTCCTCCTTGCTACACCCATATTTCATGTTTCAGCCCCATATAAAGCAGTCGGTACTACAGCACCCTCATACAGCTTTCTCTTTACGTCTGTCCTAAGCGAACGACATCTAAATACTTTTTTCATTCCTCCAAGCACCTTTCCTACTTCATTCATTCTGAACTTCACTTCTGCATCTATTCTTTTATCCACAGCAACATGTGACCCTAAGTACTTAAAATACTTTACCTCCTCAAGCAACTCACCATTCAGAACTATATTCATCCTCCTACCATCTACCAACCTCGTACACTTCATTATTTTACTCTTATTCTCATTTACTTTAAATTTGCTCCTTTCATACACCCTTCCAACGTCCTACACCAACTGTCTCAATCTCTCTGAATCAGCCACCAGTGCAGTATCATCCGGAAACAGCAGCTGCTTCAGATTCCACTCTCAACCATCAAATTCACCAGACTCAGACCTCCACCTAACACTCTTGCATTCACCTCCCTTACAACACCATCCATTTAGGGGAGGCGGTGGCTCAATCGGTAGAGAGGTGGCCTGCAGTCCCACCGGACCCAGGTTCGAATCCCGGCTGGGGCAGGGAACAGTTTAAGGATTTGAATTTCATTAAAATCAGGCTTTACTGATCTACCAGAAGACCCGCCGACATGTCGTAAAAATACCCCCGCTAATACCAACACGCCAGTCCTGTATGAGACAGCCCTAGCATGTATTCAATATGGACGGTGGGTGTTAGCGCCGAAGTGGTGACATGTAGAGGTGTATGGTATGTAGGAGGACTGCTGGGCCTTGATAACAGGCTGTGAAGCCTATGCCCAGAGTCGGGCACATAAAAAAAAAAAAAAAAAAAAAAAAATACTAAACAATCAAGGCGACATCACACATCCCTCCCACAGCCCCACTCTCACGGGAAACCAATCACTCACAATATTTCCCACTCTTACACACGCCCTACTATTTACATAAAAACTTTTCACTCCTTTGAGCAACCTATCATCAAGTCCATACAATCTTAAAACAGTCCACAAAGCCTCCCTATCAATTCTATCATACGTTTTCTCTAATCCATGAACGCCCAAAACACATCCTTACCTTTTGCTAAATGCTTTTCACACACCTGTCTCACAGCAAACCCGTCCCTCTCCTAAAGCCACAATGCTCATCACCAATCAGTCCCTCTGTACCCTCTCTAACTCTCTTAATTAACACTCTGCCATACACTTTAGCTAGTACATTCATACTAATCACCCTTGCCTTTATACAACGGGACCACACAAGCACTTGCCCAGTCATCTGGTACCATACCTTTCACAAAGCACACATTCAACAGTCTTACTAACCAGTCAACGATAGTTGCTCCACCAACTTCCAGGTATTCCACAACACACCCATCCAAACCTGCAGCTTTCCCTGTTTTCATCTCCTTTACTGCCTCCTGCACTTCCTCCATCGTGTTCAAAGAATCATTCAACTCTCCCAGCACGTTTATTCCTTGCACCCTTCCATCTGCCAGTCTCAGCCTCCCTTTCCTCCTCTACATTAAACAATCTTTCAAAATACTCTGCCCATCTCTTCCTTACTGCATCCACTTCAGTTAACATCCTTCCATCCTCTGCTTTTAGTTGCTCTTCCTTACCAGAAGGTGGCAGAATTCTCCCTTTCGCACCTTTTTCACCTCCTTCCAAGACATTTTCTTATTCTGTGGAAAATTCTCAGTCAACTATCTACCCCACCTCCCATCTTTTGCCACTTTAGCATCATGCACAGCCCTTCTCACCCTATTGCTCTTTTCCTTATACCTCTCATATGACACTTCATCCTTCTGCTGCAGCCACATTTCATATGCACAAGTCTCTTCTAAGCCACAGCCATACTGACTTCCTCACACCACAATTCACTTCCCTTTCTTACACCACCACCCACTCCTCTAACACCACACACTTCTTCCGCATGCCCCATCACAGCACCCTTAAACAACTGCCATTCCTCCTCCACACTGCCGTTCTCCTGATCTTTCACTGCATTCCAATCATCTTTCAATTTTTCCTGATACTATATCATTTTCTCTCTTTTATCCAACTCAGTCTCAAAACCTCCCTGCCACACCTAACTCTCCTAGCTCTCACCCATCTCTTACTTACTGTTAACTTTCCCTCCACCATGTAGTGGTCAGACATACCTCCACCTTCCCCTCTCAAAACCCTTACATCAAACAATATTCTTATTACATTCCTGGACACAACCACATAGTCCATCAATGTTCTATCAACAGCTCTTCCTCCCTCCTGTCTTACCCATGAATACTTATATCTTTCTTCTTAAACAAGGTATTTCCAATTACCATCTCTCGCTCAGTGCACAGCCATATCATTCGTTCCCCATTTTCATTTCTTCCAGGCACGCCATGCATACCAACTACACCTTCAACTGCTACATTTCCCACTCTAGCATTCAGATCTCCCATCGTTACCACATTCACATTCGCTCCAAAACTGCAGGCACTCATCAACATTCCAGAAAGACTCCCTCTCTTCTTCATTCCTTTCACTAACAGGCCCATATGCACTCACAAATACCCACAACTCACGTTCAAATTTCGCTTTCACCCACATTATTCTTGATGACACCTCCTTCCATTCAATCATACACTGCTGTACTTCCGGGCTCACTAACAAGGCCACACCTTCTCTTGCCCTTCCTTTATCAACACCTGACAATCTTCCACTCACACTTCCAAACTTATACTCACCTTTCCCTTTCATCTTTGTTTCACTCAGAACTAACACATCCAACTTTCTTCTCACATTCTCCCAGTCTCCTCCCTTTTAGCCTCAATCGTACTACATCCACGCACATTCATAGACCCAATCTTCAGGGTTCGGGTATAATTCAATCCCCTATATCTTTCTGTGGCCTGTCTGTTTTTAGGAACTAAACAGAGGAGGGGGTCCCTAGTCCCCTCACCCCGCACCTTTTAGTCGCCTTTTACGACACGCAGGGAATACGGTGGCAGAATTCTTCCTAACACAAAGTGGCCACAGAGTAGTAGTACCACCCCATAGTGCGGCCAGATTGTGTCCCCCCCGTCACAGGGGGTCTGATATCCATATTTCTCATTCCACCCTAGACGATAAAGCGCATCATTCTTTCTCATGACATATTTGTTTTTGCTTCACAGTCCTAGCACACAAAAAAGAAGTTCATGTAACACCGACCACTGCCACAGCCAACAGGTAAGTGCTGGAGAAGTTTTGCTTATGACTGTACGTTTGCTGTTGAAATAATGTATTAACTGCTTCAGTGCAATGATATCTTACGTGGTGTTCTTGCGTCCACTAAGCGATTGCAGTAACCTTGGATAATTTTTCTTAACAAGAAGGTTTAGATAATGCTTTCATTAACACTTCAGCTGATGTAGTAGCGTCTCTTCATCCTGTTTTGTGATTTTGTCTACCCCATCTATAATTCTGGAATCTAGAATTTAGATGATGATTCTCTCTCTCTCTCTCTCTCTCTCTCCCTCTCTCTCTCTCTCTCTCTCTCTCTCTCTCTCTCTCTCTCTCTCTCTCTCTCTCTCTAAGTCAAAGTCAGAGTCAAACATTTTATTTGCCTTATTTAAATAAAGTTACATGGTTTTGAGATTTTTTTTTCTCATACATAAGTATACAAGGCTGAGCTCATGAACTGAACTATTTTTTATGAGCTCCATTGAAATTATATCAACACATTATGAATGGTAGACATTACACACATCGTAGCTAGTTTGTGTTTTCATCTTTAGCAATAAAATCAACGTAGATAGATATATACACATGTAAATACATACACACTACATACCTACATTAAATTAGGACGGTGCCCAAATCATTAGACTTTTAATCCAGTATTTAATGTTACAAGTCACCGATTGTTAAGTAAAAAAGGCTTCACTTTTTGCTTGTCTTCACTTTTTGCATAAAGTTAATCTTGTTACTGATACACTTAAGTTCAGTGGGTAATTCATTTCACAGTATTACACCAGAATACGTAACAAATCTTTTATGAGCTTCTGTACGTGGTTTAAGAGGTTTTTCCAAGTTACTGCTTCTCAAATTATGTGAATGTATATTGGATATGCTTTGGAACTGCATAATAGAAGGGCAGTTTATTTGGCTATGTATAAACTTATCTGCTTCCAATTTAAACATATGATGCATTTTTAAAGTGTTATGTCTACAAAATAATGAGTCAGTGTGTTCTCTATATCTTACTCTCGATATAACCCTTTTTCATTTTTTATGTTTTTTGAAGTAGCAGTAATGTTTGCAAGTTTGATTTCGCTGCAGAGCCCCAGACCACATTACAGTATTGCAAATAAGGATATACTAAGCTATAATATATACATTTTAGTGCCTCTGTAGGTAGGGTATCCTTTAACTTGTACATTATGCCAATTGTTTTAGCTACTTTATCAAAAATATATTCAATATGATCCTTCCATGATAAT
This sequence comes from Coenobita brevimanus, assembly GCF_032717465.1. Lineage (NCBI taxonomy): Eukaryota > Metazoa > Arthropoda > Malacostraca > Decapoda > Coenobitidae > Coenobita > Coenobita brevimanus. The sequence goes on along the minus strand of NC_137030.1, from coordinate 16,744,436 downwards.
TCTTGGTCGATTTTTACATCAGGAAATTTTGTAGTATTACTTCTTTCAATGATGTTATTTCATAACTTGATATTTAAAATATGAATGTAGTGTTTATTTCCAGTGAGGAGTATAAAATGAGTCTTAGATATATTGAGAGAATTTATTTGCTGTCAGCCAGGTAGACACCTTTTCTAGTTCGACGTTAACAGTATTTTCAAGAATCGAAATATCTGAATGTTAGTAAAATACGTTAGCCTCTCTCTCTCTCTCTCTCTCTCTCTCTCTCTCTCTCTCTCTCTCTCTCTCTCTCTCTCTCTCTCTCTCTCTCTCTCTCTCTCTCTCTCTCTCTCTCTCTCTCTCTCTCTCTCTCTCTCCGTGTACAAAGAACGTCCATTGTGAGAGGGGCTCTCATTGGACGATCGTTAGCGTCTCAGACAATGAAGGATCTGCCCACTACACCCGATCCCTGTTGTCACCCCTTATGCCGGCATCACTAACTAGGGTGACTAGTTAGGGCAGGATGACTACTGGTAAACAGGTGGAAAAGGGTGACTAGCTGCGGTAGGGCGATTACAGTGTGTTTGTTCTAAGCTTATTATCCCACTACCCTTTCAGCTCAGTTGATGGTCAAGTTTAGACACACTGGAGACTTAATTCGACCAATAACCAAAGAGACTCATTTCTGCGTTGTAACTATGGGTCATTAAATTCCACATAATCACGACACAATAATCAGATTTTAGGATTAACACAGTAACGTAAGATGAAAATAAATCGAGTCTATCAAAAGTGTCATGAGCTTGAGATGGGGTGATTATAATTCGCTTACTTTAACATGGTGCTTTTTTTTTCTTTTTCCGTCTCTCAGTCCAGCAGTTTATTTTGATGTAGCCAATATTAAGGCTTTACATCCTTTCTACAGCACATCTTCGCGACTAGCACAAATTCTAGTGGTATTCTTTTGCTTTTGTTCAGCAATTTGTATGGAGAAGTGGTAGCTTTAGGCCAACTTCAGTGAGCGGAGAATAGACAGTGTGGAGTTGACCAGCTGTGGATGGTGTTTAGCTAGGGTGGAGTAAATATAAAATGTGCCTAGTTTGGAGTTTGGTTGACTAAATAGGGTTACTTGAATGGATGGTTAGCTGGGGGTGGCTAGCTGGGATGACTAGATGTGATGACTAGCCGAAGTGAGAGTAACTTGCTGGGTGGAATACCAAGCTAGGGCGAATGACCAGTGGGGCAGTGTGACTACCTGGTGTGGGGTGACCGGCTGAACCAGGGTGACTATCTGGGTTTGGGTGACAAGCTGGGAATAACTGGCCTGGGGTGGGGATGATACACCAAGGTCTGAGATGACTAGCTGGTATTGATTATCCGTCAGTTTTTCCCCCCCATCTCTCTCTCTCTCTTTGTTGAAAGTTTATTGTTTGTATAAGCATTGCTTTATTTATGCTTTTTATCTAAGTGTGTGTGTGTGTGTGTGTGTGTGTGTGTGTGTGTGTGTGTGTGTGTGTGTGTGTGTGTGTGTGTGTGTGTGTGTGTGTGTGTGTGTGTGTGTGTGTGTGTGTGTGTGTGTGAGTCATGTCTGCACGCAACTGAAGGTAATTTTACTCATCGCGTTTTAATTTTGTTTCCTTTTAACTTCACATTTCTTACAATTTCTCCTGCTTTCTCCTCTGACTAATATTAATCTTGCACTCTCTTTCATCTGCCGCATCTGTTTTGCAGTTCCTTTGTCTCAACCCCGTCTAATCTCCATATCTTTCTTGTACTTCTCCATTCTTGCTTTTCATGTTTCTTACACACTCACAAGTCACTGCTTCGCTTATTGATAGCTCTTAACCTCTTTACTACTTTGACGTCTTTCACATTATTTTCTTATTTTCATTAAGTTGCTAGTGAGAGATGCCTTCATGCAATGGCACCGATTTAACCAACCTACTCATTTCTCTCGTACGTTCCTCATCTCCCTCTCTCTTCCCTGAAAGAAGGGGGGATGGTAGGCTGCAAGAGGAGAGTAACTTCATCTTGCAGTCCACCAGGTTCACATTCAAATTAATTTGGGGTTGCAACTACTACTGCTACTGCTTGCACTTGAAGAATGTGTTCAGTTGTGTTAAGATATCTGGCTTTGAAGGGGCTGGCCTCAAGCTCCATGAGAAACATTTTCCATAAACAATACCCCGAAAACTTTCCTGTTTAGTTATGGTACTTTCAAGATGATGTTATTCAACTTGGAATAGACCACTGGTAGCGAATGGGTTAGCATCCTTCAAGCACCATCCGTTTGTTATACTATGGTTCTTTTTTAACATTAACTTAGTCCAGATAGTCGTTTTGTTGCATCTTATTTCACGTAGTTCAGCGGCAGAAAAATGCATTGCTACGGCTCTAGATCCTTTCCACAGCACTTCTTCGTGACTAGCACGATATTGTAGTGTCAATCTGTTGTTACATATCATTATTCAACATGGAAAGATGGCAGTTTTAGGTCAAATTAGGGTAAAAACAGCACTGTTCTCGTCCTTACTTATTTTGTTTCTCGTGACCAATTTCATTTTCCTCCTTCCTATTCATCCTGCCTTTCATTCTCTTTCATTCTCTCCATCCGTTTCTTTCTCCTCCATTTAGTTCCCAGTTCATTTCAGTTCAGTATTCACTCCCTTCTATCGCGAGCTACCTTCTTCCATCTGTCTTTTCGTCTCCTTTCTCTCTTATCTCGTACTCCTCGTCCAACACACTAACCTACTATCATCATCATCCAGTTTCCCTTTGTTATCAATGAGGTGGGTTAAATATAGATACAGAAAGAAGGAAGACACAAGGAGGAGAGTTGTCATTCAAATTCACAGTAAAACAGGAATCACGACTCCTTTCACTTATCATTCGTGTTTTCGAAAATCTCGGATCCCTAACACACCTATAGATTTTTTCTTCCTTTTTATGTCTTTCTCCTTTTTCCTTGCCTCGTCTGTTTTCATCTTACTGCACTATATCGCTTCTCTCTCTCTCTCTCTCTCTCTCTCTCTCTCTCTCTCTCTCTCTCTCTCTCTCTCTCTCTCTCTCTCTCGATGCCAACCTCCTTTCCCTCATTACCGTATATTCTCTCCTCTCTTCCGTCTCTCTTCCCTCCTTCCTCTCCTCCCACATCTTCCTCTTGCTTCCTCTTGTTTCAATCTCGACCTCCTTCCTCTTGCATCCATCTTCCTTCCCTCCCTTCCTCCTCTTCCCTTGCTCTGTCATCTGGTTTCCACTAACAATATTTTCTCACCTTTCTCTTCGACATCATCCTTTTCCTCTTTCCTCTTCTCCTGGCAATACATTGTGTTTATTTTTTTTCCACTGAGTTAATCTTCTTTTTCTTAAATTTCCTCTTATTCTTCCTCAGACCGCTTATTTTCCGTCACCTTTTATTCTTCTACCTTTCATTCCTTTCTACTAATCTTTTTGTCTTTTCTTGCCTTCCCTGCACCCAAGTCCTTTTTCGTCTTTCATCCCTATATTTTCTTCTTTCCATATCACTCTTCTTCCTCTTCCCCCCATCTCTGTGATCTCTCTGTTGTAATCCACTCTCTTTGGCTGACCATTTTCCACATCGTTCTTTTTATTTCATTCCATCACTTGTTCCTACTTTCTCATCTATCCCCATATCTTGAACTTCTCTTATACCCCTTCTCTCTCTCTCTCTCTCTCTCTCTCTCTCTCTCTCTCTCTCTCTCTCTCTCTCTCTCTCTCTCTCTCTCTCTCTCTCTCTCTCAGTCCACCTTTTCTTCCATCATCTTCCAGACCTCTACCTTTTATATCATTCTTTCTTTCCTCTAGACGTCCCTCTCTGTCTCGCTTCATTCTATTACATTCCTCTATTTACCTTTCTGTTCTTTATCTTCTTCTCCTGCCACCCCCTCTTTCCTCTTCCATCAATCATTCTTCATCGCCTTTACAGATCTCTTCCCTTCCCTTCCTCTTTTTTCACCTTTCGTGCTATCTCTCTTACTCTAATTCTTTCTTTTTCCCTTTGTCTCTCTGTCTGTTTCAGTGTCCGTCTTCTTCTATCTTCGTGTCTGTCTATTTGTCTGTTTGTCCTTCCGAGTCTGTCTCCCAGTCTGTCTGTCTGTCTGCCTGTGTGTGTGTGTGTGTGTGTGTGTGTGTGTGTGTGTGTGTATGTGTGTGTTTCTTCGTCGTCTCCACGTCTGTTTGCCTGTCTTCGTCTGCCTGTCTGTCTCTGTGCCTGTCTGTGTGTCTGTCTCTGTGTCCGTGTTTGTTTGTATGTTTGTCTGTCTGGCTGTCTGGCTTTCTGTCTGTTTGTCCGTCTGTATGTCTATCTGTCTCCGTGTCTGTCCGTCTGTCTTTCTTCTTATTTGTCTGTCTGTCTGTCTGTCTGTTTTTGTCTTTCTGTCTTTGTGTACCTGTCTATCTGTCTTCCTGCCTGCTCCTCTTCCTGCTTATGTCTCTGTCTGTCTGTCTCTCTTCCTGCCTGTGTGTCTGTCCGTCTGTCTGTGCCTGCCTGTCTGTCTGTCTTAGCGTTGTCTGTATGTCTGTTTACGTGTCGGCCTGTCTCTCTCTCCGTGTCTGCCTGCCTCTTGTATGCCTCAATGCCTGTCTCACTGTCTTTTTCCTTTTCTGTGTCTCTGCCTGTCTGCTTGTCCTCCCGTCCGTCCCAACCCCCCACCCCCATCCAATATCTTACATCCCTTTTGTTATTCTCTCTCTCTCTCTCTCTCTCTCTCTCTCTCTCTCTCTCTCTCTCTCTCTCTCTCTCTCTCTCTCTCTCTCTCTCTCTCTCTCTCTCTCTCTCTCTCTCTCATCCTTTTAGCCACTTCGTCCTCTTCGTCCTTTCTTTCCTCATCTTCCACCCCTCTTCGTCTCCCTCTATTCCTTTACATTCCTTATTCCTTATCTCTCAGTCCTTTGCCCTCCTCTTCCTCCTCCATTCATATATATTTTTTTTAAATTCTCTTACATCTTTCATCCCCTCTCACTAATCACTTTTATTCCTCCTCTTCATCTTCTCTTACCTTCCCTCCATTGCCAACTCGCCCCATTTCCGTCGCGTGGAGTTAGGCGGAACACTAGCATTTCTTCCCTATTCATTCATCACCATCATCATCATCATCATGTCATCATCATCTTTATCAGTGTTTCCATCAACATCCACCTCCTCCTTCTCCTTATCATCATCATCATCATCATCATCACCATCACAATCATCATCATCATCATTAGCAGCAGCAGCTTTACCATCAACATCCTCCTCCTCCTCATCGTCATCATCATCATCATCATCATCATCATCATCACAATCATCATCATCGTCAGCAGCAGCAGCAGCTTTATCATCAATATCCTCCTCCTCCTCATCGTCATCATCATCATCATCTATTTCTCACTACTACAAAAGGGGTAGGTGGGCGCCAGATGAAGCAAAAACAATACGAATGTAGAAAAAAGTGGCACAAGACATCTCACCTGCATTTTATTACCATCTAACGTCGGACGATTTTGTACTTCTCAAGAAAAATCTAGGGCACTGATAAATAAAAAAGTGAAAAATAACAAGTAACACAAGTATCATTTTAGGCGAAGAATAAGGAACATCGTACTATATTCAAGCTTACTCTGTACTGTTTTATATTTATAGCATCTCACCGTAGCCAAAGTGCCAAAAATATGCTCTTGTATGCTATGTGGGGAGGAGGGAGACGTAGGATGCCATGGAGGGTTAGGGTGGAGAGGCATATGAGTGAGGTGCGGAAGGTTGGAGAAGATGGCAGCTTGGCAGCGGTAGAAAGGCTGACTTGGAGGCGGCTCGTCTTTGGCCACAATATGCGGGATTAAGACGACCAGTGATGGATAGTCTGAAAGATACATAGATAGATAAATAGATAGATGATTATAAATTGCTCTTATATTACTTAAATAAAACAGAGAAAATATAGGAAAATGTCAAGGTGGAATGTAAAAAATGAAGTTAATACAATTATGTCAAAGTTAATACATGGTGAGGAGCGACGCGTTCACATGGTGGCGCCGATATAACTGGGTGGTGGAACTGGCAGGCTATTCAAACGCTCCTCAGTCCCCCTCCCTATCACATGCAGTAAACAGATTTTGTGTTCATATGAGCTTGGGGTTGCAGCTGCAGCTACTACTACTGTTATATGCTGTTCTCGTTGTTGCTGCTACTACTACTACCGTCATATTTATTACCCATGCAAACAACGCCAGTATTAATGGGGATAAGAATAATTCACAAAAACATATCATGCAGTCAAGATCACAGGTTGGCCCACAATATGAGATATTAAGGAGCCCACTACCTTACATTAATGCATCCAAACAGTATTATGTCATATATATATATATATATATATATATATATATATATATATATATATATATATATATATATATATACCCTCTTTTCTTCTTCATCTCTCTCACATTCTCCTTCCCCCATTTACTACCATTTTTCATAATACTCCACAATTGTCATGTTTGCTCCATGCACGTCCCATAATTCTGCTCTCCCTCCCCCTCGTCTTCCCTTCCCTCTCTTCTTTCTTTCCCTTCCCTCTCCCATCTGCTGTCTCCTTCGTTCCTCTCCATTTTCCGTTCTCCTGTACTATCCTCTCAATATTTTTTCTTTCCTCCTTCCGTACCCTACCTATTTCCCTCCCATGTTCTACTCACATCCTTCCCTCTTCTCCCTCCTCATTTCAGCCTCTCTTTTCCTCTGTTCTCTCTTTTTCCCAATTGCTCCTTCCTTCTCATCCTGCTTTTCATATTCACCCTCTCATCTTTCCATTCATCATACCTCCTCCTCTACACTCCCTGCTTTAACCAATTATCCCTTCCCACTTACGTTCTATTACTTCTCCCCTTCCCTCTCTTCCATCGAAATTCCATTCTCTTCCCTCTCTAATCCATTCCTCCTTCCTATCCCTTCCCTTCACACCCTCATCTTTATCCAGGTTTCCAATCCTCGACTCTCTCCTTTCCCCTCCCTCTCCAGTTCTTCATCTCTCCCTCCTCTCACTCCTCCCAATCCTTTCCCTTCCAACATTATTTCTCTCCCCCTTCTGTTACTCCGTCTTTCCATTCCCTGGTCCAAATTTCTTCCCCTCCCTTCCTTTCCACATATCTTCCCTTCACTTCCCTCCTAATCCCTGTTTTTTTCATTTTCCCTCTCCTCCTTTCCTCTCCCACATTTTCACTCCCCCTACCTAATCATTTCCACCTTCTCCACACCTGCCCTTTCCTCCCTCCCACTTACCAGATCCCTTCCACCTCCTCTCTGTCTCTCCACCTTTCCTTCCTTTGCCCTTTGCTGCCTTCCCCTCCCTGCTTTTCCCTGCCCAACTCCCTTTCCTCTCTCGTACTTTTCCTCTTTCTTGCCTCCCCTCTTTCTCCTCCCCTGCCCTTCTCCATTCCCTTCTCTGCCCTATTCCCTTCCCTTCAATGTTCTGTTCTTTTCCTGTACAGCCCTGCCTCGCTCCTTTCCAATCCTAGCCTTACTCCCATACCTCCCTTGTCTCTTCTTCCTTCCCCCCCTTCCCTGCTCCCTTTCCTCCACTGCCCTGGTCCATTCCCTCCCCTGTCCTCCTGCCTTCTCATTCCTCTGACCATATAACTCTGCGCTAACTTTTGCCGTGGTCCAAATGAGCTCCACTGAGACCACAATTTTGACTCGCTTCTGCATTTCTTATGGTCAGCCCTCGTAACATACACTAGTCTCGTTTTCTTTCGGTCTTTATCTTTTCTGTAATTCTCGTCTATTTAGCTCATTCTTTTACTGTTTTCCCCACAATGTTTACTGTATACTTTTGATTCGAATATATATATATATATATATATATATATATATATATATATATATATATATATATATATATATATATATATATATTGTGTGTGTGTAATCTTTTTGAGAGAAAGAGAGAGAGAGAGTTACTGGTATCCCTTGCCACACTAATGATTCACTGCACCTACTCATTATAGGGTACACACACACACACACACACACACACACGCACGCACATTCATTTTCCTACTTCATACATATTCTTGTGTTTTGTATGCATGCATGTATGTCAGAGAGAGAGAGAGAGAGAGAGAGAGAGAGAGAGAGAGAGATTTATATGCATGCCAGCATTTAGTTGTTTGCCCGTACACCACAGGATTTATGTTCTGTTTTTGCGCGCGCGCGCGCGCGTGCGTGCGTGTGTGTGTGTGTGTGTGTGTGTGTGTGTGTGTGTGTGTAAAAAAGTCATTGCTGGGCAGAGATAAAATGCATAGAGAGGCGAAATCCTCGCAGGATTCAGCGTTTGACAATTGAAATACAAACAGGTAGATATACAGGCATACACACTGATAAAGCGACAGGCAGACAGCAAGCAGACAATTATCTATCTATATCTATAGCCAGTGACCATAATCCCATATGGGATGGTTGTTTATCTTCTGAGTTAGTTTACGGGGAGGGGCACTAACCCTCCACCAACCTACCTGCTGACACGTCTGGAACACATATGTCAGCGTTTCTTAACCTTTTCCGACCTCCGCACCCCCTGCAGTAAGGTTGCACAGTGCAGCACCCCCTTACATCTGGCTACTGGGATTACAATTGCTACATTGCTACAGTTACTCCACTACTACAAGGTTAAAGTAAAATAAAGTGAAGTACTCCTTGACAATTTATTTTATACAATCTCCAAAAATACAATATTAACGACGCCAGAACTAAGCTAAACCAATAAATGATGCATTTTCCAGCACTCCCTAAAATTGACTTCAGCATCCCCTGAGGTGCTAGCACACCAGGTTAAGAAACGCTGATATATGGGTTGGAAATATGATCCAACGCTGTAAATAGTTTCCTGGCTTGCAGGAAGCCATTTGGCTTGTCACTCAATGTAAAAGCCACCTGAAAAAGAAGGAAGAGTAATAAGAAGTGACAGGAAAGATGGGAGAAACAAGAAGAGAGATGGCCGACACATAAACAATGATAAAGGTGAAGGAAGAAGTAGGCAGCACTACATCAAGTTATATATATAAATAAATCAAACAGATAAAAATATAGACATATAGACATAAAACAAATACATACAAAAAACAGTAGCAGAGTAAACAGAAATTAAGTACAACAATGAAGAAAATGATATATGGGCAGATAAAAAGGCAGAAACAGAGACAAAAGACAGACAGATACAAAGAGTGACATATAGGCAGAATGACAGAAAGAACAGACAGACACAGACAGACTGACGCTGAAACAGACAGCTCAAAAATGGAAAATACAAATGACCAGCCCATCTTCTCACTAATAAAACCCCATTACTCATTACCATACGTAATTAGGAATATGGCTGAATTTTGACTGTGTGTGTGTGTGTGTGTGTGTGTGTGTGTGTGTGTGTGTGTGTGTGTGAGAAATGGAAGAAAATCTGTGTGTGTGTGTGTGTGAGAGAGAGAGAGAGAAATGGAAGGAAATCTGTGTGTGTGTGTGTGTGTGTGTGTGTGTGTGTGTGTGTGTGTGTGTGTGTGTGTGTGTGTGTGTGTGTGTGAGAGAGAGAGAAATGGAAGGAAATCTGTGTGTGTGTGTGTGTGTGTGTGTGTGTGTGTGTGTGTGTGTGTGTGTGTGCGCGCGCGCGCGTTTTTGTCTTTGTAATCATTCTGTTAATCCCGAACGTCATCTCTGTGTTAAACCCAAGATATGAATACTCAAGTAAATGGTGAGTCATAAATATAACGTATGGTTAAACGTATCTGTCAGTGTAATTGAACCTAGAGCCAATTCGATAAAAGCTATATTAGAACCTTCACTATATATTTTCCTCTATGTTTTTGTCAGCTTTTTCTTTAATTCTTATTCTCTCTCATTTACTGTTATTCCCTTTTAAATATTTTTCATTACAGTGACTGATTTTATGCTTTATTTCTACCACTACTATACAATTATGCTTAGATTTTGGATTCACTTTTAGAATGGAGGAGCAAGAGACAGCCTTCATTAACCTCATCAGAATCAGATATTATACCCAGATTAAAGAAAAATCGTCTAATGGTAGCAAGAATGAAATCAGAAATACATCCTTGGCTCAAAGAGCATAATACTATACCATAGTCTTTCCATCTCCAAACGATTTTATTCGGTTCGTGGGAGGTCTTTCGAATTGGAAGTGTTGGATGCGACCTGTTTTTACTTGACCACTACCCTGACCTTTCCCACGATAAATAAAATCGACTGATACCGGCAAGAATGCACTACAAATGACGTCTTCAGGTTGTTATTGTCAACTCAATGGTTGTTAAACAGTCATGATATATTTTATTCAGTCTAACATCAGACGCCTTGAATATGACGCCAGTCAAGAAAAAGTACTGTAGAAATTGCATCGAACCATTGTTATTTTCTGCTAGTGACCTAAGAGGGATAAGCTGAAAAAAAAATCTAGGTAATTTTGAGGTGAACGAACTGAAACTTCCCTTGTCAGTTTGTCTGTTCACTTTAAAGTCTCTAGTACAATGGATGAAAAAGATAGTGGATGATGTGTGTGGGACCATGTTGGAACTTCGTAACCACCATTTATATGTATGTAACTCTTTAATCTTGTAATAGGTGAGTCTTGAGTTTTGGTTAAAGTTATTTTCGTAATTGAAGAGCAGGAGTTAAAGATGAATATAGGGAGTTGATCTTGATTTATTATCTTCAGAGAGAGTCTAAGTTGAACAGCATATGTATTACTATCTCTATCTATCTATTGCCAGACGCCTCAATCCCGTTTGGGGTGGCCACAAACAAATCGCCTCCAAGTCGCCCTGTCCCCCGCCATTTCACTGCCCTGCTCCCAACTCACACCCCCCTCTCTCATATACCTCTCCACCCCATCCCTCCATCTCATCCTCGGCCTCCCCCTCCCTCTTCCCCCCTCCACCTCACTCACATACACTCTCTTCGTCAGTCTTTCACCCTCCATCCTCTCCACATGGCCAAACCACCTCAGTGTGTTCCTCATAACGCTTCCTATCACATCCACATCCACACCACAACGCTCCTTTATATCCTCATTCGTCAGCCTGTCTCTCCACGTGACTCCACAGGCTCCTCTTAAATAACTCATTTCCACTGCTCTCACTCTTGACTTGTGTCCTTCCAACAATGTCCAAGCTTCACTTCCGTACGTTAGACTTGGTATCACAATACTGTCATGTAGTAACTTTCTCACTTCCATGCTCACTTCCCTGTTTCTTATCACTGCTTTCAAGGAACCAGCAACCTTTCTTCCCTGGTGTACCCTTTCTTGCACTTCACACTCCAAACCTCCATCCTTACTCATCACACTACCCAAATACTTAAACGTACTCACATTTTCCAATTCCTCACCATCCAACCTCGCTGTACATTCACTAACTTCACCTCTCTCAAAGACCATCACTTTACTCTTCCCTACATTCACCTTTAGGTTCCGTTTCTTACACACTCTCTCAAACTCATCCACCAAGCCTTGCAGCTCCCCTTCGTCTTCACTCAACAACACAGTATCATCTGCAAACAACAGTACAGGGAGTTTCCAAACACTATCCTCTCTCACCAGGGCCACTCCAACATCCACTACCCTACCTTGTACCTCTTTTATTACCCCATCCATGTACAGAATGAACAGCCATGGAGACATGACACATCCCTGTTTCAAACCAACTTTCAAAGAGAAAAATTCACTTAGTTCACCATCCACACGCACTGCAGCCTTCGCACCATCGTACATACTCTTCACAGCATTCAACAACTTCCCATCTACTCCATATATTCTTAACACTTTCCACAATCCTTGTCTATCCACCCTGTAATATGCTTTCTCCAAATCCATGAAAGCCACATACAACTTCTTTCCCTTCTCTAGCAACTTTCCCACTAAAGATCTAAGAATGAATATCTGATCTACACAACCTCTTCCCTTCCTAAAGCCTCCCTGTTCTTCTCCAACTAATTTCTCTGTTCTTTCTCTAACTCTGTCTATAAGTATCCTACCATACACTTTTACTATTATACTAAGAAGACAAATGCCCCTATGATTACCACACACTTCTTTTTCCCCTTTTCCTTTGTACAAGGGAATAATTATATATACCTTACTTCCAATCCTCCGGGACTCTACCTTCCTCCCAGGCCAATCTGCACATCTTCCACATCCATTCTACTACTATCTCTCCCCCATGCTTCAGCATTTCACCACACACTCCATCAATTCCTAGGGCTTTCCCCGATTTAACTTTCTTCATTGCCTCCACAACTTCTATCCTACTGATTTCTTCCTGTCTTCTCACCTCCCTCCTTCTCCTAGCCATTCCCCAGCCACTTATACTCGCATTACTTCCATCCTCTATGTTCAACAATTCCTTAAAGTGTTCTCTCCATCTGCTCACTTTTTCTCCCTTCTCCACTAGTAATCTACCATTTTTATCTTTCACTCCCCTGCTAACTTCACTTCCACCCTGTCTTACTCTTTTCACTTCTCTCCAGAACATTTTCTTACAGTCCCTCCACTTTACACTCAAATTCCTTTCAAATTCCTCATCCACTCTCTTCTTACTCTCTCTTAGTAATCTTTTCACCTCTCTCTTCCTTTCCACATATAACTCTCTCTTCCGCCTCTCAACTTCTTCCACGCCCCTATTTCTCATCCATTCATTGTATGCTTTCTTCTTTTGTGCCACAGCCTGTTTCACCTCTTCAGTCCACCACGCTGTTCCTTGCACCCCCCTCCGTCTTCTCTTCCTTCCACACACCACATCACATGCTGCACATATTTCTTCTGTAAATATCCTACACACACCTTCCACGTCTCCCATCTGCTCCAATTCATATTTGCCCAATCGTTCCTCCACTTCTCTCTTATACTCTGCCTTTTTCTCATCCTCTTGTAACCTTTCCACTCTCCTTGCAACTACTCCTTCCTCTCGTCTTTCCCTTCTTCTATTCCTCCATCTTACATGGATCCTAATTCTGGCCACCACCAAGTAGTGGTCAGAAAGTCCACTCCCCCAACCTCTATACACTCTTGCATCCTTTACACATCTTCGCATCCTTTCATCCACACACACATAATCAATCATTGCCTTCCTTTCATTCAGTTCACCACCCACCCTTCTCATCACTCGCCATGTATACCTGTGGATCATTTTATGCCTGAAGAGGGTATTGGCTATCACCAACCCCTTCCCAGCACAAATGTCCACTAACGCACTCCCATTCTCATCTATCTCAGCAGGCACACCCCACTCACCAACTATTCCATCCAGCTTCACATTACCAACTTTACCATTCATATCACCAATTACAAGGGACTTAATATATTAAGTCTAGTTGGACCCCTCTTCTTATTCGCTCTCTACACTACCTGCCGGTTCTATGGCTAGTCCCTTTCCGAGCTCTGATTCCTACATTCTTATTTAGCAGGGGCCGTGTCACGTGTGCCATACTGTTGTTGAAATGTTCTAGAAGCCTCCGTGTGTGTGTATGTGTGTGTATGGTCACGATGCGCTGTTTGTGAGCTATTGTGTTGGTGAGAGGCATTCTGGAGAGGTGCTAACGTCATTTCCTTTTGGCCTCTAGGTTTGACATTCACTTAACCTCTAGACTATATATGTATGTTGCTAGTTATTATGTATTAAGATATTTTAGAGTCCTGACATCCACGCTAGATTGGGCTGGTGGGGAGGAGACGGGCAATGGGTAGGTGGGGCAGAAAGGGTTAATGGACGAGTGGGGAGGAGGAGGTGGTTGGTGGTTAAAGTCCATTAGTGAAAGAGAAAGAGGGTAATGGAGAAGTGGTTTTAGTGAGCTGGTTCCTTTCTCCTTTACTTCCCCATCCCTATATCACTTCCACCTACCCCCTTCCCTTCTTCCCTCTCCATTTCACTTACATCTTCTCCTTCCCACCACCACTTCTCACTATTATTTCTCTTTCTCATCCCTATTAACCTAAAGAATCCACTAAGAAGAAAAACAGAGATATCCAAAATCTTAAATGAGGAAAACTTTAAGAACTTCAAAGAACAGAGGAAGCCTGAAGACTACCGAGAAGAAGCCAATTATAAGAAAATGTCAAATATTTGTCTTCCGAGACTAAACAGAAGAATTACGAACATCATATCAAGTGACCAAAACAGCATACGTTTGTGTCATACGTTAGGGTAATAAGAAAATTGAAGAATCAGTTTAGATATGAGAAATGGTGAACACAATCAGCATTACGTTAGAAAACGCACAGGGAAGTTTATATGGAATGAAGATGGGTAGGACAAAGGACGTATGGACCTCGACACCAATTTTTCTAACGATACAAGTAACTTTTCATAAAGAGAACTAGCAAATCAGCTTACACAATGCTTTGAAGGCAGAGCTGTACGCCGATCACTGAAAAAAAAAAAAAAAAAAAGTGCTCCCTTATCTCCTTAGCAGAAGTGGCAGTGTTCAGTAAGTGTTCTTGTTGTACTTAGTTTTCCCATAAAAAGCTCTAACAGATCGAATTATTCCAACTCTAGATGCAAACCACGCATGATACCATGCTTGGTTTCGTAATGGTTCCATGACAACAGATCTTACTCGTCATTAACCAAACAAGTGGAAGAGTAAAGTATACTTGATCATTGTGCACCGCATGGATGGATTATGAGAAAGCTTATGATTCAGCTGAAGTGCAGGAGTGACGAGACCCATTCTATGACAAGATTTAGCCGAAACATATATTCCGGTTAGGGAGCTCGGGTCTAGTTATGATAATTTTTATGGTTTTCCTCATGGCACCATAGGTTAAAGGTATAGAAACTATTTTTTATCTGGAAATAGAAAACTATGTTCTTTTATTGTATTTATTTACAACATAAACGAAAGTATTTTTGTCACAGGGCTATTTAACGATTTGTGAAAACATGTCATCCGCCTGAATTATCCCAAGATATTGGGCAACATGTTTACATGCACCTCGGGGTAAGTTATTTATCTATCTACCTATATATATATATATATATATATATATATATATATATATATATATATATATATATATATATATATATATATATATATATATATTATTACGGAACAGCGAAACATAATGTACACTTTAAGTGAGAATTCTAAAAATCACTACTGTCCCGTAAAGTTCCAGGTTCAAAACAAAAGAGTTAGGTAAAATTACAAGTTAAAGTTTAATGCTCAAACTAACAACAAAACATTCAGGACTCATAAGGATAATGTAATGGCATAAAACAGGTTAAATATATGACTAACTGCAATAGCCTCTATTAACACGAAAATAGCATGAGTAAATTTATCTAAGTCAGCCCTGATAAAATGAAAATACACTGGGTAATGCTCAGTTAATGCAAGATAAATTATTACAGATACAAACTGTTATGAACAATGGCTAACAATAAGAACCTTACATGAATTACAAAAACCTCACTAGGTCTACAAATTAACAACTTATGCTATACAGTACAAGAACAAAATGCAATTACACTTATACTCAAATTACACAGCTGCTAGATGGTTGGAGACTTCCTGAGCACTCACAACAATAACTGTACAGGGGAGGACAGAGATGTGAACAAAATGAGGAGTAGATCTAAGTGGCAATAATGCAGAGACAGAGCTCATTATATAGGGGCCGGCAGAGCTTGATACAACTTGTAAGAAGGACGCGCAAATGAAGCCATGGGGACAAAGAGTTGACAATCCTGCTCTGAACAACAGAAAGAACGACTTACTTTACTATAAGGGTTGAAGGGGGGAGTGAGGTAGAACACGCTCGTGATCAAACATGCAGCATACGGTACGTTAAAATTACGCAAAGGATGATGAAATCATAGGCTATGTAACACCTCCCGACAAAGAAAAAAGAAATTTACAAAGGAAATTTCTTATTACTCCAAAACAATCTGTCTAAAGTCTAGATAAGCAATCTGCAATAACATTTAATTTCCCCTTGACATGTTGTATGTCTAATGAATACTCCTGAAGAAGTAGACTCCATCTTCTCAATCTCTGATTTTTATCTTTAAACTTACTAAGGAATTTCAGTGGGTTATGATCAGTATAAATGACTATGGGGTCAAAACCAGAACACAAATAAAATGAAAAATGCTGTAAACCCAAAATCAAGGCCAAAAGCTCTTTCTCAATAGTTGAGTAGTTCTTTTGAGGTGGAGTGAACTTCTTACTGTAATAAGATACAGGGTGTTCAATACCCTGATCATCCTCTTGCAGCAAAACAGCCCCAGCTCCTGTATCACTTGCGTCAACAGCCATCTTAAAAGGCTTAGCAAAATTTGGAGTAGCGAGCACTGGCTGACGTAATAGGATAGCTTTAAGTTTGTTGAAAGAGGATTCACAGTTATCGGTCCAGACAAATTTAACTCCCTTTTTCTGTAGGTTTGTAAGTGGTGATACAAGAATTGAAAAGTTAAGAACAAATCTCCTGTAATAACCTACCATTCCCAAAAATCTTTGTAATCATTCTGTTAATCCCGAACGTCATCTCTGTGTTAAACCCAAGATATGAATACTCAAGTAAATGGTGAGTCATAAATATAACGTATGGTTAAACGTATCTGTCAGTGTAATTGAACCTAGAGCCAATTCGATAACAGCTATATTAGAACCTTCACTATATATTTTTCTCTATGTTTTTGTCAGCTTTTTCTTTAATCCTTATTCTCTATCATTTACTGTTATTCCCTCTTAAATATCTTTCATTACAGTGACTGATTTTATGCTTTATTTCTACCACTACTATACAATTATGCTTAGATTTTGGATTCACTTTTGGAATGGAGGAGCAAGAGACAGCCTTCATTAACCTCATCAGAATCAGATATTATACCCAGATTAAAGAAAAATCGTCTAATGGTAGCAAGAATGAAATCAGAAATACATCCTTGGTTCAAAGAGCATAATACTATACCATAGTCTTTCCATCTCCAAACGATTTTATTCGGTTCGTGGGAGGTCTTTCGAATTGGAAGTGTTGGATGCGGCCTGTTTTTACTTGACCACTACCCTGACCTTTCCCACGATAAATAAAATCGACTGATACCGGCAAGAATGCACTACAAATGACGTCTTCAAGTTGTTATTGTCAACTCAATGGTTGTTAAACAGTCATGATATATTTTATTCAGTCTAACATCAGACGCCTTGAATATGACGCCAGTCAAGAAAAAGTACTGTACAAATTGCATCGAACCATTGTTATTTTCTACTAGTGACCTAAGAGGGATAAGCTGAAAAAAAAAAAAAAAAATCTAGGTAATTTTGAGGTGAACGAACTGAAACTTCCCTTGTCAGTTTGTCTGTTCACTTTAAAGTCTCTAGTACAATGGATGATAAAGATAGTGGATGATGTGTGTGGGACCATGTTGGAACTTCGTAACCCATTTATATATATGTAACTCTTTAATCTTGTAATAGGTGAGTCTTGAGTTTTGGTTAAAGTTATTTTCGTAATTGAAGAGCAGGAGGAGTTAAAGATGAATACAGGGAGTTGATCTTGATTTATTATCTTCAGAGAAAGTCTAAGTTGAACAGCGTATGTATTACAAGGGACTTAATACACTAAGTCTAGTTGGACCCCTCTTCTTATTCGCTCTCTACACTACCTGCCGGTTCTATGGCCAGTCCCTTTCCGAGCTCTGATTCCTACATTCTCATTTAGCAGGGGCCGTGTCACGTGTGCCATACTGTTGTTGAAATGTTCTAGAAGCCTCCGTGTGTGTGTATGGTCACGAGGCGCTGTTTGTGAGCTATTGTGCTGGTGAGAGGCATTCTGGAGAGGTGCTAACGTCATTTCCTTTTGGCCTCTAGGTTTGACATTGACATAACCTCTAGACTATATATGTATGTTGCTAGCTATTATGTATTAAGATATTTTAGAGTCCTGACATCCACGCTGGATTGGGCTGGTGGGGAGGAGACGGGCAATGGGTAGGTGGGGCGGAAAGGGTTAATGGACGAGTGGGGAGAAGGAGGTGGTTGGTGGTTAAAGTCCATTAGTGAAAGAGAAAGAGGGTAATGAAGAAGTGGTTTTAGTGAGCTGGTTCCTTTCTCCTTTACTTCCCCATCCCTATATCACTCCCACCTACCCCCTTCCCTTCTTCCCTCTCCATTCCACTTACATCTTCTCCTTCCCACCACCACTTCACACTATTATTTCTCTTTCTCATCCCTATTAACCTAAAGAATCCACCAAGAAGAAAAACAGAGATATCCAAAAACTTAAATGAGGAAAACTTTAAGAACTTCAAAGAACAGAGGAAGCCTGAAGACTACCGAGAAGAAGCCAATTATAAGAAAATGTCAAATATTTGTCTTCCGAGACTAAACACAAGAATTACGAACATCATATTAAGTGACCAAAACAGAATAAGTTTGTGCCATACGTTAGAGTAATAACAAAATTGAAGAATCAGTTTAGATATGAGAAACGGTGGACACAATCAGCATTACGTTAGAAAACGCACAGGGAAGTTTATATGGAATGAAGATGGGTAGGACAAAGGACTTATCGACCTCGACACCAATTTTTCTAAAGATACAAGTAACTTTTCATAAAGATAACTAGCAAACCAGCTTACACAATGCTTTGAAGGCAGAGCTGTACGCCGATCATTGAAAAAAAAAAAAGTGCTCCCTAATCTCCTTAGCAGAAGTTGCAGTGTTCAGTAAGTGTTCTTGCTGTACTTAGTTTTCCCATAAAGAGCTCTAACAGATCGAATTATTCCAACTCTAGATGCAAACCACGCAGGATACCATGTTGGGTTTCGTAATGGTTCCATGACAACAGATCTTACTCGTCATTAACCAAACAAGTGGAAGAGTAAAGTATACTTGATCATTGTGCACCTCATGCATGGATTATAAGAAAGCTTATGATTCAGCTGAAGTGCAGGAGTGACGAGACCCATTCTATGACAAGATTTAGCCGAAACATATATTCCGGTTAGAGAGCTCGGGTCTAGTTATGATAATTTTTATGGTTTTCCTCATGGCACCATAGGTTAAAGGTATAGAAACTATTTTTTATCTGGAAATAGAAAGCTATGTTTTTTTATTGTATTTATTTATAACATAAACGAAAGTATTTTTGTCACAGGTCTATTTAAAGATTTGTGAAAACATGTCATCCGCCTGAATTATCCCAAGATATTGGGCAACATGTTTACATGCACCTCGGGGTAAGTTATATATATATATATATATATATATATATATATATATATATATATATATATATATATATATATATATATATATATATATATATATATATATATATATATATATATATATATATATATATATACAGTATATGTATGTATGTATATATGCAGTAACTTCACTTTACTATCAAGAAATGTATGCCAATTGACTACATCAGAAATGAAAACAGAGACAGTAAGTACTTTCGCATATTTCTTCTTCAGACAGAGTCAACCAGAGACATGAGGGCGAAGGTATCAAAAACACAGCTGCAGCAGGGAGGGGCACACGGAACAAAGCAGGGATTCACGTTTTGACATGCAGAATAAGACAAAGGTAGGAGGGAAGGCAATCCGTACCATTTTAACTTTAAGAGATTAAAAGGATGCTGAGGGCTTCTTCTGTTATCCGTGTCTTATTCTACAGGTCAAAACGCAAAATCCTCCTTTGTTCTGTGTGCCCCTCCCTGCTGCAAGTGTTTTTATAAGAGCCCCTCCCTCATGTCTCTGCGTCACTCTGAAGATGTAATATGCGAAAGTACTTACTGTTTTCAATTCTCAAGTGGTTAGTTTGCATATATATATATATATATATATATATATATATATATATATATATATATATATATATATATATATATATATACTTTTTCTAATGCCATTAGGGTGTGGTTATAGGCTATTGGCACACTGATTGTAGTGAACGCAAAATTAAATTGCATCATTATCATCAATTCACTCACTCCACAATCTCTATCAGTAGGTGAATCACTCACGTGCTCAACTACTACTATCATTCAGTCAATCCATCACCGTCACCAGCAGTCACTGAACCACTCACTTGTTCCATTTTCACTGTTGATAGATAGACAGAGAAAGTTAGATAGATAGATAGATAGATGTATGAACAGGTAATCTGAGAGAGACAGACATATACATAAGCTGAAAAATAAAAACAGATGCCGCCTACTGTACCTAAAATTTACATGAAAATCACATTTTTTTTTTTTGTGCGTGTGTGTGACCGACTCTGGGCATAGGCTTCACAGCCTGCTTTCAAGGCCCAGTGGTCCTCCTACGTACCGCACACCTCTACATGTCACCACTTCGGCTCTAACACCCACCTTCCATACTGAATACATGCTAGGGCTGTCTCATATAGGACTGGCGTATTGGTATTACCGAGGGTATTTTTACGACATGTCGGCGGGTCTTCTGGTAGAACAGTAAAGTCTGATATTATGAAATTCAAATCCTTAAACTGTCTCCTGCATCAGCGGGATTTGAACCCGGGTCTGCAGGCCAACTCTCTACCGATTGAGCCACGCCTACCAACACTGTTCGTTTATGTTACTTTTACGTTAAGTTGTATTGATGTGGAACACTTCTGAGTTATTATTATCCACAGCTCGATTGACTGGTGCCTTCATGACATCAGTTTGTTGTCCATTCGCAGACCGAGAATGGTTTAAGCAGTATTTGAAAATGCTGGGACAATTTGTTACAGCTGTTCTCGAAGGGGGTAAACTGATACTGTTACAACCCATAGCAACAAACCTCAACATTGGGTTTCTGCTTTCTTGGCCATTTTATGTCTACAAAAACGACGCCACCACCACGAGCCTTTTCACACACATAGGACACGCACCAAGTGACTAACCTGCAAGAACGGGTGACACTGATGTTATAATAACTTTCATCATAGAAAAAAACAATTTGACAATTGAAAAATCTATTTTTACCTTAGCTCGTATTCAAGCAACGCTTTCGAGTTGCCACTTCAGGCCCCACCTAGTGTATGTTTGATAGCTGCATGACATGGCGACGACCACTCTCCCATCTATTGTCTAATTATGGAGATATTGAGAGTGTAACAACTTGGCTATGTAACAGCTAGAACAAGTCTCCCCTACTAAACGATACTCACAGAGATACCACAGCCATCATAAATTCCTTAAGGATAACCAGAGAATGTCATTAAACAAAATGTGTTAGACTATGAGATGCAGTTTCTCCCATGATATTTATTACATGTATTTTTTTTTTTTTTTCTGAAAATAGAGATCAGGATGCTAAAAGAATCCAGCATAAAAGATAAGCGGCTGAATAATCTTCCACTTGCTGGCTACATAGTCCTTTTCAATGAATGAGGCTTGGAGCTACAAGAAAACACATTACGGTATCTGATAAGAGAGGGTCTGAAGGCATGCTTGAAATGAATATGAAGGCACAAGTTAGTTTAACAGACACTTTTAGTCCTAATAATATGTGATGAAGAACTAGAATGTATTGGAAAATGCTTATACAAAAGGCAGATATTTAGGACACTTGCGGTTCTTGATAAAAAATAAAGAAAATATGAGAGGTATATGAGAGTTTCTGTAAATGCATGGAATAAAAACACTTGTTGTTTTCAGAAGAGATGGCTACAGTTAGTCAGTGTGACCATCCTATTAAAACTTAGAAATAAAAAAGCGAGAAAATCATTGGATGACAAACTTACGAGAGCCAAGAAAGGAAATAAGGAATGATATTTGCTTGATATAACAAAGAAAAACATAGGATACGATACACTATTGCAACCTTCCAACTGACCAAGCACATACCATCCCACCTCCGTGCACACCTAACGAAGCGCATAACGGCCAGCCCCCCATTCTTTTTTTAATTGTGGGCATTAGGAGAACGCCTTGAGAACACATAACCAGTGCCCTTCAAATTCCCTGCGCAGGTCGCATTGAAATATCTGGATTTTTTTTTTTTTATTTACTCCATTATTTTTAAGAAACCTATTTAAGACACAGCATTTTACCTATCAAAAAGCACCATTTCACTATAAGACACATAACTTTGTGAGATTTCATGACTCTATAGTGAACACTTTTTTAGTTCTGGCCGGGAAATGAAATCTCTGTGCCTGGCCAGCGGCCCTGCTATCCTACCGCCCACCTCTTCAGATGGACACTTATTGCTCCCAGTGATAATAACACCCTCCTCTGACTTTGTCAGGTGGAGGGTAAAAATGGTTGTGGGCAAGTCACTTCTCTTGTATAACAGATAACTGATTAACAATCAGGTTAAGGGAGTGGCGGCCCAGTGATGGAGTGAGCAGAAGAGGCAGACATAGAACAAGGTTGTGAGATCAGAGTCGAGGATATGTTGGGAGTGGAAGGAATAGGCCAACAGTCAACAGATCAGAGTGGCGAATGAAGACAGAGCCCTTTGTCCTGCAGTGAACTGACATAGGCTGCTGCTGATAACCATGATTATGATGAGGATGAGGATGAGGATGATGAAAACAAGAGAGAACATTCAGAGAATGCATCTCCTTCGTCCATTAAGTGATAGATCCAAAGGCCGAATATATGACTTTGCCCTGTGGCCTTGACCTTCAAGAACTTGATAAAAATCAAATTATTTCCTGCTTGCCTAACTTTTACCCCTCACATCAAGTTTGATTCAAATCAGGTAAGAATTGTTTAGCTGACTTTGTGCAGTGACCTTGAACAGTCATCACTCCGTGACCATGACTTCTGACTGATTGTTTTAGAAACTGAAATTCTTTTTACCTGTTTTAACCCGAACCCTTCCACAAAATTGAGTCTATTGCAGATAAGATCTGCTTAAGTTGAAGTGCTGTGGGACTTTGACCTTTGACCCATCTCTCTCAAAAACAATAGGTCACATTCTTGGCTGATCGTCAACTCGTTCACCAAGATTGATCCAGCTCAGATCAAAGCTGCTTCTTTTACTTTGTTCACCCGTCCTATGTGGGTCGAAATTTTATCTTGTCCTGAGATGTTGACTTTCAACCGATTGTTCTCAAACCTGAATCACGTTGTTCTTTTCTGACCCTTACCCCATTCCTAAGGCTTGGTGTAAATTGGTTTAAAAATGATTTAGTTGACCTTTGGCCTTGATCTTTGAAATAGTTAAAAAAAACAAAAAACAATAGGTCTACCCGTTTGCCGAAAATAACATTTCCACAGCTTTGACCTAAATTGGATTGAAAATATCTGAGTTACCACATTTTGTTAGTCATTTACACCTGTCGAACATGACATCGTTCTGTGACCTCGAACTTTGACTCCTTGTTCTCAACACTGGATCACTTCATCGTTATTTCCCCTCAGTCATTTACCAAAATTTGGTTCATACTGGACGAAAACTTATTTCCTATGTCAGCGTTTGACTTAGCCTTGTGACCTTGACCTTTGACCTATTGCTCTTAAAAAGCCAAGTTTCCATGTGGTCCATCCCTCCACCATTAAACCAGATTTGGTTAAAATCACTTGAAAATTGCGAAAATTGTTTGATTTTCTTGCTAACAGGAAATACCACTGGCCGAACTTTGACCTTGCCCTGTAACCTTGACCTTTAACTGATTGTTCTCAAAAGGGAACCACTTCATTCTTGACTACGACCCAACCTTCCCGCCAAGTTCAACTAGAAATGGATAAAGGTATATTAAATAGAATTTGCTAGGTAACCTTTGACCTAGCCCAATGACCTTCATTTTTGACCTATTGTTAAAGACAAAAATATTTTTTATAGGCTATTTTTCCCCAATTCTACCAAGTGTGATTTAAATCTTTAAACCTGAGATAATTTGACACAAACACACACACACACACACACACACACACACACACACACACACACACACACACACACACACACACACACACACACACACACACACACTGTACCCGCGAGTGTAATAAATGGTAGAGAAGAGGAAGAGAAACAACATCGATAACCACAATCAGTATGATATCTGCCACCTAAACTCTCCACTTCATAATGATAGACATAAACTTTTCTTGTAAATGTGTGTAGATTACGAAATAAAGTTTCTACTTTAGAAGTTACTGCTCTAGTCGAAGAGTACAACTGAAATGGCAAAAAGGTCTCATGGCGAACTACAGATCAACGAGTTTCCCTTGGACTATAGTCTTTGTGGTAATAATGTGGCTCAACCGGTAGAGAGGTGGCGTGCGGTCCTAACGGGCCCAGGCTCAAATCCTGGCTGGGGCAGGGAACAGTTTAAGGATTTGAATTTCATTAAATCAGGCTTTACTGATCTACCAGAAGACCCGCCGACATGTCGTAAAAATACCCCCGCTAATACCAATGCACCAGTCCTGTATGAGACAGCCCTAGCATGTATTCAATATGGACGGTGGGTGTTAGCGCCGAAGTGGTGACATGTAGAGGTGTATGATATGTAGGAGGACTGCTGGGCCTTGATAGCAGGCTGTGAAGCCTATGCCCAGAGTCGGACACATTAAAAAAAAAAAAAAAAAAATATTCTTCAGTGAAAAGAAAGATACAGTTTGGAGCGCCACACTATTATACATTCAGTAGGGACTTCATCCACTCGTAGTTTCAAAACCATCCACCAGTAACACTGACTTAGAAATTAGCCCTGTAGTGATATATCTCTTTGGCTGAATTTATCTTCCAAACGCAGAGGAATAAGATAGCAACACGAAAGACTACAACCTCCCCTTCCCCCCCCCCCTCTCTCTCTCTCTCTCTCTCTCTCTCTCTCTCTCTGTCTTTGTCTGTCTGTCTGTCTGTCTGTCTGTCTCTCTCTCTCTCTCTCTCTCTCTCTCTCTCTCTCTCTCTCTCTCTCCCTCCCCGCCACTCCACGCCACCCTCCACCAGTGCACCGCGGAATTAGAGCCAGCCAAAGTGCAATAGTGCTTAATGAAGGGTGAAGAAAATGAGTTCCCTTCTGCCGGTAATAGTTCACTTACTGGTTCAGCGTTGCCGGCTGGGGTGGCAGCGCTGGTCGGCAGGCTCTTTGGCTGCTTTGTCTGCCTGTGTGGGGAGGGAGAGAATGGAATGGATGAATGAGTGGGGTGAGGGTGAGTTTGCGTGAGTGGAGTGGGGTGAGTGAGTGGGGTGAGGGTGAGTATGTCGGGTGGAGAGTTTTGAGTGAAATGAGAAGGTGGAAATGAGTGGGAGTGAACGGGAAAGGGGTACGTGACTGGGATGTGGGTGAATGAGTAGGCTGGGGGTGAGTAAGTGGGATGACTGAATAAGGTGCAAGTGAATAACGTGAGAGTAGGTGAGTGAGATGGGATGGGTGAGGGTGAGTGGGATGGGGTTGGGTAAGGGTGGGTGAATAGGATGGGGTGGGGTAAGGGTGAGTGAGGGCGCTGACAGTGAGTGAGTGGGGTGAGAGAGTGAGTGAGTGAGTAGGGTGTGAGTAAGTGGGTGGGGTGATAGTGACTAAGGTAAGAGAGAGGAGGTGAAGGGGTTAATGACGTTCGTGGAATCGATAGGCATAAATCAACTTTTTTTTTTTTCCAGCTTCCATTGTTGGAGGAAAGATGCTGGACACTCTTTCACACTCATGATATAGTACTGAGGGATTACACACCTTACGGGCAAAGGAAAGAATGAATTGTAATGGCTGGCCTGTTTGGAGCAACGCTGTATTTTTTGTATAAGGTGTGTGTGTGTGTGTGTGTGTGTGTGTGTGTGTGTGTGTGTGTGTGTGTGTGTGTGTGTCAGTCTCCCATGTTTGTCTGCAAAATGTGCATGTTTGTTTTTAGATGTAAAGGAATTAAGTGTAGCTACAACCTGCCTGCCTAAACATTATTATTTTGTCATGGCGTTACTATATGATGTTTTGTACGTGCCATGAGAGGTTATAAAAGCTCGTGTATAGCGTAAAGGATGGGTTGTAGGATCAGTGGAGAATTTCACTGTTTTGATCAGCCGATACATAAACAGCTCACAGAAAGATGAAGCTTTTACTCCGAGCATATCTCTCCAGAACAGTAGTGACTAATGTAATATAACCTGTGTACTGTTGGTATTGAATGAAATGGCATCCTCCGCGTAGGACTCGAGTGTATCTATCTATCCATCTATAGACGCCTTAATCCCTTGTGCGGTGACCACCGACAACTCGCCTGCATGTCGCCCTGTCCCCTGCCATTTCGCTGCCCTTCCCCCCAATTTACAAACCCTCTCATATGCCTCTCTACTCCATCCTTCCATCTCATCCTCGGTCTCTCCCTCCCTCTCCCCCTTCTACCTCACTCACATTCACTCTCCTAGTTAGTATCTCATTCTGCATCCTCTCAGCATGGTCAGAACCTACTCAGTGCATTTCTCCTGACGTTTTCTATCACATCCACATCCACACCACAACGCTCCTTCACTTTCTCATTTGTAACCCCGTCTCTCGTTGCAACTCCACATGCTCCTCTCAGATAACTCATATTCACTGCTGTCACTCTTGAACTGTGTCCTTCCAACAAGGTACAAGATTCGCTTCCATACATTATAGTGAGTATCTCGACATTGTCATGAAGCGATTTTTTACGTTTATGCTCACTTCCCAGTTTCTTATATCTGCTTTGAGTAAACCAGCAACTTTTCTTTCCTGCTGTACCCTTTCAATTACTTCGTCCTCCAAACTTCCATCTTTACTCATCAGACTATCCAAGTTCTTAAATGCACTCACATTTTCCATTTCCTCACAATCCAGCCTAGCTGTACACCTCCGGACAGAAATTCGTGATACACGATAATATGCCACCAGAGGTCAGGTTAATCGCACACGTCTACCCCCCCCCCCCAATTCCCCCTCCTTACCCCCACCAAAACACTGATTTGTTAGGCGGATGGATCGGAGATATGAAGCTTCGCTCACTCTCACGTCTTGCCTCATGTAATGTTGCTTTCATTTATCTTACTATTAGGTGTATTATCAAGTGCATAGATCCATCTTCAGTTCCATGAGAAATTATTATATCGAAGTTTTAGCAGATTTCAATACAATGACCTTAACGTATAGAGTCTGGTTTCCAAATACTTATCCAACGTGTTCTAAGCGATAGATTAAAATCCAAGTAACAGTTAAAAGTTATATGGCCAGATAAGTCCCTCTCTTGCCTTGTCATGTGGACAGCCACATAATACACTCACCTAACTATCCACCTACCTACTCAACCCATCCAACACAACTCACCGACCTCACCCCTGCCACTCACCCAGCCCATCGATCCCTGCCATCCACCCTGCTAACCCACGAACGCCACACACGAAGTTCACCCAACAATGCCACTCAACTCATTTACTCATTCACTTCTCCATCCTGAACCCATCCAACCACCCAACTCAACCACCCAATTAGATCATCCCGACCACGCAATCGTCTCAGCCACCCTGGCGACCAACGGTGCCCACTCGCCCTGGCGACTCACTTTGCCCACACAACCCGACAACCTCTCTTGACCATCGACCCCTACCACCCACCCTCACCACTCACAAATTCCACCTACCCTTCCCTCTCACAAATTCCACCCACCCTGGTCACCCAACAATGCCATCCATCTCATCCATCCACACAAGCCTCCCAGCTCTCCCTGAACACTCCCTACCCACCTCACCCAGCCCATCCACCCATCCTGTCCACCCACTCCTCCCACCGACCCACCTGCCTATCCACCCTTCTTACCCAACCCCATTCACTCCGCCACTCAATTCACCCATTGAACCCGACTTATCCATCAAACTCATCTTATCCAAACCGAACTTACTGACCCCTCCCCGACCACCCACATATCCAGCCACCTACCCACCCAGCCTACCAAACGCATCCACTCACTAACCCAGTTACCCCTAGAACCCTCCCAAAACCATTCCACACACCACACCCAGCAACTGTCCCCTCCTCTGTCCACCATTATCACAGTCCACCCACCCTGGCGATGCACCGAACTACCACACCCACCAACTCAACCTCATCAACTCCACCCACCCAACCAACTGACTCACACACACACACAGACACAGACACACACACACACACACACACACACACACACACACACACACACACACACACACACACACACACACACACACACACACACACACACACACACACACACACACACTGTTCCCCTATTCAAGAAAGGAAATAAACAGAATCCACTCAACTATTGACCGGCATCCCGGACCAGTGTTGTATGCAAGGTACTAGAAAAACTAATGAGAAAAATTTAGGTAAACCAAGTGCAATAGTACAATATAACAGAAAAGCAGTTCTGTTTTAGAAAAGGAAAATCATGTGTTACAAATATATTAAGCTACTATGACAGAGTTGCAGAAACACTACTGAAAAGAGAAGGATGGGTGGACGGTATCTATTTTTATATTAAGGAAGCATTTGACAGAATACCGCATCAAAGATTTCTATGGAAGCTGTACCATCAAGGAAGAATCCAAGGTAATCTGTTCTGTTGGATACAGGATTTTCTCAGAAAAGGGAAATGAGAACAGTACTAAGGAGTAATTACTCATCATGGAGGGAAGTGACTAGCAGAGTTCCAGAGGGCTCAGTGATGGCACCAATTATGTTTTTAGTATATGTTAATGATAGCTAGACAGGAACATTTGAATGGCATGCTATCTAAATATATTTGCTGGTGATGCAAAAATACAAAGGAGAATTACAGACTCTTGCAGAGAGCTACAAGAAGAATTAAACAAGCTTTATAAATGGAGCAATAGATGGCAAATGGAAGTCAGTGTGGACAAATGCCATGTAATTAAGTTTGGTAAAAGTGGAAAAGGACCAGATCGGGATTATAACATAGGAAATTCAACCCTACACATATCAGAAAAGAAGAAGGACCTAAGAGTGATTATCAATAGTAGACTTTTTCTCCGGCAGACCACATAAATGAGAAAGTACGGAACATGCACACACTGCTTACTAATATGAGAATACCATTCACATATATGAATGAAGGCATGCCGAGAAAGATAATTAGGCCTACCTCATTCATCAGACCAACCCTCGAATATGCATTAGTGGTCTGGAATCCTCATCTCAAAAAACACATAGATAAGATTGAAAAAGTACAATGGACTGCTACAAGATGAGTACCAGGCTCGAAGGATCTAAGCTATGAAGAAAGACTAGGATAACTGAACCTATCAATACAACAAGAGAGAAGGCAGAGGAAACATGACGACGCTATATAAATATATCTCAGGGAAAGAAAACATAGACATCAATGAGCATATAAGCTATGGGGAAGCATCAGCAAGAGGACACTGAAAAAAAAAATGCATAAAAAGAGAGGTGAGAAGGACGTAAGGAAATTCAGTTTCCCAAATAGGACAATTGATCAGTGGAATGCGCTACCGAATGAAATAATGCGTGCGAAAACTATTCAAACATTTAAAGATATGTATGATAAAAATGGTTTAATACACGGGACAGTACGAGCTTGACTCATTCCTAAGAACAGATATATGCGCGCGCGCGCACACACACACACACACACACACACACACACACACACACACACACACACACACACACACACACACACACACACACACACACACACACACACACACACAGATACGGAAGGGTGGGAAAGGATGGAGGGAGGATTTGGGGACGGTGAAGGGAACGGATGAGATGTGGAAGTGTCTAGTATTGTTCTAATAGCGGCTTTCGCGGTCATAGTATCACCGACATAAACCCTTTAATTCAGCTATATTATGGATGTATTTCCATTAGGATTCCATGATATGCCATCTAATTGGCAACAGTTTTAATGAGCAAATATTAAATATTATAACTATGTTAGTTTCAATATTATTTGCCGTTCATACTGTCCAATGATTATACAGTCAACCATCAAACAGTAATTCGTAAGACGTGGGGCCAATCTTCCTTGGGGATAAACAACCATTGATAATGATTGGTGAGTGAAGTTGTTGTGAATTATTCTCTTCCTGTGTGTGTGTGTGTGTGTGTGTGTGTGTGTGTGTGTGTGTGTGTGTGTGTGTGTGTGTGTGTGTGTGTGTGTGTGTGTGTGTGTGTGTGTGGTGTGTGTGTTTTGTCTCTCTTAGGGCGAGTCCACACGTGCTCACGAACATATATTGGCAACACTGCAGGCAACATGTTCGGGAACATGTTTACAGCAGTATTTGGACAGATGAATGCAAACATGTTTCAGTGCAGTTTCGAACACTTGCAGCAGAGGCGATGGGATAAGTGTATCCATACCAGGCAGTTGAGACTTCATCATGATGTTGCCAACATGATCTGCACGCTGCTGTTCCCAACATGTTTGCAGCGTGGTCGTTAATGTGTTGCTTACATGTTGCCAGCACTTGCTCGAGCACACTTGTGGGCGCGCCCTTACTGTGTCAGTCTCTGTGTGTGTGTGTGTGTGTGTGTGTGTGTGTGTGTGTGTGTGTGTGTGTGTGTGTGTGTGTGTGAGTTGGTTGGGTGGGTGGAGTTGATGAGGTTGAGTTGGTGGGTGTGGTAGTTCGGTGCATCGCCAGGGTGGGTGGACTGTGATAATGGTGGACAGAGGAGGGGACAGTTGCTGGGTGTGGTGTGTGGAATGATTTTGGGTGGGTCGTAGGGGTAACTGGGTTAGTGAGTGGATGCGTTTGGTAGGCTGGGTGGGTAGGTGGCTGGATATGTGGGTGGTCGGGGAGGTTTCGGTAAGTTCGGTCTGGATAAGATGAGTTTGATGGAAAAGTCGGGTTCAAATGGGTGAATGGAGTGGCGGAGTGAATGGGGTTGGGTAAGAAGGGTGGATGGGCAGGTGGGTCGGTGGGAGGAGTAGGTGGACAGGATGGGTGGATGGGCTAGGTGAGGTGGGTGAGGAGTGTTCAGGGAGAGCTGGGAGGCTTGTGTGGATGGATGAGATGGATAGCATTGTTGGGTGACCAGGGTGGGTGGAATTTGTGAGAGGGAAGGGTAGGTGGAATTTGTGAGTGGTGAGGGTGGGTGGTAGGGGTCGATGGTCAAGAGAGGTTGTCGGGTTGTGTGGGCAAAGTGAGTCGCCAGGGCGAGTGGGCACCGTTGGTCGCCAGGGTGGCTGAGACGATTGCGTGGTCGGGATGATCTAATTGGGTGGTTGAGTTGGGTGGTTGGATGGGTTCAGGATGGAGAAGTGAATGAGTAAATGAGTTGAGTGGCATTGTTGGGTGAACTTCGTGTGTGGCGTTCGTGGGTTAGCAGGGTGGATGGCAGGGATCGATGGGCTGGGTGAGTGGCAGGGGTGAGGTCGGTGAGTTGTGTTGGATGGGTTGAGTAGGTAGGTGGATAGTTAGGTGAGTGTATTATGTGGCTGTCCACATGACAAGGCAAGAGAGGGACTTATCTGGCCATATAACTTTTAACTGTTACTTGGATTTTAATCTATCGCTTAGAACACGTTGGATAAGTATTTGGAAACCAGACTCTATACGTTAAGGTCATTGTATTGAAATCTGCTAAAACTTCGATATAATAATTTCTCATGGAACTGAAGATGGATCTATGCACTTGATAATATACCTAGTAGTAAGATAAATGAAAGCAACATTACATGAGGCAAGACGTGAGAGTGAGCGAAGCTTCATATCTCCGATCCATCCGCCTAACAAATCAGTGTTTTGGTGGGGGTAAGGAGGGGGAATTGGGGGGGGTAGACGTGTGCGATTAACCTGACCTCTGGTGGCAGATTATCGTGTATCACGAATTTCTGTCCGGAGGTGTACATTCAGTGACTTCATTTCTCTCGAAGGGAGGGTGATGTTGGATATTTTTTTTTTTCGCACATTTTTTTTTTTATATTAAAGTTCAGGTGGAAGTGAAGTGTAAAAATGAAAATGGCTTTTTTTTTTTTCTATCTTTTTATTTAAGGTAAATATATTGCCCAGTAGGAACGTATGTTCAGTCCTCCTAATACGCAACTTTTCTATTGTGGGTAAAATTCTTCCATTTGGAGAATTCATTCCGCCAGAGTGATTTGTTCTTCACTGAGCACTTCACCATGTGTTAGAATTAAACATACCGTAAATAAAGCGAACCTATCGTAGTCAGCTCACTTTAACCTCCAAAGCAAATCAAAAGAGTTGTGCAACATTTCAACAAGCTTTTACAATGAGTGGTACTTCTTAAAGCCTCTATTTTTTAGTGGTGATAGTAGCAGTTGTAACAGTAGCTCCTGATTCGTCTGAAACGTGAACTCAGTGGACTGCAGACAGCACTGGCCCTTGTTCCGCAGTTCACTATTCTCCCTTCCAGGACAGGTAGGAAACTGAGGGACGTTTGTATACCTGGGCAGTGGAGCCTCCCAGTTATAATGATGGCACTACGTGAAGGCGCGTCCCTGCCAGCACCTCAACGTTTATCTACTCAGTTCATATGCAGAATAAAAGTTAGGTGAATGTCACTTGGTTCTGATAAAGATAGCTTCACATCATCTTCATCCTAAGTTTCATCTTGACTTTGGCAGCTCGAACCAATTTTTCCCTGGAGACTCAAGCTCTATCTATATTTTTCTCACCAAGTCACGCAAGTCGTTTATGATTTTTGAGATGAGTTCGATTAATCTAAACTTAGTTTTATGTGAGCTGGACGATTATTATGACTTTCATGTATATTGTTTCTAATGCTTGATAATTTTCTTTGAGTGAGGAAATAGTTTTTTTGTAGGAGAGGCAACATATAACCTTCATTAACCCTTTAAATAAGAGAGGCCTTAATTCATCTGGTAACATCAAGTAGTAGTATTAGTAGCAGCTGCAACTCCAGGTTCATTTGAATGTGAACCCAGAGGACTACATGCTTAAGCTACCCATCTCCTGAAGCCAGCCATCCTCCTCTTGGGGGATAGGGAGGTAGATGAGAGATGTTTGTGTAACCGGACAGCTCCACCCCCCAGTTATACCAGTGCCACCACCTGAAAACATCCCTCTCTAGCACCGAAACCAGCAAAAATAAACCAGTACATTATGCTTTCTCCTTCAAGAAGTTAACAGCTTCATCTTCACAAACAGGATGCAAAAAATGACCATCATACAGTTTTTAAAGACCTCAACTCTCATCATGATGACGCCTTTTTTATTTCACCCTCACTACCGTCTGGCAATTACATTGAGCTTAGGAAGGTCCCTCGCAGGAAAAAGGGTAATAATAGTCATACACAAAGCTTCCAAATAGAATTTTATCTTTAAATCCAAGTAACTGATTGACTAGAACAATACAGCCTGGCAGCGTAATATAAACCGAATAAAAGCATATGTAAATGCAAGAATATATATATATATATATATATATATATATATATATATATATATATATATATATATATATATATATATATATATATATATATATATATATAAAACGTCACTTTCTGTCTGTCTGTTTGTTCATGAACTACTCCCTCAATTCTCATTTTACCTACATATATGGAATTCTTATGGCAAGAGTGAAAAATGAGATTTGAGCGAGAGTAGAAGCATGTATGGACAAATTTGAGAGGAGCAAGAGAGTGGTTTTGAATGGAGACATGAATGGCAAAGTTGGGAATGTACGAGTGGATGGAGTGGTTGGTCAGTGGGGTGTGCCAGCTGAAGTAGATGGGAATGGTAGTGCTTTGGTGGACATCTGTGCTGGTAAGGGGTTGGCAATAGCCAACACCTACTTTCGGCATAAGATGATCCACATGTAGAGTAATGAGGAGGATGGATGGTGAACTTGTTGAACGGAAGGCAATGATAGACTATGTGTGTGTGGATGAGCGAATGAGAAGACAAGTGTTGGATGCAAGAGTGTGGAGAGGGTGGGGGAATGGAGTCTCGGACCATCACTTAATGATGGCCAAGGTAAAGCTGCAAAGAAATTGGTTGAAGAGACGAAGGGGAAGACAGGAGGAAACAGCTCCTGTGAGAAGAGTGGAGAATTTGCAAGATAGTGAGAAAATGGCAGAGTATAAGAGCATAGTGGAAGAAAGATTGGGAAGGCATGAGTTAGAGCAGATGGAAGGGGTGGAAGACGTATGTAAGATATTCACGGAAGAGATAGGTGCAGCATGTGAGTTGGTTTGTGGAGTGAGGAGGAGATGCAGGAGTGTGCAAGGGACACCATGGTGGAATGATGAGGTGAAACGAGCTGTGGAACAAAAGAAGAAGGCATATAATGAGTGGTTAGAGAGTAGAGGTAGGGGAGAAGATGAGAGAGAGAGAAGAGAGAGGTATATGTAAGCAGGAGAAGGGAGGTGAAGAGACTGGTGAAGGAGAGTAAGAAGAAAGTGAATGAAGAGTTTGGGAGGAATCTGAGTGTGAAATGGAGGGAGAGTAAGAAGTTGTTTTGGATGGAGGTAAAGAAAGTAAGGCAGTGTGAAAGGGGAAATAGTAGGGGGGTGAAAGATAGGAATAATAGATTGTTGGTGGAGAAGAGAGATCCCCCCTGGGGAGGGAGGGATAGAATACTTCTCCAGTATTCCCTGCTTGTTGTAAGAGGTGACTAAAAGGAACACTTTTATCTACATTCTCTTTGCTCTCTTTCTTTCCCTTGTACTTTGTGTGTTCAAAGCCTTTGCATTTTACTTTCATTTAGTTAATTTCCTCTCTCCACTGTCTGGTTCCTGCGAGTCACTGGCATTGGCTCCAGGGTGAAATATTTTTCTGCCTAAGAAATCTTAATGAACTCTGGTGACGAAGCAATGGCCCTCAGTCCCGTGCAGTCCTTAAGTGGGCAGGGGGTGCTAAGAATCCCACGGTGTAAAAATAAGTTTATACATCCAAAAAGAACTTTAAAAATAGGAAACTGGAATGTTCGAACTCTCAATCAGGCTGGTAAAATGGAAAAGCTTATTTCAGTGTTCAAGGAATACAAGATAGATATTTGTGCTCTTACAGAAACAAGGTTGCTTGGGGTTGATAAAATTAATTTGGAAGATGGTATTACTGTGTTGGTTTCTGGTAGGAGTGATGGAAATCATTACCAAGGAGTAGGCTTATTGCTGAGTAGAGATGCTTGTAAGGCAGTATGTGAGTTTGAACCAATTAATGAGCGCTTGCTTTATGCTCATTTAAAATCTGACCATGGTAATATCAGTATGGTTGTAGGGTACGCTCCGACAAGTGAGGCCGCTGATGAATTGAAGGATGACTTGTATGAGAAGCTGCAGGATGTAGTGAATAGAGTGGCAAGACATGATGTGTTAGTTTGCGTTGGTGATTTTAATGCGATTGTTGGCAGTAGTAGGGATGGCTTTGAAGATTGTATGGGTAAGGAGGGTGTTGGTATAAGGAACGAAAATGGGGTGCGACTTGGAAGCTCTTGTTTGGCAAATGACCTTATAATTGGTGGAACTATCTTTGAGCATAGAAAAATATAGACTACTTGGATTTCACCATGTGGTAAATATTGTAACCAGATTGACCACATTGCATTTAGCAGAAGGTATAGGAGTTATCTGCAAGATGTTTGCGTAAGGAGGGGGGCAGATATAGGTAGTGATCATCAACTTGTTGTGTCAAAGATTAAAATAAAACTTAAGAGAAACGTTAATGGTAATTGTACAGGAGGTAATAATTATGATTTTGATGAGCTGAGAAGTGATGAGAGCACGAGGGAAAAGTTTCGGTGGGAATGTAGGAACAGGTTTCTAGTCCTACAGACTTTGATGAAATCTGAAGACAATGATATTAATCAAATGTGGAGAGAGGTAAAAGAGGTTTTGCATGAGAGTGCTAAGGTTACTATTAAGAAAAAGGGAAAAGCGAGAAGGAAAAAGTGGATGTCAGATGAAACATGGAATGTAATTCACAAAAGGAAAAAGGCTAAGTTAAGAAGTGAAGAACAACATGTTGATGGCCAGGTAGTTGAAGTACTTAGAGCAAAGTACTGGAGTTTACATTCTGAAGTAAAAAGACTCGTTAGACGTGATAAGAGGAGACTATATGATGAAAAGGCGACAGAGAGAAATTAAAATAAGTAAAAATGACGGTCAGAGCACAAGAGCATCATATCAGGCCATAAAGGAGTTAACTGGGACTGAAAAGAGAAGGAAGGAAATACCTGTACGAGATAGAAATGGTAATTTGATGACTAAAGATTTGGATATAAAAGGAAGGTGGAAAGAGCACTTTGAATCTGTTCTAAATAGACCAATCCCAGCTGAAGAGGACATTTTGCCAGCCAAGAGAGATTTGCAGATAGAAACAGGGGATATAACTTTGGAAGAGGTAGCAAAATCTATAAAGGAGTTAAAGAATTTTAAGGCCCCAGGAGAGGATGGAATATTCCCTGAAATGCTTAAGGTGGAAAATGACGAGTTGATGAGTGCGCTTTTGAAACTTTTTAATGTGGCTTGGGATAATGGTGGAATTCCAGAAGAGTGGAAAAATGGAGTGATTATA
Source organism: Coenobita brevimanus (assembly GCF_032717465.1). Classification (NCBI taxonomy): domain Eukaryota; kingdom Metazoa; phylum Arthropoda; class Malacostraca; order Decapoda; family Coenobitidae; genus Coenobita; species Coenobita brevimanus. The sequence goes on along the minus strand of NC_137030.1, from coordinate 16,707,992 downwards.
AAAATACCAAAAAAGGGAGATTTAAGTGTGTGTGGCAATTGGAGGGGGATAACTTTGACACTTGTAGTTGCAAAAGTCTTTTCCAAAATCTTGTTGAACAGAATAGAGCAAGTAATTGATAAAATTTTAAGAGAAGAACAAGCGGGATTTAGAAAGGGTCGAGGTTGTAATGATCAGATTTTTATTGCAAGGCATCTAATGCAACAAACTAATGAGATGAAAATGCCACTTAGTATGTGTTTTGTGGATTTTGAAAAGGCGTTTGATAGTGTTTCACGTGGAGATATGTTGAAAATTATGAGATTCTATGGTATACCAGAAAAGTTTGAAAATATTATTAGAAGCCTGCATGAAGGTACTTTTTGTAAGGTAATGGTGGGTGGTTCTTTGAGTGATCCATTTCAAGTTAGGTCAGGAGTAATTCAAGGAGGAGTTCTTTCGCCATTGTTGTTTGTTTTGGTTATGGCTTATGTTATGAAAAAGGTTGTAAGGAGAACAGGTGCAGGAATTAACTGGAAAGAAAATAAGAAGCTGATGGATTTGGACTATGCTGATGATATTGTACTGATTTGCGGAAGTATTTTCGAGATGCAGAGGGTGCTTGATTGTCTGGTGGAGGAAGGAGAAAAAGTAGGATTGGTAATAAATTGTGGAAAGACTGAAATTATTAATATGAACGTGGAGAACCAAATCGATTGTGTAATTGGGAATAATGTGGTGAAGAATGTAGAAAACTTTAAATATCTGGGAACGATTGTATCATCTAATGGATCATTAAACAATGAAACTGAGGAGAGGATTAGACAGGCTTGGCGAGCTGTTGGAATGTTGAAATCTGTTTGGAATAATAATATGCTTTCGGTACATACTAAAGTGAAAATTTACAAGTCCATGGTTAGACCAATTTTAATTTATGGGCATGAGTCATGGTACAGTACAATTGCAAGAGATCAGAAAGTATTAGGATTTGAGAATGAAACACTGAGAAGGATTCTTGGGGTAAAGTGGCAAGACAGAGTTACAAATGCAAGAGTAAGGGATATTACGAGAGTGGAACCAGTTAATGAATATGTGAGACTGTCTCGCTGGAAGTGGCTGGGGCACATATACAGAAAAGATGGTAGTTTAATACAGGATGTGCCAGAGTGGACTGCTAGAGGAAGAAGAGGTAGAGCTAGGCCGAGGGAAACATGGTTGAGGACAATGTAAAAAGAAGCAGGAGAGGAGTGTTGGTGGGACCTGAAGGAGACGGCAAGAGACAAATATTGGTGGAGAGAGTTCATTGAGGCCCTATGCATCTCGTGGGGTGCCACAGAAAATGATTGATTGATTGATTGATTGATTGAAGAAGAGAGAGAAATTGAGGAGATGAAAGGAGCACTTTGAGGATTTGTGGAATGTACTGTAGAAAGTGAGAGCAGTGTGAGTATAAGTGGTTGGGGAATGGCTGGGAGAAGAAGAGATGAGAGGAGGGAGGAAGAGATCAGTAGGGCGGAAGTAGTGGAAGCAATGAAGATCAAGCCCAGGAATTGATGAAGTGTGTGGTGAAATGCTGAGGTATGGGGGTGAGATTGTTGTGGAGTGGATATGGAAGTTGTCTAGATTGGCTTGGGAAGAGGGAAGGGTTCCGGAGGACTGGAAAGCAGGTATAATTGTTCCTGTATACAAAGGAAAAGGGGAGAGTGAAGTATGTTGTAACCATAGGGGTATTTGCCTTCTTAGTGTGAGTGGAAAAATATATGGTAGAGTACTCATTGGTAGGGTTAGGCATATGACAGAGGAGCTAGTTGGAGAAGAACAAGGGGGATTTAGGAAGGGAAAAGGGTGTGTAGATCAGATATTTGTTCTAAGATGTTTAGTGAAGTTTCTAGAGAAGAGAAAGAAAGTGTATACTGCCTTCATGGACTTGGAGAAAGCTTATGACAAAATAGATTGCCAAGGTATGTGGAAGGTAATTAAGAATATACGCAGTGGAGGGGAAATTGTTGAGTGCTGTGAAGAGTATGTACGAAGGAGCTAGGGCTACGGTGCGAGTGGATGGTGAGCTGAGTGAGTTCTTTGATCTCAATGTGGGACTGAAACAGGGTTGTGTGATGTCTCCATGGCTGTTTAATATAAACATGGATGGGGTTATAAAGGAGGTGGAAGGTAGGGCAGTGGATGTGGGGGTGGCTCTAATGAATGAAGGTGAGATTTTGAAGATTCCGGTGTTGCTGTTTGCTGATGATACGGTATTGTTGAGTGAAGATGAGTGGGAGTTGCAAGGTTTGGTGAATGAGTTTGGGACAGTGTGTAGGAAGAGGAATCTGAAAGTTAATGTAAACAAAAGTAAAGTTATGGTGTTTGAGAGGATTGAATTCACAGAATGTACAGTGGGGTTGGATGGTGAGGATATGGAGAATGTGAGTGCATTCAAGTACCTGGGTAGTGTGATGAGTAAGGATGGAACTCTGGGGGATGAAGTGCGTGAAAGGGTACAGCAAGGAAGGTTGTTGGTTCACTGAAAGCAGTGATGTGAAACAGGGAGGTGAGTATGGAAGTTAATAAGTCACTGAATGATAGTATTGTGATCCCTATCCTGATGTATGGAAGGGAGACGTGGACCTTGCAAGAGGAGAACATATCAAAAGTGAGAGCAGTGGAAATTAGTTACTTGAGAGGAGCATGTGGAGTGACATGGAGGGACCGGTTGACGAATGAAGTGAAGGAACATTGTGGGGTGGATGTGGATGTGGTTGAAAAGATTAGGAGAAATACACTGAGGTGGTTTGGACATGTGGAGAGAATGGAGAATGAAAGACTGACCAAGAGGGTGTATGTAGGTGAGGTGGAGGGAGGGAGAGGGAGGGGAAGACCGAGGATGAGGTGGAGGGATGGAGTTGAGAGGTATATGAGGGAGGAGGGGGTGAGTTGGGGGGCGGGTAGTCAAATGGTGGGTGACAGAGCGACTTGGAGGCGTTTTGTCTGCGGCCACCCTTTGCGGGATTAGGGTGTCAGGCTATAGATAGATAGATAGATTGATAGATGACCCAAGGAAGGTTTTAGGGGGTCAAAGTTCAGATCTGGGTCATTTGAGGTCACAGGTTGAGTGTTCGCCTTTTTTGGCCCGGGCAACGCTGGGTACCCCTGCAGCCCAATTTTTGGCATGGAGTTTCACATGACCTCCA
>NC_137030.1:16612325-16699825 GCF_032717465.1 Coenobita brevimanus | reverse complement strand
ATGGGTACTGTACATTTTACATTTATCTCAATTACTGGCTAACTGTATGTTTAACTGTAACCATATTCCTTTCACATAATTATAAGAGGGACCACAGCTATAGTTCTGTAAAGTTACGGCTTTACAACATTTGTGGTTTTCTCTAAAACGTGCAACAAAGAAAATACTGAGAAGATTTGATTTCAGTACTTTCCACTATGCTAAATGGAAAAATATTCAGGCAAATTCTCAGCAAACCTTCTTAGCAAAGGATTCATGACCATATAGCTGTATCTCAATTAGTTTCAGAGATATTTCAATTTCAGATATGCAATATATGCACCAAAAATTAGTGGGACCCTCCAAAATAAGTCAGGTCATTTATATTTGGCACAAATACTTCAGTTCCCGCGCCAACCCTGTTCCTCGTTCATATTAATGATATCTGTCACCCACAATCCCATCCACTCATGCAGATGACTCATCACTATATAGTTCATTCACACTCAGACATCCATTTACAAAGTCTAATATCTCTACCTATCAACTCAGTGCAGCCATCTCCATAAATCAAGACCTATTTACGATCAGTGAATGGGGACAAAACAACTTTGTCTCATTTAATGCTAGTAAATCTAAATATATACAATTCACTAATAGACAGATATTGCCAGATTCGTAAATTACCTTCAGTGCTACTAATATTCCCATCTCCAAAAGGATTGAAATTCTCGGCGTCTCACTTAACAATGCCCTCAGCTGGACTTCTCATGTTAGATCACTTGCTAAAACTGTCTCAAAAAACTTGGATTATTGTACAGAGTCCGTAACTTCTTCATTGACGAGCAGTTAGCTATAATTTATAAGAGTCATGTGCGCTCTCAGCTTGAATACTGCTCACCCCTGTAGAATGGATGTGGAGAGGTTGCATTAAAACAACTAGACAAAATTCAGAACAAAGCTGTCAGAATTATTAACAACCCTTCCATTACAAATAAACTACCTCCCCTACAAGTAACAAGGAATGTTGCCTCCCTTGCATAATTTTACAGATATCATTTATGGCAAATGCTTAGACGAAGTTGCATCCATGGTGCCACATCTCCATGCCTTCCCTCGTGCCACACGGGCATCTGGTAGCGCTCATGACTCGAATGTCACTCAGCCATATTGCAGAACTTCTGCCCATTGGAATTCTATCATTCCCCGAACTGCATCTCTCTGGAACTCGCTTCCCCAGAGTTGTTTCCCTCCAAACTTCAACCCACTGTACAGCTGTTAAAGTCTAACTGTTACAGATACTTTATGAACAGAGGACACCAGTAATCTGGTGTATGGATTATTTTTTTATTCATTTATTTTTCCTTCCATTGTTCTGTTATATATATATATATATATAAAAAAAAAAAAAAAGTAACCCCAGGGTATCTTCCTCTATAATATCATCAAGATCTAAGAATAGGAGTGCAGAGAAAAATAATAATATTTATGAGAACAACAGACCTTGTCATTTATATGGTGAAGCTTACTACTACTACTACTACAACTACTACTACTACTGTGTGAAATTCCTCACTTTACTCCATCCCACCACCAACAGGGCTACATGTGTAGCACACTGCTTTTTCTCTGTCTGTGTCTGTTAGTTACGTCCATGTCACTTATAACCTACTCTATAAGAAAACAGCCACGAAAGGACCAGTAGACCTGTTGCTGTTTGCTTTCATTTGTACTCTCAATCTGCACCCTCCACCACCCCAAACCACCCTCTAGTTCATTCCCCCACTCCCAGTTCTCTCCAATTACACCACCCATTTTCTGTTCTACTTTTGAATTGCATCTTACCGGCCTACTGACCCACCAATCTCAACTGCTCTTCCTCATCAGTCCGCTGACATACTTTTTATCTAGGTTCTTGCCATTCACAGACATTTTGTTTGGCTAGGGATAGACTGTCCGAACTAGGTAGGTTAGATATTCCCTTGACCAAACTCATGACGACCAGAAATATCTCCTAATTTGCATAAAATCGTTTACTGGTAGCGTGATTAATATGAAAACAAGTCGGTAGGCAATGATGGCTAGCTCTAGGCGGACCATGTTTTGTCAGCGACCGGAAGTGAGTTTCGATACGAAAAATAATTTTATAACCACACTCATCCATGCTGCCAGCGACCAGAAGTATGTTTCGGCACCCAAACTCAGTCCTGAGGAAGGCATTCCTAGACAATATTTCATCCAAGATTCATAGCCCCAGGTCAATAACTTCAGAGCCTTAGCATTTCGTGTGAGCATTATCACAATTTTAGTGATTTTCATATTTTTGCACTTGATGTCCTACGAACCCTAACCTGGTGGATGTAGGTCATGGGTGTACGACGCACACTTGTAGTATTCATTAACACCTATAAGCATCCAATTTTTCATTCGATTCCATCCATCCACTGTGAAACTAGAGGACTTGAAACTCAAGGAATGGCCCACCCAAGGTACAAATTATAGGTGCCGCTGCCAGTGACGGGAAGAGAGTTTCGACACTAAAAGTCATTCTATAAGGAGGTACTTCAGTGCAATTTTCCACCCAAGAATCATGGCCCTGGCTTACTAATCTTTGGAGCCTTAGCATTTTGCACGAGCAAAGTAGTGATTTGGGCTATTTTCACTGATGACCTTTGACCCCTGACCTGGCCAGTGTACCACATAAGTGTACATAAAAAGTTGTAATACTAGTCAGAGTCTATAAGCATGCAAAGTTTCATTCACCTCCATCGAGGCGCTGGGAACTAGCGGGGTATTTTTTATAACAAATACTAGTTGCTAGGGACGCTAAGGCCAATATTCGCAGGGTTGCCACTCGAAAACTAGGAGAGAGAAGAAAATGAGTCGCACGCTCCCGATAGGGAATGACCTCAAGATTATACCTAAAGAAGTCAGAGCTTTCAACGCCCATTAGTAATACTTCTACAGCTCAAAAAGTGAGAAGTACAACAAAGTGATTTTTCGCCCGTTGCTAGGCAATGCGTTGCTGCCTAGCAACCAAAACCTTGTGGACACAACTAGGTTATAGGCTGGTCATTGTGTCCGGGTTTGGTTGGAATTGGTTAATTCTGAAGAGCAGAAGTTCCTGCCACAACTGAAAGGGACAAGCTGGTAGGCGACAACAAACAGTTCTTTGTGAACCAAGCTTTGTCAGTGACTGGAAGTGAGTTAAGATATGAAAAGTCACTCCTATATGGTGGTACCGAAGGACAACATCCCACCCAAGAATCATGGGTCTGGGTCAATAACCTTCAGATCCTTAGCATTTTACATGAGCCTAGTTGCAATTTTATCAGTTTTCTGCGGAAGTGCATTTGATGACATTTGACCCCTGATGTAGCGGATATAGGTCATGAATGTACGAAGCACACTTGTAGTTCTCATTAATGTCTGTAAACATGCAAAATTTTCATTCAATTCCTTCCACCCACTTCGGAGCTAAGGAACCTAAAGTTCGCAGAATGGCCCATCAGAGGTACAACTTCTAATTGACGCTGCCAGCAACAGGAAGTAAGTGTCAACACTATGTGTCAGTTTTGTATGGAGGTACTCCAGTGCAACATTCCAACAAAGAATCATGGCCCTGGCTCACTAATATTCGGAGCTGTAGCATTTCCTGTGAGCATAGTCGTAATATGAGCTATATTCACTGTTTTTAATATGATGACCTTTGACCACTGACCTGGCCAATGTAGCACATAGGTGTACGTAGAAAGTTACAGTACTAGTCAATGTCTATAAGCATGCAAAGTTTCATTCACCTCCATCTAGCCGCTGGGGAACTAGTTGGACATTTTTGAAAACTGGTACTGGTTGCTAGGGACACTAAGGCCAATCTTCGCAGGGTTGCCACTCGAAAGCTGAGAAAGAAAGGAAAATGGATGGCACACTTCCGATAGGGAATGTCCTCAAGATTATACCTAAAGAAGTCAGAGTTTTCTATGCCCGTTTGTAATGCTTCTACAGCTCAAAGCATGAAAAGTACGACAAAAGAGGTTTATCGGCCGTTGCTAGGCAATGAGTAGTTGCTGACACAACTAGGTCATAGACTGGTCATTGTGTCCAAGTTTGGTCAGAATTGGTTAATTCTGAAGGGTAGACCTGCCACTATTAAACAAGAAAGAAAGGCCAAAAGAAAGAAACCAAGCAAGAAAATGCGACGAACAATAAGGGAAACATGGGCTGGCCAAAACACACCATATTGAAAGGGTTAAATTTCCTCTGGCATGCCCCACCACCCACCCCCATCCCAGCCTATCCTGCCCACTCCTGTTCATCCATCTCACCCACTTCTACTGTAATGAAATAATTAAGCTTTGCCATATATATATGGTGAGGCTTATTGCTTTGGTAAATATTATTATTACTTTTCTTTGCACTTTTTTTCGCTTAGTCTTTGATGATACTATACAAGAAGGTAACCTAAGGTAACCCATGTACAGTACTTGTGCCAAATAAAAATGACCCTGACCTATTTTTGAAGGCAATATACTCATTTTTGGTGCAAGAACTGCATATCTGAAATTGAAATACCTCAGAAACTAATTAAGATACAGCCATGTGGTTGAAAATCCTATGATAAAAAAGTTTGCTGAGAATTTTGGCTGAATATTTCGCACAGCCTATTGCAATGTACTGAATACAAAATAATCTGCTCAGTATTTTCATTCTGACGACACGTTTTAGAAAAAAAAGAAAAGAACAGAAACTGTAAACCTGTAATTTTACTGCAATATAGCTGTGGTCCCTCTCGTAATCTAGACGGAATATGGTTAAAGTTAAGTATACAGTTAGCTAATTATTGAGACAAATGCTTCCTTATTGTGGTTACACAATAAATAAATAGATAACAAGTTACGATTTGTAAAACTTCTGAAACTGGACGTATCAAATACTGTATAACCTTCATCTACCCCATTACTAGATGAGGTCTCCCAAGAATTATATTAAATCGTTTGGAGGTAACAGGTACAAAAATGACGTCACTGGATTCTTGATATCAGTGTTCTAAAACTGGACTCCCCTTTCCTTCCCCAACATTTCTAATTTTTCGTTCACGTTTCCTCTACTTTCGTTCATGTTTCTTAGATCATGATTAATATTTTTAATCTGTCCGCCATTTAATATCTACAGTTTTATGTGTATTTTTTTCGTCCGTTTTTCTAGGGCCATGATAAATGTTCTGAAACTGCAAGGTATTTCCAACCAGAGCAATTCTACTATATTTTGTTGTTGTATTCTGTCATGATGAACCTGAAACCCATTGTGCATATGCATTAAGTAATCCACAGAATCACACTAACAGGCAGGATTTTACTTCCCCTTACATTCTCATATGGTGCTACAGGAACGTCTTCATGCGGTGGCACCGATATGACGGGCCATGGATCTGTCTGGTTATACAAACGCCTCTCAACTCCCCTGCCCCTATCCCCTGCAAGTAGGATGGTGAACTGCAAAATTAGGGTAACTGTTGTTTGCATTCCAGTGGGTTCACTTTCTATATAAATCTAGGTTTGCAACTGTTACTACTATTACTATTTATTCCCCTATTATTCTTAAAACTATATACACAAAGTCACACAACCATCCAATCGGGAATCATATTGTGAAGATCAGAACCAATCTTCCTAATACAGATCACCAATTGGAGTTGTAATGTGAAGGTCAACACTAGTCCTCATATTACAATCCGTCGGCCCCAAGCACGCCAACGTCTGTGGTTACCAGCCATCTACTACTTATTTTATTACTACGACCACTGTTACTTCAATTACTACTACTACTATTACTACTACTACTGTACTACTACTACTGCCACTACTACTACTGCCACTACTACTACTACTACTGTTGCTACTGCTACTACTACTACTACTACTACTACTGTACTACTACTACTGCCACTACTACTGCCACTACTACTACTACTACTACTGCCACTACTACTACTACTACTACTGCCACTACTACTACTACTACTACTGCCACTACTACTACTACTACTACTTACTACTACTACTACTTACTACTACTACTACTTACTACTACTACTACTTACTACTACTACTACTTACTACTACTACTACTTACTACTACTAATACTTACTACTACTACTACTTACTACTACTACTACTACTTACTACTACTACTTACTACTACTACTACTGCTACTACTACTGCTACTACTATTACTACTACTACAACAGTGACTACTACTTCTACAACGACTATTACTACTTCTACAACGACTATTACTACTACTACAACTGCCACTACTACTACTACTACTTACTACTACTATTACTACTACTACTTACTACTACTATTACTACTACTACTTACTACTACTATTACTACTACTACTTACTACTACTATTACTACTACTACTTACTACTACTATTACTACTACTACTTACTACTACTATTACTACTACTACTTACTACTACTATTACTACTACTACTTACTACTACTATTACTACTTCTACTTACTACTACTATTACTACTACTACTTACTACTACTATTACTACTACTACTTACTACTACTATTACTACTACTACTTACTACTACTATTACTACTACTACTTACTACTACTATTACTACTACTACTTACTACTACTATTACTACTACTACTTACTACTACTATTACTACTACTACTTACTACTACTATTACTACTACTACTTACTACTACTATTACTACTACTACTTACTACTACTATTACTACTACTACTTACTACTACTATTACTACTACTACTTACTACTACTATTACTACTACTACTTACTACTACTATTACTACTACTACTATTACTACTACTACTTACTACTACTATTACTACTACTACTACTACTTACTACTACTATTACTACTACTATTACTACTACTACTTACTACTACTATTACTACTACTACTACTACTTACTACTACTATTACTACTACTACAACAGTGACAACTACTACAGCGACTACTACTACTACCACTACTACTACTACTACTACTGCTACTACTACTACTTACTACTACAATTACTACTACTACAACAGTGACTACTACTTATACAACAACTCCTACTACTACTACTACTACTACTGCCACCACTGCTGCTACTACTACTGTTCCACCTCCCTACTCGTTGCCCTGTTAGGTTAAACCCAAAGATCTTGGAATATAAACAACGGAGGTTTATCAGAGGACAACTGTACAGATGTACAGCCGAGCATACAATTTCACGTACAGTCAACGCTGCAAATCCTGTGGGTGACCCGGGTTCAGAGTTTCACAGTATCGACCGTGCGGGGGAGGGAGGGAGTAGAGACCTGGCTGCCGTGTGAGGCGGGTAGAAGGCATACTGGGGAAGGGAAAACGAGAGGGGGAAGGGCGGAAAGACAAGAGGGATGAAAGGAGGTTAGTGAGTTAAGTAATTCAAGGCAATGATTTATTATGGTATAATATATATATATATATATATATATATATATATATATATATATATATATATATATATATATACATATAATGTATATATATATATATATACAGGAAAAGCAATACCAGTGTTGCAACGAACAGCATATTTATTATGTCCAGACGTTTCGACATATTCATCTATGTCATCTTCAGTGGATCTAAAAAGATGAAAAAAAAAAAAAAAAAAAAGATCTGTAAGGTATTTAAAATCCTAAAAGAACTATATGAGCATGAGCTGCACAATATATTCAGAGGGACAGCAGACAGACAATTGTTTAAGGCAGGTTTTCGTTTATAAATATGAATGGATTCTAGTATTCTTAGATTCATACTGGTACATGTGTCTATTATGCAGAAATACTTTGGATCAACAGAAGTACTACAAATATATGAATGTTCCCTTACCGCTGAGTGAGGAGGGTCGCTCACAGGGAGACCTGACCTGCTCGACTGACCTCTATGCTCGTCAACCCTTAGCTTGAAAGCTCGTATTGTGCTTCCAATATACCCTGTATGGCAACTAGGGCACTTGTATTCATAAACGACTGACGAGCGAAGGCCAGTCGGTAGTCGGTCTTTGTAATTAAAAAATGATTAAGTCTTAAGATCATTCTTATGAACAAATCGGAACTTTATTTGAGGATAGAAAATAGAAAAGTTATATTTCAGTGCCCTCTCTATCTTTTCTGATACAGTACCAAGAAAAGGTAGAGAAAGATACATTTCCTCCTTACTCACTGTACATACAGGTTGCTTTGGACTGTAAGTTTTGGCTAAGAATTTTCTAACACAGTTATCAAAAAGAGCAGTACTGAAACCATTGTTAGCAAAAAAAAATCCTCAAAAATGAAATCTCCTGATGGAATAGGTTGTAGGTGGAAGTTAGGTTATAAGCTCTATACAATATGTCGAAACGTCTGGACATAATAAATATGCGCTCGTTGCAACACTGGTATTGCTTTTCCTGTATAAGTTGCGGTTCCCTCAGAACAAGCCTGTCTCAATATATATATATATATATATATATATATATATATATATATATATATATATATATATACACACAAAGAGAGAGAGAGAGAGAGAGAGAGAGAGAGAGAGAGAGAGAGAGAGAAATAAACATACCAGTACATAGAATAATCCCCATAGGATCTGTGACCGCACTTTACACTAATATACATAGCTTAGTGTAACAGGTCGTTACGATACTATGCACAATTTGTGTTTTGTAAGGAACTGTCAAAGATCAGGTGATTACGATGGTGCTGCCCTCGAGGGGGTCTGTCAGTTGCCGACGGGCGCATGTCCCTTGCATGTTTAGGTTCGTGTGTGTGTGTGTGTGTGTGTGTGTGTCTCTGTGTGTGTGTACGATATAAGATAAATGTATCATGATCCCGTTTACCGTCTCTAAATGTCCGCTTATGCCACTAGGTTTTGTTTGTCAGATACAGTGATTGGTAGGTTGCTTATTTAGAATATGAAATGCTTGATGCATTTATATTTATTATTTACATTTGACTTGTGACACCGTTCCGTCTACTCATGTTAGAATAGGTGCACTGGGAAACAACAGTTAATACATATGCACACATTAGAACCATGACCGTATCCATATACGACATCATATTTAGGAGAATATGACATGCTAAAATTTCACCGGATAGGTGAAGGAGAATATAACATGCTAAAAGTTCACCTGATACTGTATACTGAAATGGGGAGGATATCTTTCAACCCCTGTTGCTCAGTATTTCCATGAATATTTAACCATTCCAGTTGCAACTGTAAAGTATTTATGATAGCAGTGCTTAGTTCGTAATGAAATTCCAGGAAATAATAAGAATGGGGGGGGGATGGTGCCTCATCCTTATTACACAAACAATGCTTATGACTGTTATCACATACCCAGCAACACTGAAATATTTATGATTAACATTCACAAGTGTGAAAATGGAATATTTCTGATAACCGTGAGAGTTAACCTCTGTAAGGAAACCGTAGGAAAACAAAAGTTACTTAACACAAGAGTTTATTTAATAGCCAGTCCAACCCCCACCCATTTCAGTAACAGCGCGCAGCCTGTCTGGCATTGACGTAGCAGGACGTCGCACCACCTCTGGTCGCCGTCTGTAGGTCTCCCACGATTCAGAGACGTGTGCCATGAGCTCCCGGGTGTTCCTCTCCCGTGCCATATCCCAAGTGTTTACCATCTGTGCCCAAATGTGTTCAATTAAATTCATATCAGCTATTTTGCTGCAGTTCCAGGAGCTGAAGGTGGTCCTGTTCGTCAAACCAGCGTCGAGCAGTGCGAGCTGTGGACGGGACACCTGCCGTATATGAACAGTATGGGCCCAGGTGGAAACGGGAAATCCTTCTCACGAAGGGAAAGCAAGAAGGACTTTTCAAGCCCCTCGATGTATTTATCTGCTGTGAAGCGCCCTTCAATTTGGAACACGTCACCTGCACCATGCAGCGATATCCAGCCCCACACATTGCAGGTGACGTTGCCAGATCGAGCTACCTCCATGATGTTACAACGCTCGTAACTGCAAGCATATTATGAGTTAGTGGTTTATTGACGTTTGTGTATTTCTTTCCTGTATATTACGCCTAAAATTGTGCATAAACATTCTGTATTCATATATGTATTAGTCAATAAACATACATTATAACAAATCCCTTTTCGCTTGAGCAGCAGTGTAATGTTCATGCATAAACCGGTAAACCATCCATAATTACCACCTCGTCCACACTTCACGACCATTTACCATGCATGGAGCACTTAATACCCCTACACCGCAGTTGAAGCAAGGCAGTCGATATTGACATATTAACTGAATATTCCATATGAATATCTGTTACCTCCATAAAGAACACTAAGATTTTAGCATGCCATATGCTTTGTTATACCTGGTGCTATTTTTCATCACCTCAGATATTTGAAATTGTATTTTTTTTTTATGTAACTGTTTCTGTATACCGATATGTTATCTAAATGTTATGAACTGTTAGCTATTAACTATTACATATTTCATTACCTGATCCAAGGGTGGTAATGATTTACAGAAATGAAGAGGATGTTCATGCTTATGTTCATGGGCAAATTGGACAAACTGGTTAAGTTTAAATATTTCAATACATCGTAACTATTAACTGTTTACAAATCAGGTTAACGTAACATTCAGGTAAGTAAATATCATAAATAACTTACCCAGTTACAGTTGACGTGTGATTGTCAAAAGCCTGTTGTTTACATCACCATTATTCACCGCAACATAATTACCTGGCTGCAGGTCCTGGTGCATTATAAAAAGTCTTCAGACCCATTCACACTCAGTTTTGCGACTGCACGACATCTCTTTCTCTCTATCGTATAGCCACATTTATAGTCTTCCACCGAAGTCCTCCACAAACAATTAGGCTGCAGCTTATTAACTATGATTTAATGAACATATCTGGTGTTATTTACTCTCCAGCAATGGCCTTGGCCGTGAGAAGTAGAGGAGAATACTTTCTTATTTGTGAATACTGCACATCCCCAGAACTCAAGGTCTCGCTCAACATGGAGTTGTGCAAATTCCAGCCTCCCGGCTCTGTGAGCTTCAGTCAGTTTCTCCTTCTGTGCGGGAATTCTGTGATGTATACCCCTCTCGTGCAGCCTGCGCCTTACAGTCATTGCGCTGACATCCAACTGCAGGTTCTGTGCGATAGCCACGGCGTTAGTGTGAGGTTCTGCTTCAGCTGCTGCCATAATAATGCCGTCCTGTTCCGCGGTTGTCCTCTGACGCGCTCCTGTTCTCGCTGTTAACAGATCAGTACAGTGGGTCTCATTTCATTCATTAAATGCAAAAACAATCGTAAAAGAATGGGTAAAAGTATACCTACTAAAAAACTAACGTATAATCACACATTACTTCCATCTACACTATATTCAAATACAATGCACAACCAGCAGACAATGATTAACAATTGGCACACGTTGGACACAGAAACAATTTGAGACAATTGCTAAGTAGGTGTTCGAGAATTGTGAGTATTTGGAGAGACGATTTAATAATAGTGTCATGAGGGAGTAATGTGTCAGTATCACCTCACCGCACTAGGTTAAGTGTGTTGTTGTGTTAATAAGACATGAGAAAACAAAACAATGTTTAATCCAAAAGATATTATGACCTACACAAATTATCCTGACTAAACGATGGTTTGCTTCTACAAAACAACACTCTCTATACTTTTTTTTTTTTCTGCTTCCTACAGCCAAGTCTGTTAATCAGCACACGTCTCAGTGTAATCTTACTCCTCTACCTACTTTAACATGGCCCCGTGCCCTCTGCCCTCATCTTATATCCTCTTATCTTGATACACCATACTATATCACCCATATCACTCTCCTCTCCATCCTCATTATCATCCCCCACCCCACCCCGTCTACTAACTCTGCCACATGCCCAACCAATTTTACCTCGATATTCACACTAGTATAACCAAGTGCTTCAATATCTTTAAGATATTTAGCAGCGCCACCCACCGCTCCCATCCTCTATACGACCCCCACCCTTCTCCATCCATCAGCTACGCTTGCCCGGCTTCCCAATCACCAACCTCAACCCAGTGCGGTGAGGTGATGTTGACACATTACTCCCTCATGACACTATTATTAAATCGTCTCTCCAAATACTCACAATTCTCGAACACCTACTTAGTAATTGTCTCCAATTGTTTCTGTGTCCAAAGTGTGCCAATTGTTAATCATTGCCTGCTGGTTGTGCATTGTATTTGAATATAGTGTAGATGGAAGTAATGTTGATTATGCGTTATTTTTTTTAGTAGGTATACTTTTACCCATTCTTTTACGATTGTTTTTGCACTTTAATGAATGAAAAGAAACCCACTGTACTGGTTTGTTAAAACCTAGAACAGGAGCGTGTCGGAGGACAACCGCGGAACAGGATGGCATTATTGTGGCAGCAGCTGAAGCAGAACCTCACACTAACGCCATGGCTATCGCACAGAACCTGCAGTTGGATGTCAGCGCAATGACTGTAAGGCGCAGGCTGCACGAGAGGGGTATACATCACAGAATTCCCACACAGAAGGAGAAACTGACTGAAGCTCACAGAGCCGGGAGGCTGGAATTTGCACAACTCCATGTTGAGCGAGACCTTGAGTTCTGGGGATGTGCAGTATTCACAAATAAGAAAGTATTCTCCTCTACTTCTCATGGCCAAGGCCATTGCTGGAGAGTAAATAACACCAGGTATGTTCATTAAATCTTAGTTATTAAGCTGCAGCCTAATTATTTGTGGAGGACTTTGGTGGAGGACTATTAATGTGGCTATACGATAGAGAGAAAGAGATGTCGTGCATTCGCAAAACTGAGTGTGAATGGGTCTCGAGACTTTTTATAATGCACCAGGACCTGCAGCCAGGTAATTATGTTGCGGTGAATAATGGTGATGTAAGCAGCAGGCTTTTGACAATTACGCATCAACTGTAACTGGGTAAGTTATATATGATATTTACTTACCTGAATGTTACGTTAACCTGATTTGCAAACAATAAATAGTTACGATGTATTGAAATACTTAAACTTAACCAGATTGTCCAATTTGACCATGAACATAAAATATGAGCATTCCCTTAATGTTCTTTAAATGATTACCACCATTGAGATCAGGTAATGATATATGTAATAGCTAATAGCTAACAGTTCATTAAATTTAGATAACATATCGGTATGCAAAAACAGTTACATATAAAATAAAAACAAATACAATTTCAAATATCTGAGTTGATGAAAAATAGCACCAGGTATAACAAATCATATGGCATGCTAAAATCTTAGTGTTTTTTACGGAGGTAACAGATATTCATATAGAATGCTCAGTTAATATGTCAATATCGACTGCCTTGCTTCAACTGCGGTGTAGGGGTATTAAGTGCTCCATGCATGGTAAATGGTCGTGAAGTGTGGACGAGGTGGTAATTATGGATGGTTTACCGGTTTATGCATGAACATTACACTGCTGCTCAAGCGAAAAGGGATTTGTTATAATGTATGTTTATTGACTAATACATATATGAATACAGAATGTTTATGCACAATTTTAGGCGTAATATACAGGAAAGAAATACACAAACGTCAATAAACCACTAACTCATAATATGCTTGCAGTTACGAGCGTTGTAACATCATGGAGGTAGCTCGATCTGGCAACGTCACCTGCAATGTGTGGGGCTGGATATCGCTGCATGGTGCAGGTGACGTGTTCCAAATTGAAGGGCGCTTCACAGCAGATAAATACATCGAGGGGCTTGAAAAGTCCTTCTTGCTTTCCCTTCGTGAGAAGGATTTCCCGTTTCCACCTGGGCCCATACTGTTCATATACGGCAGGTGTCCCGTCCACAGCTCGCACTGCTCGACGCTGGTTTGACGAACAGGACCACCTTCAGCTCCTGGAACTGCAGCAAAATAGCTGATATGAATTTAATTGAACACATTTGGGCACAGATGGTAAACACTTGGGATATGGCACGGGAGAGGAACACCCGGGAGCTCATGGCACACGTCTCTGAATCGTGGGAGACCTACAGACGGCGACCAGAGGTGGTGCGACGTCCTGCTACGTCAATGCCAGACAGGCTGCGCGCTGTTACTGAAATGGGTGGGGGTTGGACTGGCTATTAAATAAACTCTTGTGTTAAGTAACTTTTGTTTTCCTACGGTTTCCTTACAGAGGTTAACTCTCACGGTTATCAGAAATATTCCATTTTCACACTTGTGAATGTTAATCATAAATATTTCAGTGTTGCTGGGTATGTGATAACAGTCATAAGCATTGTTTGTGTAATAAGGATGAGGCACCATCCCCCCCCCATTCTTATTATTTCCTGGAATTTCATTACGAACTAAGCACTGCTATCATAAATACTTTACAGTTGCAACTGGAATGGTTAAAGATTCATGGAAATACTGAGCAACAGGGGTTGAAAGATATCCTCCCCATTTCAGTATACAGTATCAGGTGAACTTTTAGCATGTTATATTCTCCTTCACCTATCCGGTGAAATTTTAGCATGTCATATTCTCCTAAATATGATGTCGTATATGGATACGGTCATGGTTCTAATGTGTGCATATGTATTAGCTGTTGTTTCCCAGTGCACCTATTCTAACATGAGTAGACGGAACGGTGTCACAAGTCAAATGTAAATAATAAATATAAATGCATCAAGCATTTCATATTCCAAATAAGCAACCTACCAATCACTGTATCTGACAAACAAAACCTAGTGGCATAAGCGGACATTTAGAGACGGTAAACGGGATCATGATACATTTATCTTATATCGTACACACACACACACACACACACACACACACACACACACACACACACACACACACACACACACACACACACACACACACACGCACACACACGCACACACGAACCTACACATGCAAGGGACATTCCCTCGCTCGGCAACTGACAGACCCCCTCGAGGGCAGCACCATCGTAATCACCTGATCTTTGACAGTTCCTTAGAAAACACAAATTGTGCATAGTATCGTAACGACCTGTTACACTAAGCTATGTATATTAGTGTAAAGTGCGGTCACAGATCCTATGGGGATTATTCTATGTACTGGTATGTTTATTTCTCTCTCTCACTCTCTCTCTCTCTGTATATATATATATATATATATATATATATATATATAGATAGATAGATAGATAGATAGATAGATAGATAGATATTATACCATAATAAATCATTGCCCTGTATTACTTAACGCACTAATCTCCTTTCATCCCTCTTGTCTTTCCGCCCATCCCCCTCTCGTTTTCCCTTCCCCAGTATGCCTTCTACCCGTCTCACACGGCAGCCCGGTCTCTACTCCCTCCCTCCCCCGCACGTTGGATAATGTGAAACTCTGAACCCGGGTCACCCACAGGATTTGCAGCGCTGACTGTACTGTGAAATTGTATGCGCGGCTGTACAGTACCTTTGGCGTCCAGCCCTCAATTGCCCGAGGCGAGACAGAAGCCGGCTGCTGCTTACACTGCAGTCTGTGAAATTCGCTGATACCTGCATTCTTGATCTGATCGTGTACACAGGGTCAGGACTCTATGAATGTATGGTTATATAGTTTTGTTAATTATATAGCATGGTTACTATAATATAGTATGGTTACACTACTGCTAGCTGCCACTACTACTACTATTACTACCACCTCTACTATGGCTACTACTACTACTGCTACTACTACTACTACCACCTCTACTATGGCTACTACTGCTACTGCTACTACTACTACTGCTACTACTACTAATACTAATACGAATACTAATACCAATACTATCAATTTTTTACACCACACGTTGTAAGCATAAATGAAAAGGCACTGTTAGTTTCCCTCTTGCTGTGGCATTTTACTCTCTGTCTGCCAAGGCACAGTGCAGGTAACAGCAGCAGCAGCAGTAGCTGTAGCTTCAAGTTCATCTGAAACGTGAACCCGGTGGTCTGTTGGATGTAGCTGCCCTTCATTCTCCACCCTGGGGGGATGGAGAGGAATATGAGGGACGTTTGTATAACCAGGCAATGGAGCCGCCTGCATATGTCAGCGTCACCAGGTGAAGACATCCCTCTCTGGCACCACACAGTACAAATGACAGTGAGAAGCAGACTGCCCATAACGTAGTCCAGTGTAGCCAAGTGTTCTTTCAGTTGCTACTGTACAGCTCCGACATTACACGATCGTACAGTCTGCGTCAAAACATGGAGCATATTAGAGTTGGTTAAGTTATATATATATATATATATATATATCCAAAGCGTTGATCGTCATTTATCTAAACGTATTTGCTCTGTTGGTTTCCCTTGAGCATTGTAAAATCACCTACCGTTGGCCGGAAAAAAAAAGGTGCATAGAAAGTTCAGTAATTCTTATCTGGGGTTAACGATTCTCATTCCGCTCACTTGAACAAGGGGTAAAACTGTCATTTCCCCACTCTCAGTGGTGACCAGTAACTTATGATTGACATTTATTATATGACGCTAGTCACGAAGAAGTGCCCTGGAAAAGCTGCAAATCTGTAGTATTGTATTATTCAGACACTGGGCTACGGGAAATGGGTTAACAAATGGAAGAAAATCTTCTCCAGGTTTAAGTCAATAAGTTGCATTAATTACTGCATTATGCTGACATATCTGCATTGGTGATAGTAGTGGTAACTGTGATTCCAGGTTCATAGGAACGCAAACTCGGAGAACCGTAGGCCACAGTTTATCGTCCCCTACAGTCCACCATCCACGTTTTGAGGAATAAGCAGGGAAATGAAGGGTTTTTGTAAAACCGGGCAATGCAGCAGTCCAATAATGCTGGTGCTACCACGTGAAGGCATTCTTCTCGAGCATTTATACATCTCTATTTTTTTTTTTTTTTTCACCACATCTGAGGGGTCAGAATAGCTCAGTTGTATCGTTCGCACTTCAGGACCATTGGGTTGGCAATTCGAGGCCGCACCAGGGTAGCCTATTTCTGGTGAGAGAAGTCTCGTATTGAACGTTAGTTATGCTGATTATTGTGAAAGAAAAAACAACTAGAACTCTGTAACTGTCCTACAGATAGTCACTACTCTCCACTCACTATTTCTTAATGACCTTGACTCCATTGGGAAGATTTTTTATTTTTATTTATTTTTTTTTTTTGTCTATCAACAGTGGTCCATGCCAGGACACGGCAGTCTCTGGTTCTGCAGGAATCGTCAAGAATCTTTGAGGCCGGAAAATTGATAATTAGTCACGTGTTTTCAATGAGTTGCCGCAAGAAGCAGGGAAGGTATGTTTAATATAAACAGGATGTGAAGACCCTTAGGTAACTTCTTGTGTAACATCAACAACCGATTATGGATCTGACAAAGGTGTCCAAGAACGCATGTGTCTGCTATGTGTCTGGTACTGTTTCTTATAATGACCTTGACCCCATGGGAAGATTTAAATTTTTTCCCCTATCATCAATGGCCCATGCCAGGACATATAACCTGGGCCCTTTAGATACCTTGCACAATGCCCAGTTCTCCTGGAATCGTTGCGAGACTCTAAGGCGAGAACAATAACTAGAACTCTGTATCTGTCCTACAGACAGTCATTAGTCTCCACATACTGTTTCTTTGTCACTTTGACGCAACTGGGGAGATTTGGATTGTATTTTTTTCTAACAGCAATGGCACATGCCAGAACACATAACCTAGGCCCTTCAGATTCCTTGCACAGTCTCCAGTTCTCCTGGAATCATTGCGAGACTCTGAGGCGAGAATAATAATACCAGCGAAAACAGTACTCTCCACCTACGAAGTAGGTCTGTCAGTCTATCAATATAACTAGGCTGCTTCACCCAAAGAAAGGGAGGTAGCCGAGACAGGACGGCACACTCCCAATTTACTCATCCAAACACACATTCATTCGTATCTTAGCCCCAAGGGGAGAAGGGACAGATCCTCACCTCACCACACCGCACGAGGGTCAACTGCACAGTGTAATCAGTGACATCCGCAGCAGGGCCCGACAGCAGAGCTGGTTTACCCCTGCCACATTATAGTGGACCCATCCCCTTACTCGCACCTAACCTGATCAGCTGATCACACCAAGTGCGGGAGAATATCTCCTCAGGACTGCGTCACCATTTATTCATTCATAAATTCTCTCCAACCATTTCTATTACACAGAGCCACTCTTCCTTGCTCAACAGATATCCTTCTCGCATCTAACACTTTTTTCACACCGTCCATCCATCCTATTCGTGGTCTTCCCATCATCCTTACATCTCTCACATCCGATCCAGTTATCTTTTTCACCAATCGTTCTTCATCCATTCACTCCATATGCCCAAACGTGGTAGATGGAAACTAATAATACCAGCAAAAACAGTAGACTCCACCTACGTAGTAGGTGGAGACTAATAATGATACGGGGGCAGAGTGGTCACCTGGTTCACATTAATTCTAAATATGGGGTGGGAGAATAATAAGTCTTCTTCAGGGACAAAGAAATGAAAGAAGTTCTCTCTCTCTCTCTCTCTCTCTCTCTCTCTCTCTCTCTCTCTCTCTCTCTCAGGCAAAAGAATGAGAGTTTGTTTCAAGGAATGAGAGATGAGGAAAGTTGGGTGGTAATGGGCCAAGTGGAGTCGTAGAGAATGTGAGGAAGTACATCATATGTCTCACAGCCACTTGGGCCACCACACACACACACACACACACATACAAGCATGCACTCACTCATACGCGTATTTCCCCCCCCCCCACGCATACACACACGTATGTAGTCTCTCTCTCTCTCTCTCTCTCTCTCTCTCTCTCTCTCTCTCTCTCTCTCCATAAGCAGTCCTCATCATCTAAACATGGGCAACGCTACGCTGTTGGAACCCTCCATCTGACTAAGCACATTCTCTCCACCTCCCAGCACATCTAACCAAGCGCATAACGGCCTTCATCCCCCACCACCACCAAATCTTTTCGTTTAAGGGCGGGCGTAAGAAGAATGTATCGAGGATACATAACCTGGGCCCTTCAGATTCCTTGCGCAGGTCGCATTGAATTCTGTGGAAAAATTGTTTTTTCTTCACCTTTTCATTATTTAAGAAGAAAATTCTTTAAGACACAGCATTTTACCTTCCAAAAGGCACCAGTTCACTATAATACACATAACTATGTGAAACTTCAAGATTCAATGGTGAATATCTTACTGAGTTCTGGGCCAGAAACGAATCTCTATGCCCGCCCAACTCTACGGACGTATACATTTTGACCCCAGCTATAAGAATACCATCTTTTGACTTTGTCAGGTGTAGGGTAAAAGCTTTCACTTTGCAACACCATTTCGAGTATTTTTCCCTCCCTTCAGCACATTCTTCATAATTTCCTACTCCTTCATCTCTTCCCCAACAGCATCTGCCTCCATCACTCCTTCAAGAACTTCTTTTTACTTGACTGTGTCCTTCACTTCCACCTTCATCAGCAAACACAACCTTTAACCCGTCACGTCCCGAGGTTTTCTGCACCTATGACATCCCCCAGTCCCGAGCCTTTTTGGAAAAATATTTTTTTTGGCTAAAACTTCCGCTTAGGTAGAGAAACGAAGGAAAATCACAAAGAAAGTGGTTCCCGCGGTCTATAAGTGGTCCGTACAGGTGCGGTTCCCCCCGGCAGGTATGGTGTTCTGTAATGGGCTGGATATGCATTTACGTTTTCTATGGTAAGGAATAATGGGAGAAACAACACACAACACCTCTATATTTATTGAATTTGAACTAATAAACAATAACAGTAACAATATAATGGATTTCAGACACATACATATGAAAAATAAGCATTGTACCATCGCGCGAGCATAGCGAGTTTGGTCCGAGTCGTAACATGCTATATGCTAAGTGTCTGGTATGAGTCAACCTATCATTTTTTCTACTTGTATACTTCTGTTTCAATGACATTTTACCAATTACAACTGTTTGTAAGTGTTTTCAGATGTTTTCATTCATTATGATGACATGCAGCATAAGTATAGCGCACATCAGCTTAGTAAGCGCACTCACTATGACTCGTATTTCAACATACCAAATTGTTTTATCACTTTCCAATTATTTTCCCCTTTACATAGAACCTTTCCTCCACCACTGTAAAGGTTTTCAATTATTTTCATTCATTACGAGGGCATTTAGCGATATGCTAGCGCATATTCACGTAGCAACCACGATCTCAAACACTCGTGTTTCATCATCTACTTTATTTATTCACTCCACTTATAATTTCCCACTTACATTACACACGTTTACACCCCTATAATGCACTTTACATACTGCCATTATTTATTCAAGTGAGCGTGAGAATATCGCCTGAAAATACCCTCGCAAGGAATGTTTCGACAAACATAATACTCACACACTTATATACTAATTCACTCACACACTTATATACTAATTATTCACTTTATCACTTGCTGACTTTTATTTTGACTAATACGTGCCTTATTCATTCAAGTGAGCGTCAGGAAATCGCATCTCTATACACACGCTATGAATATTTGACTTAGAATATATATCATCACTTACAATAATTTGAACTTATATTATACCCGTAAGAATTTCCAATAATAATAATTATATAATTACGGGCCGTATTTATTGCACTGAGCGACAGAATATCGCACATAAAACCCTCGCTATGTAAGTTTCAACGTAGGGCAGATTTATATACTTACATACAATGTTTTCACTTATGTTCTACCCGTATGCACTTTATACTAATATTTGGAGATCAACATGACTGATAACTTCACTGAGCATCTGTCTGTCGCATTTACCTCATAATTTCTGCGTCCTTTCGCATTCACACCATACTAAAATTGCATCAACGTGTGATATTCACTAAAACATCGGTGAATACAGAGACCCACGTCACACTGCACGCACTCATAGCTGGTGTCCTTCCTCTGTGTCGTGAGTTTCACCTGGGAATTACTGCACACGTGACACCTGCGTTGGGGCCTAGGTCTGTTTGGCTGGGGAGGGATAGGAGTGGGGAAATGGCAGCCGGATATTCTCTGGGGAGTTTGGGTAATATGGGCAGTGCGGGTGCGATGTTGGGGCCTTTCAACAGCATACTTTGCAAAGATTTCTCTTGTGAGCTCCCTCACAAACCCTTCAAATGTTTCCTGAACTCCTGTTGTCATGGCGTGAAGGTGGTG
The DNA here is from genome assembly GCF_032717465.1 of Coenobita brevimanus. Classification (NCBI taxonomy): domain Eukaryota; kingdom Metazoa; phylum Arthropoda; class Malacostraca; order Decapoda; family Coenobitidae; genus Coenobita; species Coenobita brevimanus. Next base: position 16,678,579 of record NC_137030.1, on the reverse strand, counting down.
GCAATTCAGAGCAGTGATATCTAGCAAGTGAAAGAACAGTTTTTTATACCACTTCATCGTGGTCCTGGCACATTCTACCGTCGATATCATGGAGTCTGACTGGTCCACGAGGCGCATGTTTACATTGTAATCCATAACACACTCAGGTTTCCAAACACGACGCCTGTTCTCGCTACGTTAATCTACGGAATCAGTACGGTGCATCAAGGGGCGGTGAACTGTGGACAAGAGGCTTACTTCTCTGTTGTGGTTCCACATTGTTGCAAGGATGTTGTTGGCTTTGAAGAAGACAACCCCATTCCTTGCAAGTTTCCGCCCTACCTTGGCCATGTGACGCCGGTTCACCTTTACGGTTCCACAGACTCCCGTTTCATGTATGTGAAGATAACGAGCGAGAAGAGGGCTAGTGTACCAATTGTCGAGGTAGAGAACGTGACCACGATGAAGGTAGTCTTCTATCATCGTCCTTACCACTGCTCCCGACAGTCCAATACTTCGATCTTCTATTATGACTGTCTGTGCACCGGTGTACAAGACTATGTCTTGCACGTATCCAGTCCTACAGTTGCACATAACAAAGATCTTGAACCCAAAACGGTGCCTTTTGCTGGGTATATACTGTCTGAATGAAATATTGCCTCTCCACAACACGAGACTCTCGTCTATGACGAGGCCTCTATAGGGATAGAATGAGGAACGAAAGGTTTGCCTGAGGTGATCAAAGACCGGCCTAATTCGCCTCATTTTATCAGTGTTATTTGCATTTAAAGGGTCATGAGCATCATAGAAATGAAGGCGACTTAGAATTTGTTGAAACCGATTACGGCTCATCACTTGACCAAATATTGGGGTAAACATAACAGGGTCCCTAGTCCAGTAAGCAGGAATTCTATTCTTTCTTATAATACCCATCAAAAGGACCAGGGCAAAAAATAAGAACATTTCTGGAAGGGAGACAGGGTAATTATAGATGATAGAATGCCTACTCCTTGTTCCCAATCTTTCACTCTCTAGGCGCTGGGCACTTGCAAACAGGTTTCTTTGGTATACGATCTGATCAACAAATGCCTCACTGAAAAACAGGTGGAAAAAATCCAACCTGGTGGAATTACGGTGAATTCCTGGAGCAATGCAGCCAGATCGCCCGTGCTCAGTGAAGGGGTGAATGAGGGGAGAAAAATCACTCCCATCCTCCTAATCCCACGACACAAATCCCTCGTCCCCATCAGCCCCATCACCGCTTTCGTCTGGGTGGGGAGGAGATCCTGGTTGGGGAGGTGGGGGAGAAGGAGTGCGGAGGGCTTCCCCACTGTCACTCCTCTTCCCTCTGCCTTTACCCTTTCCCTTTCCCTTACCCTTACGGCCTTGAGGAACATTAGGGGGCTGTGGGGATGAAATAGGGGAATATTGGGGAGCAGAAGACGTGCTGGGGAGTGGTTCCTCCCCACCTTCCCCCTCCATGACAACACCACATGCTTTCTCACGCACCCTAGCTCGACCACGTGTTAGGGGATATTGGGGAGCATAAGACGTGCTTTGGAGTGGTTCCTCCCCACCTTCCCCCTCCCTCACAACCCCACTTGATAAGGAATGCACCCGCACTGGCCCACGTGATCCACTACGCTGCCTCACACTATGTAGGGAGAGCAATGACTCACTCACATCACTCTCACTTTCCCTAATCCTCCCTGGACCTTCTCTTTCACTCCCCACTCCCTCCACTTGACTTCCTAGCTCCCCAAACAAAATGCTAGGCCCATACCTGCTCATACGACGTGGTGTGCGCTCTGGGCCACGATGTGTTATTACCTCACGTCCATACCACGTGGCAGTACGTCCCACGGCTCCGTCATCGTCCTCATCCTCATCCTCGTCCTCGAATTCTGGTTCCAAATCACACTGGGGATAGGGATAGGATATTGCACGTGCCTTCTTTGCCTCCTGCCCCTCTCTAGCAGCACGGTAAGTCACGTACTGCCACTTCCTGGGAGACGGAACTTCCTCGTCACTGCTGGTGGTTTCTTCCTCCTCTGGCTGCACATAATCCTTGTCCATATCCTGGTCGTCCAGTGGGGAATCACTGTCGCCGGTAAAGGTGTCCAGGGTGACTTGAATTTCGCTGTCTGAGAGACCTCTCTTAGCCATGTCTGAGCAGGACTGTGGCTACCAGGTGAGTGGACGAGTGGTGGGCTAGCGCGGGTCGCGCGGGGTCGCCGAGTGTCCCCGCCTGGTGGCAGGTAGGGGAAGGTCATGCGAGGGTACGTACCACAAATCAAGCGCGAATTTTGAAAATTGTCGAAATTATGCACATTGCAATTGCACGACGTACCGGTACGTCGCCGGGACTGGCAAATGCAAATCATTGCAACGTACCCATACGTTGACAGGACGGGGCGGGTTAATCATCATTGTATCCTGTCACCCTGTCCTCTTTATTCTGCTTTTTCCTTTTTCTCTTTATTTTGTTTTTCCCTCCTACAGCTCTTCAGTCTTCTATTTTTTGCTGTAAATAATAAATTTTTTACCTTTCAACAGTGTGTCTTCCATTCCCAACATTATTAATATCCTTAACCTTTCTCCCATCATCATTATTATCATCTTGTTACAGCTTTCCTAATCACCATTTCCAATCAGTCCTTCATCTGTCATTCTCTCCATCACTTCTTTTCCCCCTTGATTTTTGCCTCTCTCATCATCGTATTTTATTACATTTTTCCTTATATTGTACTTCCGCGTCTTCTTTTCGTCTTTCTCTTTCGTCATCCTCTTTTTTAGTCTCACTTATCCCTTCCTATCAGATTATTTCATCATTCACTCCTCAATCACAATGTTGTATTCTTGCTTCTCTCTCCCTACCGACCTTGAAGACTTCCGTTCCACTGTCCTCTCTTCCTCTATTCCATCACTACATCCTCTTCCTCCATCCATCTCTCCATCATTTCAGACTCCATAAGCCTAAACAACTAATTCCGCCCATCATCATTATCATCATCATCTGTTTTTTACCTTAATGTGGCGTCACACTGGACCATTTTTCAATCATGGCTTGCCACGCACCGAGCTTTTGCTGGCTAGAAGGGCATTTTCGCAAGCAACAGCTGGTGGTTGGTGCTCCCCAGTTGGATGGAGACCACCAGCCACCAGCCGTTGCTTACGAGGATGCCCTTCTGGCAAAAAAAAGCTTGGTGCTCGGCAAGCCATGAGCGAAAAACGGTTCAGTGTGACGCCACCTTTATCTTCCTACCATTCGTGCGCTTCCATATTTCCCGTCTTCCTCACTTCCTCTCTCTTATTCTCACTTTTCTCCCTCCCGTCGACACCCAATCCCTTTCTCTCCATTATGCCTTCCAAAAGCATCTCCTTTTCTAGTCCGGGCTAGAATGTACGATTTTTGAGTGAACCTTGCACCTGAACATATAGTTTTTTTTTTGTTTTTTTTTACGCTGGTTTTAGACAATTTCAACCTGCTGATTTCAAAATTTGTGATGAGTGCCAGACGATAAACGTTGAGCATTTTTGTAGACATCTCTGCAGTTATATAAAATCATGGTAAAAGGCATTGGCTATCACCTTTTATACCTACTGTATATACAGCAAGAACTCTATCAAGATTGACGAATTTGTGTGGAGTTCTGTAAAATTAATTTTACACTTTATTTTTACTTATTATTACAAGATAGGTCATTATTGTATATTATTAAAAACTAAATATGCTATAATTTATGGCTGCATTGAAAATTGAATTCTGATTATAAGGCTGGTAAATATTTGTCTTTGTCTTTCTTGCAGTGATGGATTGTATAATATGTGGTAGCAAGAAGCCGAAGCTTACCCAGTCTTCAAGAATCCAGAGTCTGCATGATGCGAGTCGTCAACGTGGTGATGGTTTGAGAGAAAGTCTTGCAGATGTTATACAATTCACCTGTCACAGGAATTGCATCAGCACTTACCCTAAAGGCATCATAATTATAGTGCGATTTCTAAAAAAGCTAAATTGCAGCCAGCTGATGGCACAAGTAGTAAAAGACTGAGAGGAAGTCATGCATTTAACATCCTTGAAGACTGTTTGTACTGTGGTCAGAAATGTACAGTGGAACGCCCAGCAAAGAAGCCAAGTCGTTGGAGAGAAGCATATGTTTGTGGAACTGCTGATTTTAGAAAGACCACATCAAAAGAAACCATTCTAAGGCAAGCAAGTGAAAGAAATGATGCCTGGGCAAAAGATATGACATTCAGGGTTAATTGTGCTTTGACCGATCTGCATGCAGCAGACGCCCATTACCACAATGACTGTCTTGCTAAATTTTTCACCAGCAGTCCAACTGAGTCCACTTCTAATGCAGATGACAGTGCACTATACAATTTGGTCAAACAAATTGTCACAAACAAAGAACGCATTAGGAATACTGTTGATCTGTATAATTTGTATACTGAACTAGGGGAAACACAGCACTCGAGGCGTTCCCTCTTAAAGACTCTTAGCAAGATATTGCATCTTGAACTGATGGTTTTGTCCTCTCCTGGTGTGGCATCAGTCTTGGTGTTTCGGGGTAAAGCAGCAAATCAACTTCATATTCTAGATGACACTGAGGATGAATGCAATGTACGAGTCATCTCAAGTTTGACCAAAAACATCAGAGCAGAATGCCAGAATCCTAATATGAAATCTTGTTATACCCACATAACAATGTCCGATGTTGTTAGTGATTGTAGCCAAATGCTCTTGTCAATTCTTGCAGCAATATCACCTAAGCTTGATTGCACACTGGAAGCAGCAGTGATTAGCAACATTGTAACAGGTGTTGGACTAGTCAAGGAACACGCCTACAGATAACTTTGAGAGTACTGTTGAATCAACACCGAAAGCTAGTTGACCAGTTTCATAATTTTGGTCTTACATCCTCTTACAATGAAATTCGGCATTTCAGAATTTCTGCTGCCAGTTCAATGGCCAAAGCTCCTCGAAGAATAGCACAATATGACAGTACAAATGGACAGGTCCAAGTTGTCACTGACAACTTTGATACAGAAAGGATTGAGTCGCATTTTCAAGCTGAAAGAAGAATTGCCTTTACCCAAACAGGCCATCGTGTTGAATGTACATGCAACCAAAGAACAGGTCATCCATATGATTGTAAAAAAGTTGTGCTCCATCCAGGTCCCACAAGGAAAATGCATCATCGTGACTGGCCCTGGTCCACATCCAATAACAGTTGGGGTTGGTCCACAACAGACAGCAATAACACATGAGGAGGCAGATGTCATCATGGCATATCACATGATTCACGAAGCTTCTGCAGGCTTTTCATCAGTGCGGGTTGTATCTGATGACACTGATGTGTTTCTTATGCTTGCACATCACCTGCATGCACGAACCAACGGCTTGCCAACTACAACTGAGGTAACCATGGAGTCATGTTCTGAAAAGCACACTGTCATCAGTGTCAATGGGGTGGTCAATAAGCATGCTGCAGTCATCCGTACCCTTCTTGGAGCTCATGCCCTAACTGGATGTGATGTAGTCTCTTCATCTGCTGGTATTGGCAAGGCAACTGTGTTCAAAACACTTGAAAAGTTCACTGGCTTGCTTCTTCTAGGTGATGTTGCAGCATCACCAGATGACGTCACTAGCTCTTGTTTGAAATTTGTAGCCATGTTATACGAGCAGGAGCCAGAGATATCACTAGGCCACATGCATGCTGATATTTTCAAGAGAAAACTTCCTGGTAAACAGCAAGTACCATTAAAGTTGAGCAGCCTTCTACCTACGCAAGGTGCATTTAATCTACACTGTGAGTGAGCCCATTTCCAAACAGCTTTGTGGAAATCAGCAGGCATGGTTTCGCCGCCCGACTTGGACCCTCTACAGCACGGCTGGGAAATGAATGAACAAGAATTGCGACCAAAGTATGCTCTGCCTGGACAGTTAGCTGCACTAGGTGAAGTGATTAATCTCGTCAACTGTGGCTGCAAAATGGCTGCAAAACGACACACTGATCATGCACAAAGATTACACTTCCGTACTCAGACTTTTGCAAATGCAGGGGCCAAGCAAGCTGTCAAAACCCGTTCAAACTGAACATGGGCAGCAGTGATGACAGTGGCGATGAGTCTGAATAAATATTGTGTTAATATACTATTATGAACATTATATTTTGTCAGAATTAATTTCTTTAATTGATTTCTAAAACTGAACACTCATAACCAGTCTTATGATACCATTACTATGTAATGTCTTTGTGTACTTTTTTCATGTATGGATAAATCATTATTGCCATATGTCTAGTAATATTATCTGGTTGTTTTGTCAACAAAAATATAAAATATAACATAACCTTTAATAACCATTTAGATTAATTCTCAGCTTTTCATAGGATTCCTGGCAGTAATTTTGGATTTTTGCGTTTTTACAAAAACTCTCAAAGGTTTACGTCTGGCACTCATCATATACTGTATGTATTCAGTACAATAATATAGTCTAGAAACAGTCATGAAAACTACTATATGTTAAAAGACAAGGTCTAACGATTTCTATCCTGGACTATTCTCTCTTGTTCTTTCTTCCATCTCCCTGTCATATTCACACCTCCCTAGCATTCTTCATTTTCCCTCTTTTTAATAATTCTCTCACTCCAAGCACCACCCATATTTTCTCTCTCTTCCTTCTCTCTGCCACCATTCTAACACAGTTTCTCACTCATATCCTTCCATCATCCTCTCTCTCTCTCTCTCTCTCTCTCTCTCTCTCTCTCTCTCATTCCAGTTTTCATCACTGTCTCCATCACGACAAAACTCTTACAACGAACACTACTTCCTTCATCCTCTTTCCTCTTCTTTATTGCACTTTTCCTCTTCATATCTCTCTTCCGCCATCTTATCTCATATTTACTTCCTTCTTCCTTCCTCTTCCATCGTTTTCTACTTCAACAGCTTCTCGTAACCTGACTCATTTCCTTTTCTGTCACCCACCATTTATTTTCTGTAGTTCACAGTCTTCCTTCACTTTCTCCATTCTGTCCTTCCTCTGTTCTTTGCATGAGTATTTACTCTGTCATTATACACAACTCGTCTCCTTGCTCCATCACCGTCATCATCATCTTCTGTTTTCTCAGTCCTTATCTTCTAGTCTCTTTCTTTTACTTTCCCCTCTTTCTCTACATCTTTCTCTTCTTGCACCCTCTGTCACTTCTCTCCCTCCCTCCACCACGCTCTCCATCACCGCTCCGGTCACTGCTTCCAAGACTACTTCTCCATGTCTTCCCTATCCTCAGTTTCCATCTGTCAACCTTTCTCACTTCTCCCCTACTGCGCTCCATCACTCTCCCCATCACCATCTCATCCATCATACTGTCTGCCTGTTTGTCTGTCTGTCTGTCTGTCTCTCTCTCTAAAGGAGCATGGTTTCAGTGGCAGTGTGCTTGGGTGGGTCGAAGAGCGGCTCACCGGGGGAAAGGTAAGAGGCGTAATAAATGGAAAAAAATCAGCCTGGATAGATGTTACATGTGTAATGCCACAGGGTTCAGGGTTAGGTCCTATTCTTTTTTGATATACATGAATACTGATGAAGGATTACTTGTAAGATTTCTAAATTTGCCTATGATACTAAAATAGGCAACAGAGCAGACACAGCATTGCAGTGGCAGGCAATTCAGAGAGATCTTGATCAGTTGTTTAACTGGGCCCAGGCATGGCAAATGGACTTCAATATTAAGAAATTTAAAGGCTAAACACGGGCAATAAAACATAAGGGCCAGTTATAACATGAATAATGACCAAATTGGTAGTGTAAGACGTGAAAAAGACTTAGGAGTTATAGTAACAAATGATCCGAAACCAAGCAAACAGTTTACAGAGGGTGTTAAAAAAGCTAATGAATTTATTGGATTCAGTGACTGAACATCTGAATATAAATCCGATAATATCGTCCTCAGTAGGTATAGTTTCTTAGCATGGCATCAGTTTGAGTAATACGTTCAATTCTGGCCACCGTATTACAAAAAAGATATGGAGAAACGAGAGTATAGTGAAGGGCAACAAAAATGATACCTAAGTTGAGAAGCGAACCATACAAGGAGCGTTTAGAAGCCCTGAATTTCTTTGCCTCTACTGAACGCAAGTTACGAGGAGATTCACTTTAAGTATTCAAATTACTGCAAGGGCACGATATAATGGCTACCTATAAATACTTTGCAGTTGCTCGCGCAAATGATACTAGAGACAACGGTAAGGTGACCAGAGTCCCAATTTTAGGCTGGACAGTCCCGCTTTTTTGACGTCTGTCCTGCGTATTTAATAGCGACTGAAGTGTCCCGCTTTTTTAGCAAATTATCTTACGTGTCCCGCTTTTAGAAAATTACTATTACATTAGATATAAGATGACCTTTTATGAAACCATGATGAATTAGTAAACTTATGTATGATCCAAACCAAATGAAATACCGAACTGTAAATATAGAATCTGTTATACTCACTAACTGACAACTTTGGTCGGCCATTCGCCGTACCATATGGTATGTTCAGAGTTTGTCTAAGATGTTAATGCTTGACTAGCAGCCTCAGGGTGAGATACAGCGCTGTTTATATATATATATATATATATATATATATATATATATATATATATATATATATATATATATATATATATATATATATATACACGTGGCAATGTCCCATTTTTAGCTCCAGTAAATCTGGTCACTTTAGGTAATGGGCATAAAATTATCGGCAAACTATATCAGTTACAGGGAGCTAAGCATTTCTTCTTTCATCGAGTTGTAAATCTATGGAAGAATCTTCCCTCCAGCGTAGTAAAATGTGATACAGTACTAACTTTTAAAAATCGCTTTAACAAATATCTGTCATCTAGCCCCCAGTTAAGTATGTTCACACCTGCATAGTACATTTTTGTGATGTATAAGACTTTTCTCAGAGCCTGGATGATACAACACCAGAACAACATCGATAAAATGGTATTGTTGACTTAATGTTACGTTCATTTTCAGGTTGGTAGTGTAGAATAAGAGTTCCCTTTTCTCACTCCTGTGAAATTTCCGTGGCATTTTTTTTTTTTTTTTTAATTCTGCATGGTTGTCCTCCTCACTCTTTCCTGCCGCCCTTGGCTGAAGGGTTTGGTGGGGATGGGAAGCCTTCCTACTTTTCTATCCTTGTTTTTAGGTGACTGAAGAGTTTTATTAGTTATAACCTACCCTATACTAAACAGCCACGAAGGGATCAGCTGGTCTGTTGCTGTTTTGCTTTCCTTTGTACTCCTTTGTATTCTCCAGGATCTTTCTCCACCATTCTCTCCATTATACCTTCCTCTTCCATCACCCTTTCCTTCGCCTCCATCATTCTCTTTCTGTATTACTTGCTTCATCAAAGGAACGCATGTACACAGATTCCCTTATGCTTTCTTGTCTCCCTCTTCCGTCTTCCCCTCTCTTCATCTCGCATTCCTATCATCCTCAATCACTTCTCTCTCTCTCTCTCTCTCTCTCTCTCTCTCTCTCTCTCTCTCTCTCTCTCTCTCTCTCTCTCTCCAACAAGTTCATTTTGTCATCTCTCTCCTTCTCCCTTTAACTTTCTCCCATCTTCCCCTCTCATTTTTTTTCTCCCTCGCTCCATCACACTCTTCATCACTCTTCCTCCCTCTGTCTCCCATCGTTTTCCCTCCCTGTACGTATTCCTCCTTGGTCCATCACGTTCTCCTTCATTTTCTTTCTCTCTCTTCATTCTCCCCCTCTCGTATTTTTTCCTTCCAAGCTGCATCACTCACTCCATCACCCTATTTTTCTCTCTCTCCCACCCTATCTTTTCATACTTTTCCCTTCTCTCTCCATCAGTTTCTTCATCACTCTCACCATCATCTGCTCCCTCACCACCTCCACAAGGCCATAGCACACCATGTATACTCGCCATTACCTGATATGCAAAGACTGATCGATGTGTTTGCCACGAGCCCCACCTTCTGACCTGAGCCTCGCCTGGTCTCTTATTATTTTAATTGTGTCTACACGTGGACAGGGTGAGGGGCAGTGCGTGGGTTGTGATGTTTCTCTACTTATTTCCAGCCACGAAGTTAAGCTGGTATTGTTTTAAATTTCTCTCTCTCTCTCTCTCTCTCTCTCTGTGTGTGTGTGTGTGTGTGTGTGTGTGTGTGTGTGTGTGTGTGTGTGTGTGTGTGTGTGTGTCTGTGTCTGTGTGTGTTAGCACTATAATTTAGCAACCGGTCAAGATATCATCACAAAATTTTACAGGAGTGTGGTAGAGAGAGAGAGAGAGAGAGAGAGAGAGAGAGAGAGAGAGAGAGAGAGAGAGAGAGAGAAAAGAAGCGAGCACGAGTTCGAAATTGGTGAAAGTAGGTCAAGGTCTGTCTGTCTGTTACCACAAAAACTTCGCAACCTCTCAAAATATCACCAATTATTACTGGAGTGTAGTAGGGATGAAAATCTCCTACGAGTTCGAAATTACTGAAAGTAGGTCAAGGTCAACGTCATATTGTGAGCGGCGCTAGATATTCATCGACTCGCGGCTGGTGTGATTCGCCCCTTGGAAGACCTCTAGTTGTTGTTGTTGTTGTTGCTTCTGCTGCTTTGTTCATGTTAAGAGAGAGGCCTTCACTTGTTGACGCCAATTTGACCCGGTGGTGGAGCTGCCTGGTTATACAAAAGTCCCTCAGTTCCTTTGCTGCCCCCCAAAGGAGAATGATGGCCTGCACGAGGAGGACAGTTTCAGCCTGTAGTTTATTGGGTTAAAGTTTATATGAGCCTGGGATTGAAGCTACAACTACAACAAAAACTACTACTGCTACTACTACTACAATCTCCATGGTCTGGGTAAACGGTGACGATCCAAATAGGGACTAAAGGGAATGTATAGGCCGTTTACTCTAACATGACACTGATCCTTAACCCTTTTCACCTCGGTTGATGGTCGAGTGAAGCCATTAGAAAGTTATTTAACTAGTAAACAAGGAACCTCAATCCTGCTTAACAAAGGAAGCTAACTGAATTTCATACAACCAAAACCTAGTACTGAATATAAGTTCTGAAAAGAGACTCTAGGTGAAATATTCAGTTATTGTATTCAGCTATTAACATCCTTCAGTGCGATGACATGTCTGCTTAACCTTTAATTTATTGTTGCTGTTTCCACGTGACTGTATTCAGACCAGGAAACACCTCTAGAAATGAAGAGGGTAGCGTAAGGGACATCTAGCCTCTCAGTCCGAGAAATTTCATCGAAGCTTGATATAATTATCTGAAGATTGCACGAAAAAAACTTTTCAAGATATCATCCCAAGCAAAAGACAAAATGAACAGAGCACACATTTCGGATTTTAGTAACGAATATATTCCAGTCCACGATTAACCATCGTACTTTTCATACCTACGTATTAAGTAATGCAGGATTAATGATAAACTAGAAAGAAAAATCACCATCGAGTTCCCTCTTTTGCTTGGTTGCCTCTGTTTCCACCAAACAAGAATCTATGAATGCCGCACCTAGTCTTCCAGACCTCACTAAAGATCGTATTTCAAGTAGCATTGGAGGCTTTGTGACCGCTGATTTTGGGGGGCAATTGACACCTAAACATTGTCTTACACGTTGCTTATATTGCTTTAACATCAGCAAAGAAGACGTCACTGAAAGGTAACTTGTATAATTATTTGCGAATGCAAGAGGTGTTATGAAATCTCCGAAGCCACTAAAATATGACCCAGAGTCCTGTGATACCCAGACTTACATACTCTGTCTCTTCAGGTAGAACAGCCAAGAAGCCTCACTGGCAAGAGTCAGAAAGTTAGATGTCCCAGTTTTAGTTTCCAAAAGCTGCCACACTGTGATGCCCAGAGATACTTAGTACCACTTGCTCTAAGGCAGTTCTGATTTCCACCATGCTCCATCGTTGATGAGACTATGCAATGGTTTGACAGATCCGATCATAATGATTCAAAAGGAGGTTTGAGTTGACACCACGCACGGTCAGCTCAGGTGTACTGCGAGAAGAACACCCTTTATCTGATCTCTGATAGTGAATCTGATGGTATGATTGCCCCTAACTAGTATATCTCCGCTAATCTATGGGATGTTCATGCTTCTTCACCATGGTAAAAAGCGACATAGATACAACAAAATTGCAGTTAGCAGACATTATCCCTAATTATCTCAAAACAGAGTTGACTTATTCTTGGTCTCAGTCCCAAATTCTTCAAAAGACTGGCTGAAATTATAGGACAAGTGGGAGGGCAAGTCAGTTCGAAAATGTTTTCCCCACAATGAACATTATTTCAAAGTAGTTATATCTATGATGAATATAGAGCTGACTGTAGAAGTTTTGGAGAGACTCCAAGGGCGGTATTCTCGTCGGTTATCGAAGTTCTCTTCCACCATTTCCGAAACGATGTATTTTGTTTATTAAACCTTACATTCCTTAACTGTGTTACATTAATCCTTCCAGTATCGTCGTACTCTGCATAAATAATGTACAATAGAACATTAACCAGCCGTTTACAAAAATAAATCGCAGAGGTAGTGGTGCTAAAGAACTCCTTAAATGACGAGAAAACGAGCTCAAGTGCAGAGTATTTATATCCTCACAATGAACATGCTCTCAGTAAATGGGTATGTCTGTTGTGAATGTGGCGCTGGCAGCAACAGTTCTGGAGAGGAAGACACAAAGTGCAGAGCAGGAATGGCCTGTTACTGAAGAAGCCAAACTTGATGATGCGTTGAATAAACTGGGTCCCTGTTCTCAACCTGGTGTTACGTTTTCCGAAAGTGGATATGTATATCTAGCAAGTGAGAGGTTTGGTGAGGAAATCTATATTTGGGGAAATGGAGAGGAACTTTAATCCCTACCCTTCAGTGACCTTTTGTTTTTGTTCTTGCTATTGACAAATAATGTTTTTCACATCATGATAATTTTTCTAAACAGAGTTGCAAAGATACAGTCTTCAGTGACCTCCTCACAAGTGGATAAACTTACAAAAATGAATACAATTGTTTGGTGCCCGCCTGAGTAAGAAAAAATAAGAGATATATCATCGTGTTGGAAGAGTTAAAAACAAGAGGTAGACAGTTGAGCTATGGGGTTGGATGCCTAACAAAATAGATAGATAGATAAATAGATAGACAAGAATACAGCTAGACAAACAAATGAAGAGAATGATAGATAATGGTAATCTGATAGGTCTACTGTACTGACATTAAGTTTGCTGTATCTGTCGGTAGCAAGCAAAATTAAAAAGGGGGTCATGGTTCGAGAATGACAAAGTTGCCCCAGTATTTAGCAGATGTTTTCGTGCTGGAACTATCAGTGTACAATACATTTACAATACCTTTTGGTCGTTCAGTTTACTTTTGGTTGATCAGTTTATTCCATACATAATGCCGGAAGGTTGTTGGATAGGGAAGAACCTTAGTGTTTTGGTATCTTTAAATGACACTCATAGGATACATACTGTAGTCAGAGCCTTGAAAGTACCAGCATGTCTCCTACTATTTTTCTTTGTACTCTCTCTCTCTCTCTCTCTCTCTCTCTCTCCTCTTACCTTCCCTTTCCAATTCCCCACCTCCTCTCCTCCCCCTCATCCCAACGGTATTACTCCTTCCTCTATTTCCTCTCCTTCTTGTGTTATTTCCGTCTCCTCCCTCCTCCCCCTCATGCTCCCCCTCTCCCTCCCCCCAACGGTCAAGAGAAGCCAAAGGGAGATGACTTTTGTCCTGTCCATGCGTCCTCTTTCTGTCTACCTGTATGTTGGTGCTGGTTTGAGTTTGTGTTAGTGAGTGTATATTTTTGCGTCTATATGTGTTGACGTTTGTGTTTCCTTTGGGCCGATTTTTTTTCCATATGTCTTTTTCATTGTGTTTGACTATTTGTATGCATCTTTGTGTCTGTTTGTGGGCTTCTTTATGTGTGTCTGTCTCCCTGTCTGTACCTGTTCGATTGTGTACTTATTGTTGTCTCATTATTTGTTTTTCAGTCTTTATGTCTGATTGTTAGTCTCTCTGTGCCTATTCATTGCCACTGTGTTTGAGTGTATTGATTTTCTGACTGAGTTCGTCTGTTTGTGATTTTCTACTTGTTTGCCTGTTTATGTCTGTTTTCTGATCGTTATTTTCTCTTATTGTTATTCCCTCTGACTGTATGGGTCTGCCTTAAGTGTATGTGCATGAATCTGCATTTCTCTGTCTGCTTTGTGGCCCATATAAAGATCAGTGCTTATCTGCCCACATGTTGCTTTGTATATATATATATATATATATATATATATATATATATATATATATATATATATATATATATATATATATATATATATATATATATATATATATATTATGCTTATACAGTATATATGTATGTGTGTATGTAATTTTCCTTATATATAATTCCGTTTTGTCTCCACCGCCTGTGTCTGTCCATCTGTTTCTTTGTGTAAGTCATTCTCTATGTCTGTTTATTCGCACGTCATTATGCAAGTGTAGTGTGTATGTCCGAATGACTGTTTCTGCGTCCGTCTCTCATCTATTATACTCCTTCCTGTCTGTGCTTCTGTCTCTGTGATTGTTTCTCTGTCTGCCCATCGGTGTTTATGCTTCTGTCTGTGTGTTCGTGCCTGTCTGTGTGTTAGTCTTTCAGAATATTGAAAGATGACATGCTGGCTTTGTGCGTCTGTCTAGCTCTTTCTACCCACTGACGAATAAAATATTTCGGTGTTATACATCTGTCTACACGTTTTTATGTATGTTTCCTTGTTGTTCTTGTTGAGCAGCCCGAGCTGTCTGGCCGTGCAGACCCATCAACCGTAGGCAAGCGACAGCCCCCGCAGGGTCCTCCCATGCAATGAACCTGTGTTTCCTTGGACAGAAAGCACCTGTATACAACAAAGCTCTGGGAAGAGTGTGGAGATTCGGTCCCTGGGTGAACACAGCATTTGTCTTTCCATTCAGTTAATAGGTCACCATAGCAGGCTCTACATCACCCCGTTATTTGATTAGAGGTTAGCAGTCAGAGCTGTTAATGACTTCGTGGGCTACAAAATCCGCAAAGGCTTGTCACTCAGTACAGAACCACCTAAACTGGAAAGAAATGTAATAAAGAGTGACGTGATGGATGGAAGAAATAGGAAGAGGGGAGGGCAGACACGGAATAAATAAAGTACAAAAGTGAAGACAGTAGAAAGCATTATTTAAAGTTTGTGTATATACTGAGTGCATCAGTTTGTCTCCCGGGTTCTTGTGTTCCTGTGTGTCAGTATCTATGCATTGTTCCAAATTTTGTACATTTGTGTGTGTATATAATGTAGATGTACGTGTGTAGTTATGAGTGTACCTGGTATGTCTTCACGTGCATGTGGGAAGCATTGTCATCTATGTGTTTGCGTGGGTGGGTGGTGGGGCACTGTTCCCTGTGTGCAAGTGGAAGTGTGCATTTCCGGGGTGTATTATAGTGGTAATAAAACCCAGGCACCGAGATGTGTTGTTGTCATAACCCGTCTGACTCCAGTGCCTCACATCACAAGACCAAGAAGAGAGAGAGACAGAAATACACACATACATTATACACTCTCTCTTTTTCTCTCTCTCTCTCTCTCTCTCTCTCTAAATTTACAGGTCAATGGTTTGACCAATTTTAATTTACGGGCATGAGTCATGGTACAACACAAATGCAACAGATCAGAGAGGATTAGGATTAGAAAATAAAATACTGAGAAGGATTCTTGGGGTAAAGTGGCAAGACAGAGTTACAAATGAAAGTGTGAGGGATATTACGAGAGTGGAACCAGTTGATGAATATATGAGATTGTCTCGCTGGAAATGGCTGGGGCACATATATGGAAAACAAGGTGGTGTAATACATTATGTGCCAGAGTGGACTGCTAGAGGAAGAAGAGGCAGAGGTAGGCCGAGGGAAACCTGGTTAAGGACAATGAAAAGAGAAGCAGGAAAGGAGTGTTGATGGGACCTGAAGTAGATGGCAAGAGTCAAATATTGGTGGAGAGAGTTCATGGAGGCTCCATGCATCCCTTGGGGTGCCACAGGAAATGATTGATAACTACTGTATATATATATATATATATATATATATATATATATACACACACACACACACACACACACACACACACATAATTATGCTCCTGCTGGGGGGGGGGGAGAGCGGT
Organism: Coenobita brevimanus; assembly: GCF_032717465.1. Classification (NCBI taxonomy): domain Eukaryota; kingdom Metazoa; phylum Arthropoda; class Malacostraca; order Decapoda; family Coenobitidae; genus Coenobita; species Coenobita brevimanus. Next base: position 16,662,407 of record NC_137030.1, on the reverse strand, counting down.
CCTGGCTTTCTATCTGGCACGAAGAAACTGTAATTGAATCTACCACGAAGAAAATAGGGGATTCAGACATGAGGAAATAGCTAATGAAACTGAAGCAAGAGAAAAACAGTTACATCTAACCAGGATGAAGAGATACGTGAATTCGAAAGACAATGAATCTAATAAACATGTGATGAGAAACAAATGAATCTGAGAGACATGTGAATAAAAAATGCGAGTGAATATGACGGAAGAGTGAATCTGAGAGACACGTGAATGTAAGAAGTGAATACAGGAGAGAAGTGAATCAGAAACAAAAGTCAGTCTAAGAGAGAACTGAATCATAGAGAACAAAGAATTTGAGTAGTGAAGATGAGACAGTAGTGAATCTGCGACAAATGAAGTTAAGAAGTAAGTTAATGTAAGAGACTAGTGGGAATACGAGTAGCGAATCTGAGTGAGAAGTGAATCAAACAGCAAGTGTACCTAAGAGACAAGTGTATCTGAGGGATAACCCGATCTACGCGACAAGTGTATCGAAAAGACGAACGAGTCTGACAAAAAGAAATGACAAGCGAATCTACCATACCTTCCAAGCCATGATTTAACCCAGTTCCTTGGAGGGTCTGGAAAAATAATAAACATCCCAATTCTTAAGCAAAATACCGTAATTTAGACATCAGCAAAGACCTCATTAAGGAGACTAGGAAATTTTAACGTTGAGAAAATTACAAGTCCACGAACTACTACACTGAGAGAGAGCTCGAAAAACAATAACGAAACTCATATCCGGGAGACAAAATACAGTGAAGCTTTATGGCCATTATAAAGTTTTGTAATTTAGGTTAGGCATGCGATGATAGATGTTGCTTTGGATAATTTTGTCCTCCTCACCCTTCCCATCCATTTCCATTCTTTCCCTTCCCAACATTTTCTTTCCTTAGCTTTCCCTTCCTTGATTTTCGCTTCCCACCCTATCCCTTCCCACTCTATCTCTTCTCATCCTTTTCCTTCCCCACCCACTCCCAACTCGTCCTTCCCTTCCCCATCCCGTTCCCTTCACCTTAGCATTTTTTTCTTTTTCCTTCCTAGTGATTCCTGTCACCCGCCTTTTAAAACTGTCTGTCGTCTGCGATTAAGTTAACGACAGTATGGTTGTGTGTATGTCCTACTGTTCGTGTTTGTGGTCTTTCATTCTGTCTCTGTACCTGCTTCTGTATCTGCGAGCTTTTGTGTGTCTCTGCTTGTGTTTATCTGTCTATCTGTCTGTATTTTGTATGTCTGTGCTTGTATCTGTTTATCTGTGTTTGTCTTGGTCTGTATTTGTGCCTGTGTCAATACATGTATGTGTTTGTTCGTTTGTATTTTGTGCTTGTATATGTCTATCTGTGTCGGTGTCTCTGTCTATCTTTCCGTCTGTCTGCGATTATGACTATAGCCTATGGCTATCTTTGTTTCTGCGTCAGCCTTTCCATGTGCCTGTCTTTTGTGTGTGTGTGTGTGTGTGTGTGTGTGTGTGTGTGTGTGTGTGTGTGTGTGTGTGTGTGTGTGTGTGTGTGTGTGTGTGTGTATGTGTGTGTGTCAGTCTCTTTGTATGTTTGCTTATGTTTGTATCTTTATATCTAAAAATGTCTTTGTGTTAGCTTACGTCCATCTCAGATTGTATCTGTTTGTGTTTGTCTGTGTATGCTTGTGTCTATCTGTGTTTGTGTGCTGGTGTTTGTGTCTGTCTGAGTTTTATCTTAATGTGTCTATGTCTCAGAGTGAGTTTGTGTAACATCACTCTGCGGAAGCGAATTCCAGAGAGATGCAATTCGGGGACTAAAAGAGTTCTTGTAGGCAGAAGTTCTGCAATATGGCAGTGTGACAGTCCAGTCATGAGCGCTACCAGATGCCCATGTAGCTCGCGGGAAGGCGTGGAGAAGTAGCACAATGGATGCAACGTCGTCTGAGCATTTAACATAAGAGTATCTGTAAAATAATGCAAGGCAGGCAACATTCCTTCTTACTTGCAGGGGAGGTAGTTCATTTATAATATTAGGTACTTAATAATTCTAACACCTTGGCTCCGAATTTTGTCCAGTTGTTTTAGAGCAACCTCTCCACAACCATTCCACAAGAGTACCCAATATTCGAGCTGAGAGCACACATGACATGTAAATTATAGCTAACTGCTCGTCAGTGAAGAAGTTATGGACTCTGTACCAAAATCCAAGTTTCTTTGAAGCTGTTTTAGCAAGTGATCTGACATGAGAGGTCCAGCTGAGGGCATTGTTGAGGGAAGCACCGAGAATTTCAATACTTTTATAGTGTCTGTCTCTATTTGTGACTGCCTACATTTATGCCTGCCTGTCTCTGACTTTGCGTGTTTGTGTGCGCTTGTATCTGTTTCGTTGTGTCAGTATATGTACATGTTTTTGACTATCTTTTTGTGTTTGCCAGTATTTGTTTGTTTCGGTCTGCCTGTGTTTATGTTCGTTTGTGTCTGTGTCTGTCTGTCTGTCCATGTACAATACGTGTCGTTGTGTCTGTTGCTTTCTATTTATGTATTTTTGAACTGTTGTGTGTGTCTGTGTTAGTTTTTGTCGTTGGTTGTGTCTGTGTTCTCTGTCTGTTTTTGCTTGTCTTTGTGGCTATGTTTGTATGTTGCTGTATCTGTTTCTCTTTATATTTGTCAATTCTTCTTTTTTTATTATTTGTTTGTGTGTCTGTGTCAATGTCTATGCCCACTAACGCTAGACGATCTCATGGAACTTGAAGAGAAACTTTTAGAAACAGAATCTCTATATATGGCCCGTTTTAACTCCTTTACTGTAGTGTGTTTAGTCTGAATAAAGATCCCTAACCACTTTCAGTTAGGTTGATGGCCAAGTGTAGTCAGGTTGGAGGGTTGATTTGTCTGTTAATCAAGAAGACGCATCCCTCAGTCATGAATAAGATTCATCAAATTTTTCCTAACCGCGACTTAGTATTCGAGTTACAGTAGTGGGCCAGTTCCGGCAAATGAAAACAACCCGATTATAATACGGTGCACTCCTAGACTAACTAAAATCTTTTTAAGGTAAAATATATTTACTAATTCGTAAAGAGTTGCTTTAATGTTATGTGCTTACTGAATACGGTATATGACAGTATAGAGTATAATGTATGTGCAAGGTCATTTGAAGGCTCTCAAGATAATGATATGGGCAGGCTAAAACACAATTACAGATCTATTAAAACAAATACCATAAAATAAATTTTAAAACAAAATTCAAGAAAACAAAGGCAAACGTAGTTCATTAAGTTGGCAGAAACGTTATCACCGTACCAAAACAGATATGATGGAATCTGTTCTAGCACCGTGGTAACTGCTGTACCTCTCATTGTTTGTTGTTATCCGGTTTATTTTTGACAGCAGACTTCTCGGATCCCAGGTTCGTCTGCCTGAACACGAAGCTGACGATGAAATAGGGCAGAATGAAGCGCAACTAATGTATCGAGTGATTAAACACGAGACCATCAACAGACAAATAAAAGCCACGTATGTCTGTATCGCCGTGTTGAATGAGGGGTTCACAAAAAGACTGAGCCTGCATATCTCCAGCTTTGTTGGTAGTTCTTTGCCAACTGGATTGATACTGGTCACTATTAGGGTTCGTGACGTGGTGTGTGCAGCCTGGATTGGTGCTTGTGCCGGGAAACTGCTACGCCGTGAACAAGACCGCAAACAACCACTACAGTTGTGTGCACCGACTGGATGCATGTATGTATGTACTGTCCCCTGTATGACTGTGAATTGTGTGTGTGTGTGTGTGTGTGTGTGTGTGTGTGTGTGTGTGTGTGTGTGTGTGTGTGTGTGTGTGTGTGTGTGTGTGTGTGTGTGTGTGTGTGTGTGTGTGTGTGTGTGTGTGTGTGTGTGTGCGCGCGTGTACAGCCCGTACCTGCTTCCTAACATGTGTAGAAGTAACAGTGTGCATTTCTGGACGCTATTATAATCCTAAAACAACCAAGCCACGGCGCTTTCTTGTTTTGACACACACATCACTTCCAAACTCCCCACCTCTACTTCAAGTTGACTTGGAGTTAGCTAATCCACCGAGCAACTGGGAGGAACCCTAGTTCATTTCTAGTGCCGCTCATACTCTTGGATAATGTTTGTTTCCTCTTGGCCCTCTTCATCCAGCAGTACAGTTAGGGACCTGGATGTAAAGACAACTTCTGCTGGAAGTATTCTACGGGAAGATAGGAATTCAATTTAAAAAATATATATATTGTCTGTCGTAGTCATCTTCGTGTAGAGGATATGAATTTCATTAAAGCAGACTTTGCTGATCTGCCAGATGACCCACCGACTTTTCGCAAAAATACCCCCTCTTATACCAATACACCAGTCCTGTATGAGACAGCCCTAGCATGTGATCAATGCGGACGGTGGGTGTTAGCGCCAAGGTGATGATATGTGGAGGTGTATGGTATGTAGGAGGACTAGTTGGCCTTGGAAACGGACTGTGAATCCTATGCTCAGAGACGGACACATAAAAAAAAAAAAAAAAAAAGATAGGCGTTGATCTAAGTCTTCTTACTACAGAGTAAACTACCCTTCAGGTCACCCCCAAACTTACTCGTATTTACTTTATATATTCCTTCTCGTGCACTGACTCCATATTCTCGTAACCGTTGTGTGCAGTACAGGAATCTGTTGTTGTTTTCTCCATTATTTTTTGAGCCCACAACACTGATAATAATACTTACAAACAATATGATAGCATTATCATCATCATCATTACCAGATTTGCACTAGTCTCTATCTATCTATTGCCAGACGCCTCAATCCCGTTTGGGGTGGCCACAAACAAATCGCCTCCACGTCGCCCTGTCCCCCGCCATTTCACTGCCCTGCTCCCAACTCTCACCCCCCTCTCTCATATACCTCTCCACCCCATTCCTCCATCTCATCCTCGGCCTCCCCCTCCCTCTTCCCCCCTCCACCTCACTCACATACACTCTCTTCGTCAGTCTTTCTCCCTCCATCCTCTCCACATGGCCAAACCATCTCAGTGTGTTCCTCATAACGCTTCCTATCATATCCACATCCACACCACAACGCTCCTTCATATCCTCATTCGTCAGCCTGTCTCACCATGTGACTCCACAAGCTCCTCTTAAATAACTCATTTCCACTGCTCTCACTCTTAACTTGTGTCCTTCCAACAACGTCCAAGCTTCACTTCCATACGTTAGAGTTGGTATCACAATACTGTCATGTAGTAACTTTTTCACTTCCATGCTCACTTCCCTGTTTCTTATCACTGCTTTCAAAGAATCAGCAACCTTTCTTCCCTGCTGTACCCTTTCAAGCACTTCACCCTCCAAACCTCCATCCTTACTTATCACACTACCCAAGTACTTACACGTACTCACATTTTCCAATTCCTCACCATCCAACCTCGCTGTAAACCCTATAAAAAAAGAATCAGGACCCTTACTGCACGATACAATATGCCACACCGCACGAATGAATTTGAAGCCCCAACTGAGTTCTGGTGCGTATCAGTGGTCATTGCGAGACGCATCAGCTCGTGGGGTCCCGATTCTTTTTTTATAGGGTGTCCATTCACTGTCTTCACCTCTCACAAAGACCATCACTTTACAAGAATCTTCCCTATATTCACCTTTAGATTCCGTTTCTTACACACTCTCCCAAACTCATCCACCAAGCCTCGCAGCTCCCCTTCGTCTTCTCTCAACAACACAGTATCATCTACAAACAACAGTACAGGGAGTTTCCAAACACCATCCTCTTTCACCAGGACCACTCCAACATCCACGACCCTACCGTGTACCTCTTTTATTACCCCATCCATGTACAGATTGAACAACCATGGAGACATGACACATCCCTGTTTCAACCCAACCTTCAAAGAGAAAAATTCACTTAGTTCACCATCCACACGCATTGCAGCCTTAGCACCATCATACATACTCTTCACAGCATTCAATAACTTCCCATCTACTCCATATATTCGTAATACTTTCCACAATCCTTGTCTATCCACCCTGTCATATGCTTTCTCCAAATCCATGAAAGCCGCATACGACTTCTTTCCCTTCTCTAGAAACTTTTCCACTAAAGATCTAAGAATGAATATCTGATCTACACAACCTCTTCCCTTCCTAAAGCCTCCCTGTTCTTCTCCAACTAATTCCTCTGTTCTTTCTCTAACTCTGTCAATAAGTATCCTTCCATACACTTTTCCTATTATACTAAGACGACAAATGCCCCTATGATTACCACACACTTGTTTTTCCCCTTTTCCATTGTACAAGGGAATAATTATACCTGACTTCCAATCCTCCGGGACTCTACCTTCCTCCCAGGCCAATCTGCACATCTTCCACATCCATTCTACTACTATCTCTCCCTCATGCTTCAGCATTTCACCACACACTCCATCAATTCCTGGGGCTTTCCCCGATTTAACTTTCTTCATTGCTTCCACAACTTCTATCCTACTGATTTCTTCCTGTCTTCTCACCTCCCTCCTTTTCCTAGCCATTCCCCAGCCACTTATACTCGCATTACTTCCATCCTGTATGTTCAACAATTCCTTAAAGTGTTCTCTCCATCTGCTCACTTTTTCTCTCTTCTCCACTAGTAATCTACCATTTTTATCTTTCACTCCCCTGCTAACCTCACTTCCACCCTGTCTTACTCTCTTCACCTCTTTCCAGAACATTTTCTTACAGTCCCTCCACTTTACACTCAAATTCCTTCCAAATTCCTCATCCACTCTCTTCTTACTCTCTCTTACTAATCTTTTCACCTCTCTCTTTCTTTCTACATATAACTCTCTCTTCCGCCTCTCAACTTCTTCCACGCCCCTATTTCTCATCCATTCATTGTATGCTTTCTTCTTTTGTGCCACAGCCTGTCTCACTTCTTCAGTCCACCACGCTGTTCCTTGCACCCCCCTCCGTCTTCTCTTCCTCCCACACACCACATCACATGTTGCACATATTTCTTCTGTAAATATCCTGCACACACCTTCCACGTCCCCCATCTGCTCCAGTTCATATTTGCCCAATCGTTCCTCCACTTCTCTCTTATATTGTGCCTTTTTCTCATCCTCTTGTAACCTTTCCACTCTCCTTGCAACTACTCCTTCCTCTCGTCTTTCCCTTCATCTATTCGTCCATCTTACTTGGATCATAATTCTGGCCACCACCAAGTAGTGGTCAGAAAGTCCACTCCCCCAACCTCTATAAGGTCTTGCATCTATTACACATCTTTTGCATCCTTTCATCCACACACACATAATCAATCATTGCCTTCCTTTCATTATATTCACCACCCACCCTACTCATCAATCGCCATGTATACCTGTGGATCATTTTATACCTGAAGAGGGTATTGGCTATCACCAACCCCCTCCCAGCACGCTAGTACAGAAGTAAAAACGATCACCATCATCATCATCATTATCATCATCATCATTTTTATCATCATCTCCATCTCTACGAAGATATCCTAGTTCCCACAAATAAAAGGAACTGAGTAGATTCCGAAAGAGTAGAAAAGCCTCATCATTAACCCCTTCAAAACAGGAAAGTTATGTACACACTAATTAATATATAGCCCACCTGTTATGCTACACCTGGCGATCTCTCGTGTGTGGTGGGGACGGCTCGATTAGCGCTATCCTACACCATATACTCATTCCCTGCTCACAGTGCTGCACCCTGGCCCACACTAGTACACTAAGCCGTCCACACAAAAATAAATAAATAAATAAAAGATCCCTACATCTGAGTTCTAGTGAAGTGCTATTTACTGTCCACCTTAAATTTGACTCATGTTGATACCAGACAATTATATTCAGCTTAGTAAAGGATTCTATAAGCACATGTAACGGGATGCATCAAGCCTATAACATACTCAACGCTCTGAAAGGCTGGCTAAACTTAATAAAATCGTATGGAGACAGATAAAAATCTCAAAGAGGAAGGCTTAAAACTTGAAAATTCTCACCTCCATCCAAGAGAGATAGAGAAAGAGGGAGAGAGAGAGGAGGGGGGAGGAAAAAGGATCCTGGAGGGACACACATGAACAAAATAATTGATATTTCGATTCATCTGTCGAAAAAATATAGTCTGTCATTTGTACGTTATCTCCAACCAGCAGAAGGGAAAAGATGGGTTTCGGAACAAAAAGAAAAAGAAAAAAGAAAAAAAAAATTGGACACGGCCCTTTCAACTTCAAGGAAACGTAAATAAAATGGTGGAAAATACTAATTAGTAGATATGGATAATCATTTCTTTTATTTTTTTATCCACACAGACAAAACTCCCGAAACAGATCAGTGATTTTACAAAGAGAGAGAGAGAGAGACAGACAGACAGACAGACAGACAGACAGACAGACAGAGGTATAAAAAAAAATAACGACACAATCAAATAGAGAAAGAAAAGACAAAAGGCGATAAAAAGGAAATAATACACATCCATCCATCCATACATACATACACAAGCATAAATACATACATACATACATACATTCCTAGGCTACATACATACATACATACATACGCACATATATAGATACATACATTCCTACAAACACGTACACTCTCATAAGTACGTTCATACATCCATACAAACACGTACATACACGCGTACGTACATGCATACAAACAAGTACATACGTATGTACACATTACGTACATACATACACTTTCATACGTAAATGCATACATACAGTATGCATACACACATACATAAATACATACATGCATATATACAGACAGACAGAATGATAGAGATAGAGATGGGAGGGGGTGTCTCGGACAGGAAATTGGGAGGGCAAGGTACAGTATATCAATCAATCAATCAGTCATTTCCTGTGGCACCCCACGGGATGCATAGGGCCTCAATGAACTCTCTCCACCAATATTTGTCTCTTGCCATCTCCTTCAGGTCCCACCAACACTCCTCTCCAGCTTCTTTTTTCATTGTCCTCAACCAGGTTTCCCTCGGCCTACCTCTACCTCTTCTTCCTCTAGCAGTCCACTCTGGCACATCCTGTATTAAACAACCTTCTTTTCTGTATATGTGCCCCAGCCACTTCCAGCGAGACAGTCTCACATATTCATTAACTGGTTCCACTCTCGTAATATCCCTTACTCTTCCATTTGTAACTGTCTTTTTTTTTTTTTTTTTTTACGTGTCCGACTCTGGGCAAAGGCTTAGGGCCTATTTCTTGGGGGCAGTGGCCTATCCCAAGGTCCAGTAGTCCTCCTACACCTCCACATGTCACCACTTCGGCGCTAACACCCACCGTCCATATTGAATACATGCTAGGGCTGTCTCATACAGGACTGGTGTACTGGTATTAGCGGGGGTATTTTTACGACATGTCGGCGGGTCATCTGGTAGATCAGGAAAGTCTGCTTTTTAGGAAATTCAAATCCTTAAACTGTTCCCTGCCCCAGCCGGGATTTGATCCTGGGTCCATTAGGACTGCAAGCCGCCTCTCTACCGATTCAGCCACCGCCTCCCCCACTTTACCCCAAGAATCCTTCTCAGTATTTTATTCTCAAATCCTAATACTTTCTGATCTGTTGCAATTGTACTGTACCATGACTCATGCCCGTAAATTAATATTGGTCTACTTCGTAACCATGGACTTGTAAATTTTCACTTTAGTATGTACCGAAAGCATATTATTATTCCAAACAGATTTCAACATTCCAACAGCTCGCCAAGCCTGTCTAATCCTCTCCTCAATTTCATTGTTTAATGATCCATTAGATGATACAATCGTTCCCAGATATTTTAAGTTTTCTACATTCTTCACCACATTATTCCCAATTACACAATCGATTTGGTTCTCCACGTTCATATTAATAATTTCAGTCTTTCCACAATTTATTACGAATCCCACTTTTTCTCCTTCCTCCACCAGACAATCAAGCACCCTCTGCATCTCGTAAATACTTCCGCAAATCAGTACAATATCATCAGCATAGTACAAATCCATCAGCCTCTTATTTTCTTTCAAGTTAATTCCTGACCTGTTCTCCTTACAACCTTTTTCATAACATAATCCATAACCAAAACAAACAACAATGGCGAAAGAACTCCTCCTTGAATCACTCCTGACCTAACTTGAAATAAATCACTCAAAGAATCACCCACCATTACCTTACAAAAAGTACATTCACGCAGGCTTCTAATAATATTTACAAACTTTTCTGGTATACCATAGAATCTCATAATTTTCAACATAGCTCCACGTGAAACACTATCAAACGCCTTTTCAAAATCTATAAAACACATACTAAGTGGCATTTTCATCTCATTAGCTTGTTGCATTAGACGCCTTACAATAAAAATCTGATCATTACAACCTCGACCCTTTCTAAATCCCGCTTGTTCTTCTCTTAAAATTTTATCAATGATATACTGGCTCTATTCTGTTCAACAAGATTTTGGAAAAGGCTTTTGCAACTACAGGTGTCAAAGTTATCCCCCTCCAATTGCCACACACGCTTAAATCTCCCTTTTTTGGTATTTTTATAATCACTCCATTTTTCCACTCTTCTGGAATTCCACCATTATCCCAAGCCACATTAAAAAGTTTCAAAAGCGCATTCATCAACTCGTCATTTTCCACCTTAAGCATTTCAGGGAATATACCATTCTCACCTGGTGCCTTAAAATTCTTTAACTCCTTTATAGATTTTGCTACCTCTTCCAAAGTTATATCCCCTGTTTCTATCTGCAAATCTCTCTCGGCTGGCAAAATGTCCTCTTCAGCTGGGATTGGTCTATTTAGAACAGATTCAAAGTGCTCTTTCCACCTTCCTTTTATATCCAAATCTTTAGTCATCAAATTACCATTTCCATCTCGTACAGGTATTTCCTTCCTTCTCTTTTCAGTCCCAGTTAACTCCTTTATGGCCTGATACGCTGCTCTTGTGCTCTGACCGTCATTTTTACTTAATTTAATTTCTGCCTCTGTCGCCTTTTCATCATATAGTCTCCTCTTATCACGTCTAACGAGTCTTTTTACTTCAGAATGTAAACTCCAGTACTTTGCTCTAAGTACTTCAACTACCTGGCCATCAACATGTTGTTCTTCACTTCTTAACTTAGCCTCTTTCCTTTTCTGAATTGCATTCCATGTTTCATCTGACATCCACTTTTTCCTTCTCGCTTTTCCCTTTTTCTTAACAGTAACCTTAGCACTCTCATGCAAAACCTCTTTTACCTCTCTCCACATTTGATTAATATCATTGTCTTCAGATTCCATCAAAGTCTGCAGGACTAGAAACCTGTTTCTACATTCCCACCGAAACTTTTTTTATATAATTAAAAAAAAAAAAATCCCTCCATCCTCCTAATTCTCTCTCTCTCTCTCTCTCTCTCTCTCTCTCTCTCTCTCTCTCTCTCTGACTGGAGCTGGCGGATTGTATTAAGAGATTGGTGGCCGTCTATCTGTGTCCTTTTTGTGTGATCAAGAATAAAGATTTTCGGGGATGTCTCCCTTTCTCTCCGTCTAGCTCTCTGTCTGTCTGTCTGTCCGTTTGTCTGTCTGTCCAACTAGTTTTCACCCGATTTTATGTATGCGTTATCCATGAATCATTATATCATACTCCTACCTCCCAAGGAAGCGTGAAAATGTTTCTCAAGGTTAGTTAAGAAACTAAACAAACAGGAACTGCAAATTGTAGTAAACATATTTAGTCTGGAACGCAAAACCGGCCACAGGAAGCCATGCCATTGATTGAGTTATAGCCTTAAGAATCACTGGTAATAACCACAAAGTTGCAAAGACCTGCCTACATAACAAGAGAATAGGAGTCGCAGTAAATCCCTCTGAATCATGGCAATCAGTAAATTGCAACTGGGATCTGTTCTATGACCTGGTCTCTTTACAGTTTACGGAAGGAATACTGACATAAAATTTGTTCGTGTCACATCATAATTTACAAATGACAATGAAATTTTTAATACGGTTCTGATTTTAATGGTGACTCATAAAACTTTGCGGATGACAGAATTCGTAATATTAACCTGGTACTAATGACTGACTTATGCAACGTTGCGGATGACACTAGAATTCATAATGGTATCCTGGCGATAATGACTGGATAAATATAATACAAAACTAGAACAAATAAAACTGCAGAATAGTCATTCTGGTGGAAAACTCTGTTTAATGTGTACTAATATCAAGCGCTGTTAATCAGAAATCGCTATTAAAACACACACACACACACACACACACACACACACACACACACACACACACACACACACACACACACACACACACACACACACACACACACACACACACACACAATTCATGGTGGAAAAGAGAAAACTAAAGAACAACAAGGCAAAAAGATCTAGTAAAGTCTGTTTCAAAAAACTTAAATTTCTCACAGCTATGTAATAAATCAGCCAGAATAACTTGTTGAATGTTGGAAATCATAAACCGTAATTTTCACACATCCATTACGTTAAATGTTTTCGATGTCACGTCTGGATTATCCGGCAAAGCTCTGGCCTCCTCTTGTACGCAGTTATATAGCGAAATTAAAATCATTGCAACACATACTGTAGCAATTGTATTACTTCTTTCCTGTGCAGACAACCATGGGAGCAAAGGCTACAAAAACTTGACCTATACTCTATTAATGCCTCGGTAGCGAAAAAAATTAACCGAATAGTTTAAAATCCCACAAGGTTTGGAAAACATAACTGTCCAGCCTCAGAACTGCCTGTATGTGGGAATAACTGAAGCTTACAGACACAGGTGTCATGAAATATTTCCTCATCAATGACCTGAATGACAAATGGAACCAATTTCCGAAACATAACTGTGACTGAAAACACCACCATAATCATTTCTAAACTAGCCTATTCACTCACCCAATAATATAATAGCTGAAAACACCATCACCAGCATAGAAAATAGGCATGGATCAAAATTATCTCACCAAGATCTGCTTGGAACACGAACACCCTTGTTGAATCATTGGCGTCATGCAAATTTATCCATTTTGTAGGATTCATTAATAATTACCGAGAATGTATATACATATGTAAGTGTAAATGTGCCACAATGTATTCACGTATAAAGTGCAAATACGAAAGAAAAATGCATGACCAATAGTATAATTTCATGATAATATAAGTGTTGTCATTTTAGTATTTCTGTTTTCTGTAAAATTTCCTTCAGGTATTACAGTCCAGCAATTTTTTTCCACTATTACTAATTGCTGGAGGATCAGAAAGTTATCAGAGAAACTTGTATCATGCCGTTCCCTTGGAATTCTTCAACGTCAGCAATCAGAGGATTAATTTTTCTTTCAAAATTACGGTCGAGCCACCAACACATGACCATAAGCTAAGTGTGGTCTATAAATCTGTATAACTTTCTCTCTCTCTCTCTCTCTCTCTCTCTCTCTCTGACCCCCATTATGATCATCATCGTCTCAGAGGAACAAGGGAGGGATTTGGTGGATTACTGAAGCTAGGAGAGGAGATTTGCTGGGGTGGGAGGAGAGTGGGAAGATGGTGGATGAGAGGGAAATTTGGAGAAGGGGAGGAGGAAATGAGGAAAGAGAGAGAGTGGGAGGGTGAGGGAGGCAACGAGGAAAGGGAGGGTGGGAGGAGAGAGGGAATGTGGGAGGGAAAAGTAGGGAATGAAGAGGGAGGTAAAGTGGGTGGAGAAATGGAAGTTAGGATCGGAGAGGGAGGGAATGAGGGGAGAGAAGGCAGGAGGGGGAGGGAGAGTATGAAAAGAGATGGCGGGTCGGAGGAAAGAGAGAAGTTGGGAAGGGATAGGGGATGTGCGAGAAGGAGTGGGAGCATGAAAAAAAAAAAAAAAAGGGGGAGAGCGGTGGAGGGGAGGGAGAAGGTGGGAAGGGAAATGGAGTTTTGGTGAGACGGAGAGGACAAGGAAAAATGAGAGGGGATCGTGGAGTTGGGTGAGAGTGGGAGAGGCGAGTGGGTACGTAGGATGTAAATGGGAGCGAAGGAAAGGTGAGAGAGGGAAGGGAGGTAGGGTACGAGGTGAGGGTAGCTGTTGAGGGGATGTGGGGTAAGAGGGAAAGTGGGGGCGAATGTGAGAGGGAAAAGTATTACAAAACGGAATGAGGAGGAAGTATGAAATGGGATGAAAACAAGTGAAAGAAAAGAGTGGACGTGGAATGAACATGGGGTATGAGGGGGTTGGATAGAATAGGGTGAGAACGAGTTTGACAGAGGTAAAGATCTGGGATGAGCGTTGGCCCCCAAAAGAAGGATGGAGCAAAATGGAAGTTAGAGAAATGGGAGAGGAAATCGGAGAGGATGAGACGAAGGAGAGGAAGATAAAAGTAGATGAAGTTTTTAATTGAGAAGGCAGGGTTAGAGTGGAGAAGCGGTGAGAAGGAAGGAACATGATAATAAAAGATGAAGGCAAAATGAATATATCAGCGAAGAGTGTGCAAAATATGTGGGGGGGTGAGAAAAGAAGAAATGTAAAGCAGAAAGAGGGAGATTAGTGAAGTGAGACGGAGAGAGAGAGGGGAAAGAAAGAGTGAGAGGGAGGTACGTGAAGTGAGAGAGGGAGAGATGGAGGAGAAAATGAGAAAGGGAGGAAAGTGAAGTGAGAACGGGAGAGAGTGGAAAAAAAATGGGAGAAAGGTAGACTGATAAAATGAGAAAGAAGTGGGAAGGACATTGTGAACGGGAGGATGATGAACGATGGAAATAAGAAAGAAAGTAAGGAACAGGAAGTAAGAAAGTGAAAAATAGTGGAGAAGAAAGCAAAAAAGGCAGCAAAATAACCAAGACAGTAAGAAGCAAGAAGAAGTGAAAAGAAAAGGAGAGAGGGGAGAGGTAAGATGTACTGAGAAGAAGAGAAGAATGGGAGGAAGTATAGCTTGCTAGTAAAGGAGAGGGTGGAGGAGGAGGCAGGCTAGAGGGGAAGAAGAAGAAGAGTGAGGAAGAAGATAAAGAAGAAGGGAAGATGGATAGGCTATGGTAAGAGGATGAAAGCAGAAGGACATAAAGGAGAAAGGGGAGCTGAGATGAAAAAGCAAAATTGAGAGAGAGAGAGAGAGAGAGAGAGAGAGAGAGAAGTCGCTACACAACACCAGCGATAATCACCCAACACATGCAACCCTACAACGACTTCACCTTACAGCTCAACACCACAGTCCACATTTTTAATCTGCCAACGTACAGTACATGCATATAAAAATGAATTTCTATTTCTCGTACTTTTTAACCACAGCTTCAGTAATATCAAAAAATAAAATCATCTTAAATGCGGAAACTGACGCTATTTTTCTTTTCAATTCCATCCTCTACGACACTGCATATTAAATAGACATTTAGTCACTCTGCGGTACAATACATTGCCGTAAAACCTCCCCATTTCATTCTACGAAACTTTATGTTATTACAAATCACGCACATCATATTCTGTTAAACCACACACTGCCACTCCACACACTACCACACGCCACACACCTTTCCCAATCATACTGCACACTGAAACAACTCTCATAAATTATTTTTCCCTGTCACACCACTCACTGCCACACTTCATACCAGGCACACCCTCACTCTGCCACAGCACACACGTAGCCACACCATATAATTATTGCCTTATCACCCATTGCCACACCATCTGATACACCGACTCACCTTTGCCTGCTTCATCTCACACCGGTACTCATTGCCATACCACACAATGCCACACCTCACACTATCACTCCACATACTGCTACACCACACAGTTCAGCACCTCGCAATGCCACATCACACACTGGCATACTTCACACCACCACACTACATATTGCCACACGCCACTCACCTTACGCTGCCACAGCACATACTACTTTGCCACACACTGATACACAGGTGCTGACCAGGAACCTACACGTGGTGGCGCTCTGCACCATGGGTGGAGCAGCTGAGGGGTCCACGCTGGGGCCAAACCTCCTCAAGTTTCCCATCACCCTGCCACGGGATGGTCCCTGCCCCAACCCTGGTGAGACAATGGTCACCACATGGGGGCGTTGGACCAAGGCACGTTGTATTTATTTTACGCTCCCAGAGAAGCATTTGCTTACCTGTGGTCGACGGGTCTACTCATCCAGACAGACTGAGGTAACTATCACCACCATCACCGACACCAGCAACAACAGCAACACTGCCATAACAATAAATAGACATATTTTTGATAAACGGATAAATTGATATAAATACATACATATGCCTAGACTTTTTCCATCTAGGAAGGTAGGCGACACAGGACGACACACTCACCAAATTACTCATCCACACACGCACACACACACACACACACACACACACACACACACACACACACACACACACATTTACTCGTATCTAAGCCTCTAAGGGAAGAAGGAACCTCTCCTCACCTCACCACACTACACTAGGGTCAACTGCATAATGCAATCCAGCGACACCCGCAGCAGGGCCCGCCAGCAGAGCTGGTTTATCCTTGCCACATCATACTGGACCCATCCTCTTCCTGGCACCTGACCCGATCAGCTGGTCAGACAAGATGCAGGAGATCATTCCGCTAGGGCCGCGTCACCATGCAGTCACTATTTCTCTCCATTCATCCCTATCTCTCGCAGCCACTCTTCCTTGGTTTACAGACATGTCTCTCTCATCTAACGCTCTCTGCACACTGTCCATCCTTCTTATCCGTGGTCTTCCTCTCAGCCTCACACCTCTTACATCAGATCCAGGTATCTTTTTCACCAATAGCTCTTCATCCATTCTCTCCATATGACCAAACCACCGCAACACTCTCTGCTCAACTCGATCAACCATCTCTCTCATAATTCCAGTTCTCCTCCGCACTTCATCATTTCTCCCTCGATCTGTACGCATCACTCCATACACTCCTCAGACACCTCATCTCATTACATTCAATCTCATCCTGTCTGCTACTCCCAAATTCCATGTTTCAGCCCTACATAATGCAGTTGGTACCACCCCTTCCTCATACAGCCTTCTCACTTCGTCCATTCTATGCGAATGATATCCAAACACTTTTTCATTCCTCCCACCACCTTTCCTACTTCATTCATTCTAAATTTCTCCTCTACATCTATTCTTCCATCCACAGCAACATGTGACCCTAAGTACTTAACCCATACCATCCCTGGCATTTTTGCAATTTTATACCCACCCAATCCCAGACCAAAAACGGAAAAAATTTTTATTGCATAAAACAATCCAAAAGGACATATAAATCAAGGAAAAGTAAAAAAAAAAAAAAAGTACTCCTTATAGGAGAAATAAGAGCAGGATGGCCGTCCGTCGTGTTTTTAGCCCAGTTTCCCAAGCTGCGAACGATGTTTTCCCACCCAATTGGTAAGGAGGAGAGAGAATGGGTGAAGAGACTGGGGGATTCCCCGTTCTCAATATCCTCCTCCATTGGCTCATACTCCTCCCCAGAAGAGACGACCATGCCTTCCTCTTCTGAAGAATCATTAAATGAAGGGACAGAAGGGTCCATATGGCCATTTCAACAGCCTTCTCGAGCCCAATGAGGCGGAAAAATGGCGTGACTATCGCAACTTTCTGACACAATGACGGACAGTAGCACACTGATGTCACCCACCCATGCAGAACCAAACTCAGTGCTACAAATGCTTGGGCACAGTGTTGCTAATGCATTAAGCTACTCCTTAGCCAAATATTAACTAGATTGAAGTAGTTTGAGGCGTGCTAAAGCCCTCCAAATTAGCTGTCGGCACCATCACGCTGGTGGGATTAATGAAGATGTTTTGTACTGTCCGCTCCATGTTGACGGTGGGATCGTACTGGTTAAAACACTCTAACTCCTCAAGCAACTCGCCATTCAAAACTACATTCATCCTCCTACCATCTACCAACCTCATACACTTCATCACTGCTCTTATTCTCATTCACTTTCAATTTCCTTCTTTCACACACCATTCCAAACTCTTCTAACAGCTGTCTCAATTTCTCCTCCGAATCAGCCACCAGTGCAGTATCATCTGCAAATGGCAGCTAACTCACATTCCATTCTCTACCATCGGCATTCAGCAGATTCAAACCTCTACCCTACTCTCTCGCATTCTCCTCCCTTATAACACCATCCATATAAATATTAAAAAACCTAGGCGACATCACACATCCCTGCCACAGCCCCACTCTTACAGGAAACCAATCACTCACAGTATTTCCCACTCTTACACTTGCTCTGCTATTTACATAAAAAACTTTTCACCCCTTTTAACAACCTACTTCCTAGTCTATACAATCTCAGAACAGTCCAGAAAGCCTCCCAATCAGTTCTATCATACTATCTATCTATCTATCTATTGCCAGACGCCTCAATCCCGTTTGGGGTGGCCACAAACAAATCGCCTCCAAGTCGCCCTGTCCCCCGCCATTTCACTGCCCTGCTCCCAACTCACACCCCCCTCTCTCATATACCTCTCCACCCCATTCCTCCATCTCATACTCGGCCTCCCCCTCCCTCTTCCCCCCTCCACCTCACTCACATACACTCTCTTCGTCAGTCTTTCACCCTCCAACCTCTCCACATGGCCAAACCACCTCAGTGTGTTCCTCATAACGCTCCCTATCACATCCACATCAACACCACAACGTTCCTTTATATCCTCATTTGTCAGCCTATCTCTCCACGTGACTCCACAGGCTCCTCTTAAATAACTCATTTCCACTGCTCTCACTCTTGACTTGTGTCCTTCCAACAACGTCCAAGCTTCACTTCCGTACGTTAGAGTTGGTATCACAATACTGTCATGTAGTAACTTTTTCACTTCCATGCTCACTTCCCTGTTTCTTATCACTGCTTTCAAAGAACCAGCAACCTTTCTTCCCTGCTGTACCCTTTCAAGCACTTCACCCTCCAAACCTCCATCCTTACTCATCACACTACCCAAGTACTTAAACGTACCCACATTTTCCAATTCCTCACCATCCAACCTCGCTGTACATTCATTCTCTAAATCCATGAACGTCCAAAACACATCTTTACGTTTCGCCAAATACTTTTCACACACCTGTCTCACAGCAACACCTGATCCATGCATACCCTCCCTCTCCTAACACCACACTGCTCCTTAACAATCATTCCCTCTGTACAGTACCCTCTTTAACTCTCTTAATCAACACTCTCCCATACACCATACCTAGTACACTCAATAGACTTATAACCTGAAAACTAGTACATTCATACTTGCCACCCTTACCTTTATACAGCCGAACTACACACGCACTTGCCCAGTCAATAAATACCATACTGCTCACAAAACACACATTCAGCAATCTAAAATAGCACTCAACAATAGTTGCTCCATCACCTTTCAAACATTCCACAGCACACCCATCCATACGGATACTTATTTGCTACAAGACCGACACGCAGTAACTACAGTTTTGTTACATGAGGCACCTGACAAGTAAATAAAATCGTCTAGAGGTAGCAAGCATATGATAATTCAAACTGTCGGCTCTAAGTCAGTCAGTGTGTGGTCAGCCACTATTAGGTAAGCTGGTACAGAGTCATCAGTACTAGGTTGACTGGCAATATGTCAGGCGGTATTAGGTCAGCCTTTATTAAGTCAGCCAGTATTTTGTCAGCTGGTATTAAGTCCGTATTAGGTCAGGTGATAATAGGTCAGCTGGTATTAAGTCACCCGGTACTAGGTCAGCCGGTCAGGTCAGTTGGTTGTAAGTCACTCGGTATTAGGTCAGGTGGTATTAAGTCACCCGGTGCAGAGAATGGCCAGTGTCAACAGCCAAACACTTCCAACTTGTGCTGAAAAATGGCAGGGACAAGTAACAAGTTTCACAGTTGCCCCCACATG
The DNA here is from genome assembly GCF_032717465.1 of Coenobita brevimanus. Lineage (NCBI taxonomy): Eukaryota > Metazoa > Arthropoda > Malacostraca > Decapoda > Coenobitidae > Coenobita > Coenobita brevimanus. Next base: position 16,642,536 of record NC_137030.1, on the reverse strand, counting down.
TTAAAAGTTGGGGCCAAGGTCACTTTCGCCCCTGTAAGACTGGGAAATATTGTGTGGGTCATTATTCCGGTGGGTACTGAGTTTATTACTGGCTTCACCATCATCATCACTATCATCACTATTTTTGTGGAGAGTAGGCTTCTCATATCTCCGTCAATCATCATCATCATCATCATGACTCTTATATCCCATTAATTTTCATGAATGTTATTACTTCCGCGTTTTACATATCCCCGAGAGAAACTGCTGTTTTCCTTTTGCGTTTTTTTTTTTTTTGCTCCGTTCCTTCTTAGTTTTGATCTCGTTTTCTTACTAGTGATCGTTGACACGGTCTCATGCCTTTACTTTTAGACCAATTGGCCTGAAATCAGTATTTTAGGACATATCTGAACCCGGTGTGGAATGAGGAGTGAGATGTGAAATGTGAGAATGAGGAAGGGGTTAGATGTGTGTGTGTGTGTGTATGTGTGTGTGTGTGTGTGTGTGCAATATGCAAGGTGGTTCATATAGTATGCATCCCAGTTCCTGTGTATTTCAGGAGCATTACGTCAGCATTATGAGTGTATACTCTGCATCATTCTCTACTTCATATTATCCTTTTCATACTTTATGATCATTGCCATTTATGTAGTGATGGTGGCAGCCAAAAACTGTGCTGCTCATACCAGCAGACAAAGCCATCCCTGCAACACACGAGAATTAAAGTTTGTTACATACAGGACCACATCATACAGAAGATGCCAGGGTGTACAGCGCAAGGCCATTGCCAGCCATCAGCACAGTCCTGCCAGGCCACGGCCATACCCTGCTGTATCTTCATATTTTTGACATGTAAGTTGGGCAAGAGTCAAGGAGGCACCCGAGAGCATCCTTAACCCATCACGTCTCGAGGTTTTCCACACCTCCGACATCCCCCAATCCCGAGGTATTTTCGAAAAAAATTTGTTGGCTAAAACCTCCGCTTTTGGTGAGAAACATCGAAAATTCATAGAGAAATCGCTCACCTGAGGTTTAAAATACTCGATCCAGGTAGGAGTTCCTCCTTACCTGACTGGGTTTTCTAACATGCTGGCACCAAAGAAAACGAGTTCTATGGGAGGGTAACTATTTCACACAACTCATAAACGGTATTTATTTATTTACTTGGTACGAATTTATATGTAGTATGAGAGTATATTGGTTTTCAAGCAGTAATATAGGGATTATAAGCATTGTTTCACTCACTAACTAATTACCATACCTGACCTTTTTTTGCCACATTACTTGATCATTATTTCTGACTGTTTCTTCTTCTAATGCTATGTAAACTTTGTCCTCCACATTGTCATCGATTGGGGAATCACTCTGGCCCTGAATATCTTTACTGGCCAGGTCACTGGTAACAGGTGAAATGCCGAGACAATGGCGTGAGGGGGGAAGGGGGGAGGTTATGCGGTGTAAGGCATTGTCCCTGCTTGGCATCTTGTAGAGGAATAGAGGAAGGTGTCCCGCGTATACGTACGAAAAATCACGTGCAAAAATTGAAAATTGTGCAAATTAGGGACATTGCAATTGCACGATGTACCAGTATGTCGCTGGGACTGGCAAATGCAAAATGTTGCAACGTACCCATACGTCGATGGGACAGGGCGGGTTAATGGCGGGGCAAGTGAGAAATGGCCAGATTAGGACAAGGAATGAAGATTTAATGGGGTGTCTTTATTTTGTTCTTGCATAAACTTGTAAGCAGGATTTCACAAAATTAATGACTATTTTCTTAACATAATGCTGAAATTGGTATTACATCTTTGTAATGGTTTATCAAAAATTTGAATATAATAATGCGTATTTTTACTTAATGATGCAAATGGATGAATTAAAAAAAAAAAAAAAAGTCTTACTTATGCAGTGCCAAAATATCATGAAAATACTGCAAGATATGTATTCGCATAAACAATGTCCAAAAGGATATTAACTAGCCACATCCAAAACAAATCGCTAGGGAAGAGATGCTAGGGAGCATCGTTAACCGATGAGAATAAGGGTCCAGGACCTAATTTTAGTTTTATTATTGCTATCGCCAGATCTTTTGCAGTTCAGGAGCGCCCACGAGTAAAAATGTTAATGAAAGCAACATCTAACCCTGTTAGTTCCAAAAAACCTTTGGACCCTATTTCAAGTTGTGTATGAGGTTTTGTAGTGCCTCTTCCTCAGTGATTTATTTTTCTCATTACATATTTCTATTACTTCGTCTATTATCAGTATTGTTTTATTATGAAGATCATACTGTATTTATTATTGACATAAAATAATGGTATTAAGGTGCACCTGATGAAAATAAATTTCCAAGGAAAAGGTGCTACGAAGCCTCATGTGCCACTCATAATTACCAACGATTTGACACATTCTTCTTGTTTCTTAACCTTTTCAGTTAGATGACTTACTTCTTTTTTGTGTGTGTGAGAACTGAACAGAAGATACGTAGTTTAGATGAGAACTTTTGCATTTTCTTAAATTATTTTCACCTTATTTTAGCTCCGGTTTTCGTCCTTTTGCTGGTCATTTCTGGTAGCCCAGTAGCAGAAAAAGAAAACACTGTGGCTCTAGCTTCTTTTCATAGCATTTCGTGTTACTCTCTTGCTACAACTCCGCATTGTACTGTAGAGATGGTGATTTTAGGCAAAACAATAATGAAATGAATATACTTTACACTTACTACCTGCAGACGATTTAGTTATCTCTGAGGAAACCAGCTGTACTGACGGGGTTTGAAATACCCTCCATTAACCCCTTCAGACCCTGGTATCAGTCTCTAAGCTGAATTAAATCTTCTGGGGGTAACGAGAAGACAGTACAAAAAACGCCATCGGACTGAGAGAGTTTACTGGAAAATTGAGACTTTGTTTAATAACTCTATTTTGAAAAGCCTCTACTAAGCCGTGTAAAACCTTCTTACGGGTGGCAAACCTAAAATATAGGATGATCTGTAAATACTGCTCTACTAGAAACTCAGTGGTGGCATCTGATGTGTTGTGGGGACGGCTCAGCGTGTTGGTGTGGGTGTGGGTGTGGCAGTGAGGTTAGGTAATGAACAAATGATGCAGGATAACGGTTGATAAGGCTGACTGAACCGTCCTCACAACACAGAAGAAATGGCCCAGCGGAGTAGAAGTGGAGCGCTATATAAGGACAAACCTGAATATCAGTTATTATCGAAGTGATGTGGTTAACCCCTCCAGTGTGGTAACTTCTTTATTAATCTATTCTGGCCAACATCAGAGGACTTTTTTATTTTTTGGCAAAGAGAAGACACTCATAACTTCAAACTAGCGTTGTAATCGTCGGTTATGAAGGGTGGAGGTGGGGTGGAGGTGGAGGGGAGGGTGGAATCGTCATAGAGTTATTATCTCTTCTGTGATTAACCCTTTAATTCCAATGCCGTTTTTTTAGAAGCAGGAAATCTCTCTCTCTCTCTCTCTCTCTCTCTCTCTCTCTCTCTCTCTCTCTTCATTAAGCGTGTAAAGACCACCCGCCAGCTGTCGCGTATTATGAGGACTTCACTACCCTGACTCTCGCCACCTAAATTTGATTCACACACACACACACACACACACACACACACACACACACACACACACACACACACACACACACACAAACACACTAATCTCTCTCTCTCTCTCTCTCTCTCTCTTACACCTGCTCTCCCTGAGAGAGAGCAAAGAGTGTTTTGTGTTGAGCAATGTGTGTGTGTGTGTGTGTGTGTGTGTGTGTGTGTGTGTGTGTGTGTGTGTTAATAATTTAAATAATTTTTACCTGTTTTAACCAAGCTTGGTGTAAAGTTGGTGGGACAGTCAAAAAAGACAGATTATGTTTTTAAGTACGACAGGTCAGATATCAAGATCACAAAGAGAGGTCAAACGACCTAGCAGTGCCATTTCAAAAATGGTTTTATGCAACTGGAACCAGACAATGGGACAGGGCTGAAGGCAATGGATGAATGAAGTGTTTTAATATTCGAAACAACCAGTCAAAGGTCAAGATCACAGGGTAAGATAAAAAATTCGACCCTTGAGTGTGCTTCTTAACAAAATAACTCGAACAGCTTTGACCCGATTTTAGTCAAAGGAGCTGGAAATGTCGATGACCAATCAAGAAGAAAACTTGTTATTTTTAGAACAATAGGTTACAGGGCAAGGTTAGCGTAAACAGGTTTTATCCAATTTTGTCCAAACTTTGTGGAAGGACTGACGGTAAAAAAAAATAAAAATAAATAAAAATTTATTTAAGAGAACAAGTTGAAGGTGAAGATCATAGGGAGGGGTCAAAGGCCAAGGTCACAGAGCAAGTTCGTCTCAGGGAGTTATGATTTGATTCAAATAAACTTGGTGGAAGAGTTAAGCCTAAGTCCAGAACGAAGTGAGTCAGTGTTGAGAACAATCAGTCAGAGGTCAGGGTCACAGAACATGGTAAAATTTTGAACTGTGTCTGTGTATGAACAAAAACTAAAACAGTTTTGATCTGACATGGATCAAACTTGGTGTATGAGCTGACAGCCATCAAGGTGGTTGAGCTATTGATTTTTTTTTTTTTTTTTTTTTTAGATTAATGGGTCATATGTCAATGTCAGATGGTATGGTCAACTTTAACTGGTTTCATTCGACAGAGACTAAATTGTGTGGAACAGTTCGCCATAATGAAATGATAGAGAGATTAAGTTTTGTGAAAAATCATCAATGTTCTAGGTCACAGAGAAAGGTCAAATGTCAAGGTCACTGGGTAAAGTCAACTCAACTATGAGCTGTTTTGAACAAAACATGATGGAGGGATAGGGTGACATGGAGACATTTTGTTTGTGGTCATTCCTTACGGGATTAAGGCGTCCGGCTACAGATAGATATATCGAAGAATTATGTAATTTTATTGTAACAGCATTTTCCTGAAGGTCAAGGACCTAGTCAATACATTCGGTCCCTACAACAGCTGGTGTGCACGGGTGTTTCAGTCTAAGTGCGCTGCTTTTATCATTTTTCTTTCTATACTACACTGTTACCTAACCCACTTCCTTTCCCAACAAACAACATACATCTACAGTAAACCGTCCTCTCTTATATATATATATATACATATATATATATATATATATATATATATATATATATATATATCATCAGCATAAGCCGTTGTGGTCCACAGAAGGACAGGCCTATCCCTAGCGAAGCAGGGACGAAACAGCCAATGTATCTCTACCCAGTGGCTTAGGCTGTCTGGTAGAGACTGTATGTAGGGTGAGAAGTGCTTGTGAGTGTGATTAGAGTGTTGTAGTGGCTTTGGATGTGTGTGTAGTCTGTGAACCGCTTGGGTGCAAGCATACTTGTATATGACACTGGTTCAACCACAGCACCCCTTGTGTCCGCCAAAGTAGCAAGTGACTTGGTGAACGCTTCCCAAAGTTTTTACAACTCTGGCGGGAGGCGAACCCGCGCTCACCAGCGTGCAAAACGTACACTCTCCCACTGTACTACAGAGGCTCATATATATATATATATATATATATATATATATATATATATATATATATATATATATATATATATATATATATAAATGGGGTGCATTCCAGAATTTTGAGACTTTTTTGGGAGAGACATTTATTTATTAAAAAAAAGTACAAAACTCTAATCTCCTTCAAAATAGGACCCTCCAACTTCAGTGCACTTGTTGTAGCACTCCAGCCACATCTTGAAGGCCCACTTGTAGTCCTCCAAAGTAAAGGTGTTTAGGATCCTTGTCACAGCCTCCTTCATTTCCTCAACGTCTTCAAAACGACTGCCCCTGAGGTTCCCCTTCAGCTTGGGGAATAACCAGAAGTCGCAGGGGGCAAGGTCTGGAATGTAGGGAGGGTGAGGGACAGTCTTGACGCCCATCTCTGTCAGGTAATTGGTCACAAGGATGGAACTGTGGTCTAGTGCATTGTCCCGGTGCAGGTGCCAACGACCCGATTTGAAGAACTCTGGCCTGTTGCGACGAAATTTCCTCCTGAACTCCCTCAAAACCTCCACATAGTATTCTTTGTTGACTGTCTGGCCGAAGGGAACGCAGTGGATTTAGATGTTGCCCTTGCTGTCGAAGAAGGGGATCATCATGAGCTTCCCAGCGGACTTGCTCTGCCTGGCCTTCTTGGGTCTGGGGAAGTCAAAATGCTTCCATTGGGAACTCTGTCTCTTGGTCTCTGGATCATAACAGTAGATCCAGCTTTTGTCACAGGTCACCAGAGACTCAAGAGCACTCGGATTCGAGGTAATGAGCTCAACCATCTCCCTTCTGTCACCAACACGTCTTTCCTTCTGTTCTTCACTGGGCACCCTGGGAACAAACTTTGCACAAATTTTGCGCATGTTCAGTTCTTCATGAAGAATTCTGTGTACATTTGCCACACCGACTCCAAATTCTGTACTTACTGGATGTGAGACTATGGTGTGGTATGAAAATGAAAAGTCAAGAGTGAGACAATGGAGATGGGATTGCTGAGGAATGTATATGGAGTACAGAGAGTGGATAGGATACGATATAATGTGATTCGTGAAAGATGCAGAGTGAGGAAGTCTGTGGACACAAGAGAGTGTGCTGAGATGGTATGGTCATGTGAAGAGAATGAGTAAAAATAGAGTGGTGAAAAAGGTACATCTGAAAGGATTTGAAGGGGGGAGGAGGCTAGGTACTCCAAGGAGAAGGTGGAGGGATATGGTGGATGAGTGTGTGAGGAAGAGAGGTATGGAAGTCGGTGAGGCTAGGGGACTGACAAGAGATCGAACTGGGTGGAAGAATGTTGTGAGAAGAGGTGCATGGTCAGGAATTTGGCACCACTTTTTAACGTGATGTCTTTCGGATTGACTCTGTCGGTTACGTTTATGTGAAACTACAGAATATGGTGAAAGTTTTTGGTCTATCAGGTAGAGCCGGGATTTCGGGGGCTTGAATGATGAGTGAATGGAAGTGTGGCCCACTGGATGGGGCAAACTTGGGCTGTCTGGACGTTGCCACTCCTCACCCTACCCCAGGGTGGGAAAGGAGGTCCGGATGATTAATTATATATATATATATATATATATATATATATATATATATATATATATATATATATATATATATATATATATATATATATATATATATATATATATATATATATATATATATATATATATATATATATATATATATATATATATATATATATATATATATATATATATATATGCCAAACCCCTGACCTTCACCTCTTCTCACAACATTCTTCCAGCCAGTTCGATCTTTTGTCAGTCCCCTAGCCTCACGGACTTCCATACCTCTCTTCCTCACACACTCATCCACCATATCCCTCCACCTTCTCCTTGGAGTACCTAGCCTCCTCCCCCCTTCAAATCCTCTCAGATGTATCTTTTTCACCACTCTATTGTTATCCATTCTCTTCACATGACCATACCATCTCAGCACACTCTCTGGTGTCCACAGACTTCCTCACAAATTACATTATATCGTATCCTATCCACTCTCTGTACTCCATATACATTCCTCAGCAATCCCATCTCCATTGTCTTACTCTTGACTTTTCATTTTCATACCACACCATAGTCTCGCATCCATATGTTAAAGCTGACACAAACACGACTTCATGTAAGTCTCGCGCAACTGCAGCACTCAAACCTTTGTTTCTTATCAAAGCCTTCATTGCACCAGCTACTTTCCCTCCTTGTATCACTCAACTTTCCAATTCTTTTGCACATTTTTCTCTCTTTTCTATCACTTTACCCAGGTATATAAACTCTCTCACCAAGTCCAGTTCCTCCACTCACTGTAACACCACACTGGGAGTTACTTTCTCTCTCGTTTACCATCACTTTACTCTTTTCTCCATTTACTCTCAGGGCACGACGCTCAGAGACATCAGCAAAACACTGCACTAGTCTACCAACTTCTTGTCCGGTATTTGTAAGTAGCACTGCATCATCAGCATACAACAAATATGAGCTATTCCATCATCACCATTCATTACCAACGCCATCCCCCTCTCCATTACTCGTGAGTTTCTCTCATCACCCCATATATATATATATATATATATATATATATATACTGAACAACCATAAGGACATCAAACAACCTTGCCGCACGCCCACACTGATCGTGAATCATTCACTTAGATGCTCATTTACCCTCACACATGCCTCACTACCATCATAAAAAGTCTTGACGGTACCTAGGAACTTACCATCTACACCGTACATGCGCAAAACCTTCCACATTCTTTCTCTGTCTGCTTTGACGTATGCTTTTTCCCAGATCCATAAATGTCATAAACACCTTACAGTCCTTATCACAAGCCTTCTCCACTATCTATCTCGCTGCAAATATTTGATCCACACATCCTCTTCACTCTTAATTAAAGCCACTCTGTTCATCACTCACTAGGATTTCTGGTATCTCTCTTACTTCATATATATATATATATATATATATATATATATATATATATATATATATATATATATATATATATATATACAGGGTGGGCCAAAAGTAGGTATACAGTACTGATGGAGTCATTTATAGTTATACAGTTGCTGAGACGATTTTTATTTTGTTATTTATTTTTATTCATTATTTCTTTTCATTTTACAGGTATTGAGAACAATGGCAGGGAATCTGAATGATGAACAAACAAAGTGGATTCTGAAGCAGTACTGGAAGACTGGAAATACCGAGTAGGTGCATAAAGCGTGGCAAGCGGCATTTGACATTACTCCACCAATGCCTCAGACAATTTATCGTATCAGAGATAAATTTGATGTAACGGGTTCGGCGGTTAATGCGCAGAAATCTGGACGTCTTCGGACGTTCGTGACAGGAGAAAGAGATGAGAGTCGCCTTGACATTCGTGCAGTCCGAAAAAGTCCACGCGACGTGCATCCAGGAGCTATCCATACCTAGAACGTCCTTGCAACGCTTAAAGCGTAAATTGAAACTGATGCCATACCGTCCAAGACTCTTACATGGCCTTCTGAAGGACGATTCAGACCGTCAGTTGCAATTCTGTGAGATAATGCGTAACCAAATTTTCACCAGCCAGACCTTCTTGATAAGGTGATCTGGTCAGATGAAGCCTGTTTTAAGTTGTCAGGCCACGTGAACAGGCATAATTGTGTACTGGGCAAGTGAAAATTCTCATGTGACTATCACAACTGAACTTAACCAGCCAGGCGTCACTGTGTTGGGTGGACTGTCCAGCAATGGTTTCATGGGGCCGCTTTTTTTCGATACAACTGTGGATGGTAACAATTTCTTGAACCTGTTCTGCAACGTGGTGGTGCCACAACTCTCAACCAGGGATGACTTCGTCGAACTCTCCTTTTTGCAAGATGAGGCCCCTTCTCATTTAGCTTTGACAGTACGTAGCTACATTGACAACACCTTCCCACAGCACTGGATCGAGCAACGCGGCAGCATTGACTGGCGGCCACCTTCACACAACCTGAATGTAAGGGACTTCTTTTTGTGGGGTGTAGTAAAGAAGATGGCTTTTGAATTGAAGCCCCACACAGTGGGCGAATTGAAGGATTTCATCTCGCAAGCATTTATGGACACTGATGCTAACCGGAATTTATGTGTTACTGTGTGCCACAGTGTCGGGGACAGGTTCCAGGAATGTAGCAGCATTGGTGGAGGACACTTCTAGCACCTAAGAGACTAAACATGACCCGATCAGTACTGTATACCTACTTTTGGCCCACGCTGTAGAGAGAGAGAGAGAGAGAGAGAGAGAGATAAATATATATATATATATATATATATATATAGATATACATATATATATATACATATATATATCTATATATATATATATATAAATATATATATATATATATATATATATATATATATATATATATATATATATATATATATATATATATATATCCTCCACCACTACCTGGTGGAGGAAAAGTTAAGAGTAGGTAAGAGATGGGTGAGAGCTAGGAGGGTTGGGTGTGGCAGGGAGATTTTGAAAGTGAGTGAGTTGGATAAAGAGAGAAAAAGATAGAGTATCAGGAGAAATTGAAAGATGAGTGGAACGCAGTGAAAGTTCGGGAAAATGGCAGTTTGGAGGAGGAATGGCAGTTGTTTAAGAGTGCTGTGGTGGGGCATGCAGAAGAGGTGTGTGGTGTGAGACGTGTGGGTGGTGGTGTAAGAAAAGGAAGTGAATGGTGGTGCAAGGAAGTAAGTATGGCTGTGGCTGAGAAGAGACGTGCATATGAAGTGTGGCTGCAGAGGAAGGATGAAATGTCATATGAGAGGTATAAGAAAAAGAGGAATAGGGCGAGAAGGGATATGCGTGATGCTAAAGTGGCAGCAGATGAGAGGTGGGGTAGGCGGCTGACAGAGAATTTTCAACAGAATAAGAAAATGTTTTGGAAGGAGGTGAAAAGGGTGCGAAAGGGAGAGTCTGGGAAGGAAGAACGAGTAAAAGCAGAGGATGGAAGGATGTTAATTGAGATGGATGCAGTAAGGAAGAGATGGGCAGAGTATTTTGAAAGATTGTTAAATGTAGAGGAGGAAAGGGTGGCTGAGACTGTGGCGGATGGAAGGGTGCAAGGAATAAATGTGTTGGGAGAGTTGAATGATTCTTTGATCACGAAGGAGGAAGTGGAGAAGGCAGTAAAGGAGATGAAAACAGGGAAAGCTGCAGGTATGGATGGGTGTGCTGTGGAATGCCTGAAAGGTGGTGGAGTGACTATTGTTGACTGGTTAGTAAGATTGTTGAATGTGTGCTTTGTAGAAAGGTATGGTGCCAGTTGACTGGGCAAGTGCTTGTGTGGTCCCGTTGTATAAAGGCAAGGGTGATAAGTATGAATGTACTAGCTTTAGGGGTATAAATCTGTTGAGTGTTGTAGGTAAGGTGTATGGTAGAGTGTTAATTATGAGAGTTAGAGAGGGTACAGAGGGAGTGATTGGTGATGAGCAGTGTGGCTTTAGGAGGGGGAGGGGATGCGTGGATCAGGTGTTTGCGGTGAGACAAGTGTGTGAAAAGTATTTAGCGAAAGGCATTTATGGATTTAGAGAAAACGTATGATAGAATTGATAGGGAGACTTTGTGGATTGTTTTAAGATTGTATGGACTTGATGGTAGGTTACTAAAAGGGGTGAAAAGTTTTTATGTAAATAGTAGAGCGTGTGTAAGAGTGGGAAATGCTGTGAGTGATTGGTTTCCTGTGAGAGTGGGGCTGCGACAGGGATGTGTGATGTCGCCTTGGTTGTTTAATATTTACATGGATGGTGTTATAAGGGAGGTGAATGCAAGAGTTTTAGGTGGAGGTCTGAGTCTCGTGAATGTTGATGGTGGAGAGTGGAATCTGAAGCAGCTGCTGTTTGCAGATGATACTGCACTGGTGGCTGATTCAGAGGAGAGATTGAGACAGTTGGTAGAGGGGTTTGGAAGGGTGTGTGAAAGGAGGAAATTGAAAGTAAATGAGAATAAGAGTAAAGTGATGAAGTGTACGAGGTTCGTAGATGGTAGAGGGATGAATATAGTTTTGAATGGCGAGTTGCTTGAGGAGGTAGAGTGTTTTAAATATCTAGGGTCACATGTTGCTGTGGATGGAAGAATAGATGGAGAAGTGAAGTTTAGAATAAATGAAGTAGGAAAGGTGCTGGGAAGAATGAAAAAAGTGTTTAGATGTCGTTCGCTTAGAATGGATGTACAGAGAAGGCTGTAAGAGGGTGTTGTGGTACCAACTGCATTATATAGGGCTGAAACATGGAATATGGGTGTAGCAGAGAGGAAAAGTTTGAATGTAATGGAGATGAGGTGTCTGAGGAGTATGTGTGGAGTGATGCGTATGGATCGGGTGCGGAATGATGAAGTGCGAAGGAGAACTGGAGTTGTTCGGGAGATGGCTGGTAGAGTTGAGCAGAGGGTGTTGCTATGGTTTGGGCATATAGAGAGAATGGATAATGAGCGACTGGTGAAAAAGATAACTAGATCTGATGTGAGAGGTGTAAGGCTGAGAGGAAGACCACGAATAGGACGGATGGACAGTGTGAAGAGAGTGCTGGATGCGAGAGGGATGTCTGTTGAGCAAGGAAGAGTGGCTGCGCGTGACAGAAATAAATGGAGAGAAATTGTGAATGAATAAGTGATGACGCAGCCCTGAGGGGATATTCTCCCGCATTTGGTCTGATCAGCTATTTCAGGTCAGGTGCGGGTAAGAGGATGAGTCTGTTATAATGTGGCAGGGGTAAACCAGCTCTGCTGTCGAGCCCTGCTGCAGATGTCACTGATTGCATTGCACAGTTGACCCTTGTGCGGTGTGGTGCAATGAGGATCTGTCCGTTCTCCCCTTTGGGGCTAGGATGCGAATGAATGTGTTTGAATGGATGAGTAAATGGGAGTGTGTCGTCCTGTCTCGGCTACCTCACCTTCCTTGGGGGAAGCAGCCTAGGTATATATATATATATATATATATATATATATATATATATATATATATAGATAGATAGATAGATAGATATAGATAGATAGATAGATAGATAGATAGATATAGATATAGATAGATATAGATAACTAGATAGATAGATAGATAGATAGATATAGATATAGATACAGATATAGATAGATAGATAGATAGATAGATATAGCCCTACATGAATTCATGAAACTTCGTTTATCATTAGCAAAGTTAATATGTAAAACTTTACATGATAAGTGCAGAGACGTATCTTTTGTACACCATCATCAAATAATGTATTAAGGAACTCTTAAAAGACATAATACAGGAATGTGAAAAGAAAAGCATAATTCGGTCACCCAAAAATAACTCCAAATCACTCTGAAGTGATATCAATAATGTATATGGGAGTATTTTCCAATAATATTTACCCTTTACAATAAATTTGGCTGGATTTTTTCTCAGCAGTATGAGTATTGTAACTACACTATATCAATGAGGAACTTCAGCTTCCTTCTTTGAAACTAGCACTGATAATCGAAGTGGTGTGATAAACAACATCTGAGATCTGCCTACCTATCCAGCTTCTATCGTGTTTGTTTTTATAGCCTGCAAAGATGACAGTGCAGATTTAAACAGGTAAGTGGATGAAAATGGAAGGAAGGATCTATGAGCTACAAAGGGGATCTTCAGGTGCACAGGGAGTAAGTATCTTAACCCAGAACTGAGGAAGACTCAGCCTGGGAAAACATGATTTTATAACTGAATCATTAATTAACTTCAAATACTCTTCTTGAATTTCTCGGGAACATCGTCCATATCACATACGAATGGGTCCCGTGTGACAAACCTTTCAGTGCTGTCTGTGTTAATTCCTTGGAAGTGTAGTGCTTGAATTTATTATCAAGAGCATTGAGATGTTCTCTGATGTCTGTTTTCAGATAATTGTTAATGGACTCATTATTACAGGTTTCCCATACAGTAGTTTGTGACACATTACGGTCTTTCCTTTATCCACTTTTCTTTTCCAAAGGCAATCTTTGGCTATGAATGCCTTAAAATGGTCATTGTGACTAATGATGCAGGTCTCTCTGCCCTGCGGCTTGGTATTCAAACTGTTCATTGCATCAAATGTGTCAGCTAAGTAAGCTAGACGTACTTTGAAGCAAGGTGTTCTTATAGATAAAAAGAGATGCTTCTTCCTTTGAGCTTCAAGAAAGGTACCAAGATCATCATGTAGCTCCAGAACCCTTGTAAGCATATTCCTTTAGACTACCACTGCACCGTTGTGTGAAACAACAGATACTGGTGCTGTGAGGACAAATCTTCGCACAGTTGCGGAAACAGTGTTGTTGTAAGTACCCCACCCTTGGCATATTTCGCGATTGTTATAACACTTGCCAAAGTGGCACTGAGTCTTTCAGGGAGTGTTTTTGATTCAAGCATATCTCGGTGGATAGCACAATGTGTACCAGTCACGTCAGAATTCTTCTCCCTAACCGGCATTATAAAACCAGATCTAGAACCAAGCATGCCTGGGACTCCATCATTTCTCACACAAATAAGGCTGCTCCATGACAAATGTGCTTGCTCAAACAGATCAGAGACACAGTCCATTACATCTTGCACTCTAGGAACTTTTCCTCAATGGAGCTTCCATGTACATATTTTGCAAAAACCATGAGCTGTGAACATGACAACCATCATATGTCTCATCGAGTTGGATTGAAATGAAAGGCACATTTTCCTCTGTTGTGTGGGGTATCTTATTTCTTGCAATCTGTTACGATATGTATTATGATGCCTCCACAAGGCTATTTGATTTTTACTGATAATCCCGCCTGCATCAATCCTTCCTTTAGCTTTACTTTAAAATTAATCAATCCCCTTAATCGCATACGGTGGGTGAACCTTCTTGGATTGTTCATCCAATCTGGGTGACTTCAGGGATTCATTTGTCAGTACACTCAAGCAGATAATGCACTGAAGGGCCTCAGTACTGTTATTAAGTAGAAAAGTAAATCCATAACTAAGAAAATTGTCGTTATATCTTCTCTTCTTGATGTTGACCTCTTCACACTGAGGTGGTTTGGCCATGTGGAGAGGATGGAGGGAGAACGACTGACGAAGAGAGTGTATGTGAGTGAGGTGGAGGGGGGAAGAGGGAGGGGGAGGCCGAGGATGAGATGGAGGGATGGGGTGGAGAGGTATATAAGAGAGGGGTGTGTGAGTTGGGAGCAGGGCAGTGATATGGCGGGGGACAGGGCGACTTGGAGGATATTTGTTTGTGGCCACCCCAAACGGGATTGCGGCGTCTGGCAATAGATAGATAGAATTATTAGTTTAATGTAATATTTGCCTGTCATGGAAAATTTTCAATTATTTTATGAAATAAATGTGTTATTTGATCAATATTATGACTGGTTTAGTTCTAAAATTGCGCTCTTTGGAAATAAATTACTTCTCTGATTGAATTTTTGTAGGTAACTACGTTATTATAAAAAGCTGATTTTGACGTATAAACTCTGCAATATTTCACTGTTTTATGCTTATGTGCTTTACGAGAAATAAAAACTCACTCGGTCTTCAATTATAACTTGTCTACAGTAGATACGCAGGTTTGCATGATGCATATAGATTTGGGTTTTGCTACATTTGCATTATTTAAGTAACTTATATTATTTATCACATCAAGTACCTGTACTGTTATCACCTTCCACTCTGAACGTTCGCCTCCGTCTCTGGTAAACGTTAAATTTGATTGCCAGACACTCATGCTCTTGTTATCGTACTAAATTGAACATAACTGTAATTGCAAAGTTACAGGAATATCGCCAGTTATACTGATACAACTCTGGATGCCATCTTATTTGCAGTGAAAATGAAGTATTGTGTGCAAGGTCACAATCTTTTTATGATCGATATTACATGTCTGGAAGCACTGTTTGATTATTATTTTTTTTTAATTTGGTCTACCGTTTACATGAAAGTAATGATTCAGATTTTTTATTGACACATTTTAACAAAGACCTCGATTACCCCTCTGGACTTGCCATATTACCCCTTTGGGATTAATTACCCACTGGTTGAGAACCCTTGATCTAGATCTCCAGGAATCACTTCCATGAAATTCCTAATAGATTTCTTCAGGTGCTTAAAAGTCCATTTTTTCATTTGCAGTCTGCAGCGGTGGGCCAATAACTGGCTTACAGCGCGTAAAGATGAGGTTGTAATTAACTGAAAGCTATCAGGCTGGATGAATGTTACAATTGCATTTCCACAACGTCAGTTTTGACTCTCATATTCTGAGGTATATCTTTGGTACTGACGAAGGTTTTCCGTTTTAAAATATCTAAATCTGTTTATGATACGAAAGTCAGTCAAAGATCAGACAAAACCATACGCAGACAAAAATGCTGAGAGGCTGAAGAAACTGTTCTCTTAAGCTCAAACATAACCAAACAGATTTGTTACTGATCAGTGCAATTAAACAGAAATGAAGAAGACAAGCACACTATCGGAAAAAAAAGTGAACTCGAGAATTCAAATACTGAAAAATATTTGGGAATAATCACAGCAAAATATCTATAACCACGTCAATAATGCACAAAGGCAGTAAAGAGACCTAATGAATTATTTTGACTTAAAAGTAGAGCATTTGTATTGCAATCAGCGCATATCATCCTCACTTTGCTCAGTTCTTTGATACGTCCTCATCTTGAGCTTTATGTTCAGCTTTGGTCTTTTCATTAAAAATCATGAGGAAAAACATAGAGAAAGAACAGTGTAGAGTAACAAAAATGGTACCCCGACTGAGAAGCAATTTATATGAGGAAGAGTGAGTAAAGTCTACTTATCTGTGCGCTGATTACGAGGGGATCCCATCAACGTAATATGCCGTTTTCAAAGACCATGATGTTAGGGTATTTGTTCAGTAATTAACAGTAGACCAGTCGAATTGTACTAAAGGTTATATTATTAATGTTATAGGAAATAATATCAGTTAAATGAAGCAAAGCCTTTTTTTCCGCAGTATGGCTTTAGATGGATGGAGCACAGAGCTTACGAGTCTAGTAGACGACCATAACATATAAGCATTATAAGTCACTTATATGAGCCTCTGGCTTCTGAACCCCAGCAAAATATATTCACAACCGAAAAAAAAAAAAAATCTCAAGGTTTTCTTCTCATGCAGATCGTGGAGTATATACCAACAGATCAGTATAGTTATTCAATAATTGGCACCTTTCCCGTGCAGAGTAGGATATTGTATAATTTAAATATCCATTCATGCTGTCCTGTGAAATTTCGTTGATAGTTTTTTAATATTGCACGGTGGACCTTGTTTCTTCTTTCCGGCTTCGGCTGGTCCGATACTTGGGTGGGGGATAGTCTTCTTGTCTTGCCTCCTTATCTCGACTCATAGAAAAAAGATAATAGTCCACAAGGCCCGTATTTCGTAGGTTAAAGTGGCTTCCTGGCATCTTTTCCTAAGCGATTTATTTTTGGATATGGATGGTTAATATTCGTCTCCACGTTATCTATGCATAATGTGGTCTTCGTTAGAAAAATTTATGTAGCATGGGGAAGCACAGTAAGGTGAAATAAGCAAACTACGTCGGTCAAGGAAAGAATACAGGCCCAGATCTCCTCTGAAACAAAGAGCCTTGAAAAGACCACTAGCTTCATTCCTGGTTTCCTTCCTTTATACTCGTTTGTACATTTTACCCATTCTCTCGCTTCGTTTCCCCCTTTCCGCCTCTTTCTCGCTGTTTTATTTCTCAGTTCCCCTCCTCTCCACAATTTTGTTTTCTACCTTTTATTCCAGTCTTCTCATTTTTCTGTTATCTGTCTATTTCCCTCTTGTCTCTTCACCATGACTCTCACCATCAGAACTTTACTTTCTAGCTCTCTCACACCAACCTTCTACAGTCTCCCCTTCAGAACCCCTCCGTCCCATCCACCCCTCTGTTTTTCTGCCTTTTAGCTTTGCATTCTGTTAAGTTATTTTCATTCGGTAATCTACTGCTTCCCTTTTACAGCTCTGTTTTTTTTTTCATTAGCTCTAACTTGTTTTTTATGCTTACCTATTTTCCCTTTATTTATTTTTCTCCTAGTTTCCCTTTCACTTAAATTCAACGCGCAATTTCACATCAACTTTCTGCAGTTTCTGTTTTGTTTTTCTTTCTTCCTATTTTCACTCGTCTATTTTTCCTCTTTTCCTTCTGTCTCTCTCCTCGTTATGCCGTTTTCTTTCTCTCCTGCCTCCCCCATTTCGTCAACCTAGACTCACCATCTAACCTTGACTCCCAGCCCGACAGACTTCTCACCAGTCTTCTACAGTCCACTTGTAGACACCACTAATTTTGGAATTCGTGTTACCCCCCCCCCTCTCTCTCTCTCTCTCTCAACCTAAGAAGTCACGAACCATCGTCTTCGCTCGGGAGGTCAAGCAGAATACAAAAATCAATCACAAAAATAAAGAAAAGGTCCCGAAAATAGGACTAAGGTGCAGGAACAGAATATTTTCCCCCGGCCAAGCCTGCAAAAAGGCAGAAATGTGTGAGGCAGTCCAGATTGGAAGAGACAGGCTGTAGGAAGAGAGAGAGAGAGAGAGAGAGAGAGAGAGAGAGATTTGTCGGTTTATGTGTGTGTGTGTGTGTGTGTGTGTGTGTGTTTTCCTCTTTACTTTCCACCACCGCGGCATTGATATATTCCGTGCACACTTCACTGAATCAGGTGGACCAGCATCAAAACAACGCACGAACAGACCGTCTTACACAACACCGTGGGGTAGGCCGGTGCACTGTAGGGTAGGGTAGGGTAGGGTAGGGTAAGGCAGAGTACGGCAGGTTAGGCTAAGGTAGGATATTCCAGTCTTGGGTAGGGTAGGGTAAGGAATACTAGTACAGGGCAAAGTAGGGCAAAGTATGTCTAGGGTTAGGACAAAGCAGAATAGGTTAAGGTAAGCTTAATGAAAAGACAGACAGAGCTACGGAAGGCTAGGATAAGGTACGGTTGGGTAGGGATAGGGTTAAGATAGAGCGGAGGAGGGATTAGGTAAGTTTAGTGGTAAAACATCTTGTAGACTTGAGTAAGATAGGTAGGCTACGGTTAGATCAGGTAATGCAAGATATAGACTCAGGAGCACGGGATGATAGTGCAGGATTGGATCGGCTGTGGTAGGATACGGCCGGGAGATGTAGGTAAGGATAGGGTAGTGAAGCAAAAAGTATCTCAGAGCTGGACAGAATAGGGAAGGAAACATGGCTTTGAAGGGCAGGAGAGAGCAGAGCAAGGTATGGCAGGACGGGATAGGGGAAAACACAGGAGGATAGTTTAAAGCGAAATATAGTTGGGTAGGGTAGGGGAGGAAACAGAGAAGAACGGAGGGTAAGGCAGAGTTGTGTTGGGTAAGTTAGAGCTGAGCGAGACAGGGCAGGGCAGGGCAGGGCAGGGCACGGCTGGACATTAGTTGACAAGGAAGGGTAGGATAGGGTGGGGCAGAGCCAAATAGGAGAGGGTTGGGCAAGGAAATGCTCGTTAAAGCAAGACTTAATGGGCAAGGTAAGCCGAAACAGAGAAAGGAATGGAAAGGACGAACAGGGCTGTGACGGGCATGGCAAAGGCAAGCAGCAAAAGGTAACCCAGGGAGACAGTGAAGGGATGACCAAGGCAGGACAGGGATGGGAAAGGCAGAGTAGAGCAAGGCAAGTCACGGAAGGGCACGGAAGGCAAGTCACGTGCAGGGCAGGGCATGGCATGGTAGGTCAGGACAGAGGAAAGAAGGTAAGACACGAAGGGTAGGACACAACAGGGCAGGAAAGGGAAGAAGTAAAGAAAGAAATGGATGGACGAAGTAGAAAAGACAATGTAACGTAAAATTGCTGGAAACTGACTGACAGCAGTGATGTTCCACTGCAAGATACGGATTTGTGATCTGCAGTACACAGTATTCCACTGCTCATTCCTATATACTGTACAACTCATTCAATACTGTTTACTCCTTTATAATAAATTCTTGTTACCCAGAAATGAGTATATTCAGCTTTGGGAAGAAATAAGAAATCTTGGATTGAAAGTGTTGAGGCAGACTACTCTCATTTCCTCTTCCCATGAGAGTAGTCCTAAATGGAATAATGTTTATCCACTTAAGTGCAAATGTCCATTCCTAAACAAAACATAATTGCTGTGTAATAACCAGAACAGGAAAGAACAAGTATAAAATTACTAAATAATGCAAAAGCTTCAGTATCCTAATATGGGGGCTTTGCAAAGGTTGCTAAAATCTACAGGCGTACAGCAGGAGCATAAGGGCCCTAGTTATGAGTCTTTGCAAAAGTCGCAAAAATAGATAGTGCGAGACTCACCGACAGGGCCACCAATCGAAATGGCCTTGCATCTAAAAATAGATTTCGTAGTTAAAGAAATAACATCTAATGCGCACAAGTGCGAGAGGTCCTTCCTACGAATAATCAAATAATATTTTAGTAGTAGGAATTAAGATAACAGAAATAATGACACTAAAGTCTCTCCTAGGAGGTCCATTGTATTAAATCTATTGCTACCACCAAATTTCTAATATATATTTAGCAAAGGCTTGGATATATTGTGCAGAAAGGGTTTGAGTTAAATTATATGAATACACATAAAGTAGATACAAATCTCCCCCCTCTCTCTCTCTCTCTCTCTCTCTCTCTCTCTCTCTCTCATACAAACACACACACACACACACACACACACACACACACACACACAGAGGAAAGAATACGGCCTGATTATACAATTTAGAAAGAAACAAACTATCTTGATACAAGAATCGGGCTGTGAGTGAATGACTGAGAGAAGGTGTGAGATAAGAAAATAGAAGCTAGCAAGGATATGTCCATCTATCTATCTATCTATCTATATACTGTACACACACACACACACACACACACACACACACACATATATATATATATATATATATATATATATAGATATATAGATATATAGATATAGAGAGAGATATATAGATAGAGATATAAAAATATAAATATATATATATATATATATATATATATATATATATATATATATATATATATATATATATATTGTTACGGAACAGAGAAAACTGTCCCGCAAAGTTCCAGGTTCAAAACAAAAGAGTTAGGTAAAATTACAAGTTAAAGTTTAATGCTCAAACTAACAACTAAACATTCAGGACTCATAAGGATAATGTAATGGCAAAAAACAGGTTAAATATATGGTTAACTGCAATAGCCTCTATTAACACGAAATTAGCAAGTGTAAATTTATCTAAGTCAGCCCTGATAAAATGAGAAAACCGGATAATGCTCAGTGAACGCAAGATATATTATTACAGATACAAAATATTATCAATAATGGCTGACAATACGAACTTTACACGAATCACAAAAACCTTACCAGGCCTACGAATTAACACCTTATGCTATACAGTACAAGAAAAAATGTAATAACACTTATACTCAAATTACACAGCAGCTAGATGGTTGGAGACTTCCTGAGCACTCACAAAAATAACAACTGTACAGGGGAGGACAGAGGTGTGAACAAAATGAGGAGTAGATCTAAGTGGCCATTAATGCAGAGACTGAGCTCATTATATAGGGGCCAGCAGAGCTTGATACAACTTGTAAGAAGGACGCGCAAATGAAGCCATAGGGGACAAACAGTTGACACTCCTGCTCTGAACAACAGAAAGAACGACTTACTCTACTATAAGGGTAGAAGGGGGGAGTGAGGTAGAACACGCTCGTGATCAAACATGCAGCATACTGTACGTTAGAATTACACAAAGGATGATGAAATCATAGGCTATGTAACACCTCCCCACAAGGAAAAAAGAAATTTACAAAAGGAAATTTCTTATTACTCTAAAACAATCTGTCTAAAGTCTAGATAAACAATCTGCAATAACATTTTCTTTCCCCTTGACATGTTGTATGTCCAATGAATACTCCTGAAGAAGTAGACTCCATCTTGTCAATCTCTGATATTTATCTTTAAACTTACAAAGGAATTTCAGTGGGTTATGATCGATATAAATGACTATGGGGTCAAAACCAGAACACAAATAAAATGAAAAATGCTGTAAACCCAAAATCAAGGCCAAAAGCTCTTTCTCAATAGTTGAGTAGTTCTTTTGAGGTGGAGTGAACTTCTTACTGTAATAAGATACAGGGTGTTCAATACCCTGATCATCCTCTTGCAGCAGAACAGCCCCAGCTCCTGTACCACTTGCGTCAACAGCCATCTTAAAAGGCTTAGCAAAATTTGGAGTAGCGAGCACTGGCTGACTTAATAGGATAGCTTTAAGTTTGCTAAAAGAGGATTCACAGTTATCGGTCCAGACAAATTTAACTCCCTTTTTCAGTAGGTCTGTAAGTGGTGATAGAAGAATTGAAAAGTTAAGAACAAATCTCCTGTAATAACCTACCATTCCCAAAAATCTTTGTAGCTCTTTCCTACTTTTAGGTCTGGGAAGATCACTTATAACCTGAACCTTAGCTCCTGGTGGTGCAACATGTCCATCACCAATTACGTACCCAAGGTACTGAACTTTAGCTTGACCAAACTCACACTTTGATAAATTAGCTACAAGATTAGCCTGAACCAAACGCTCAAGAAATTTACTGACATGGCATAGGTGATCTTTCCAGTTGTCACTGAAGAGTAATACATCATCAATATAAACAACACACCCTGCCAAACCCTCTGTTACAACATTCATCAGCTTCTGAAAAGTGGCTGGTGCATTCTTCATACCATATGGCATTACAGAACATGCAAAAGTCTTTCCTAGTGTTACAAAACATGAGATCTCCCTAGCACGTTCAGTCATAGGTACTTGCCAGTATCCCTTTAACAAATCAAACTTACTTATGTACCTAGCCTTTCCGATCTTGTCTATGCAATCTTCCACACGAGGGCGAGGGTAAGTGTCTGTTTTGGTTATCTGATTAACACGTCTGTAGTCGATGCAAAGCCGCTGTGACCCACCTGGCTTAGGGACTAGAGTGACAGGAGAACTCCACTCGCTCTGACAGGGCTCAATCATCTTGTGGTCCAACAGGTAGCCAAGCTCCTTCTGGATGAGAGGAACTTTCACTGGGTTCACACGGTAAGGAGGCAGTTTAATTGGCTTTGCGTCTCCAACATCGACATCATGCATCAACACAGTGGTTCTTCCTGGAGTGGCACGGAACACTTGCGAGTACTCCTGCAGTAATGCCAAAAACTCCTGCCTTTCCTCGGGAGCTAGATGAGAAAGCTTGGTCTGGAGATCATTCATGATATCAGGATTCTTCCCCAAACTATCACTCAGGCTCATGCTGCATGGGAGAACTTCACTTGCAGACTCGGGTGGAACAGCTACAGTGCAGACTGGGTTATTTTCGTCCCGCCTGTGATATAACTTTAGCATGTTGATGTGACAAAGTTGCTTGTTCTTTCTACGATCAGGTGTGGCGATGACACAGTTGACATCACTGAGTTTCTTCTCCACGAAATAAGGACCACTAAACTTGGCTTGAAGAGGTTGCCCATGCACCGGTAGCAGAATCAAAACCTGATCTCCTGGCTGAAAGTGGCGTAACCTGGACTTCTTATCATACCAAGTCTTCATCTTCTCCTGAGCAGCTCCTAAATTCTCTCTCACCAGCTGTAAAGCAGTGGACAGCCGTTCTTTGAACGTCATCACATACTCCAGCAGGTTGACGTCATCTTCCTCCGACAGCCAGCATTCCTTGAGTAGCTTAAGGGGTCCCCTTACTTCATGGCCAAACAGTAGTTCAAAGGGTGAGAAGCCCAGTGATTCATTTGGAGATTCTCTTGCGGCAAATACAACGAATGGAAGACCTTTATCCCAGTCTTTCTGATGTTCCAAACAGTATTTCCTGAGCATCGATTTAAGTGTTTGATGATATCTCTCCAACGCTCCTTGGGTCTGGGGATTATAAGCTGAAGACGTGATCTGGATGATGCCCAACTCTTTCAGAGACTGCTTGAAAACATTTGACATGAAATTACTTCCCCGGTCTGACTGTACCTCCTTCGGCAGACCAAACTTTGTGAAGAACCCTAGCATTTCCTTAACCACGCTCTTTGCTGAGATATTTCTAAGTGGAATGGCTTCAGGATAACGAGTAGCCATATCAATCAGGGTCAACACATAAGAAAATCCTGAAGAAGTCTTAGGAAGAGGGCCCACAATATCCACCAACACACGGGTGAATGGCGCCACAAAAGGAGGAATAGGAACTAGAGGTGCAATCTTTTCGGTCTGATTACACTTCCCCACAACTTGACAGGTGTGACAAGACTTACAATACCAGGAAACATCCCTGAAGATACCTGGCCAGTAGAAGTGTTTCAAAATGCGTGCCACAGTCTTCCTCACTCCAAGGTGTCCTGCCAAACTGGAATCATGAGCCACTCTAATGATATCCTGCCTAAAAACACAAGGGATGACAACTTGATGTACAACCTCCCATTCACAGTCAGCTGATGCTGTTGGGGGTCTCCACTTCCTGATAAGTACTCCTGACTTTATATAATAACAAGTAGAAGCACCAGCTGACTCTTCCTCACTGCAAGCAGAGTTAGCTAGACCTTTCAACTCAGGGTCAGCAACCTGCAACTCAACCAACTCTTGATGAGACAAATTATCAACACTACGGGGTACTGCCTCATCTGGTGAGTGGTCCAAATTAGCAAGAAAAGTGTCAGCTAGGATAACATCATCATCATCATTATCCTCTAAGTCACCAGTAACTTTAGACTTAGCCCTAGTGACAGCACATGCAGAGAACACATCAGGGACATCACAATCCTGGGTCGCAGTCACTGGCTCACTAGACAACTGAGGAGCTGGACACACTTGACTTCCACCAATATCATTTCCAAGTAAGAAAGTTACACCTGACATTGGGAGTGTCTCAAACAACCCAACCATAACAGTACCATTAACAAAACCAGACTCTAAATTCACTCTGCACAGAGGGACAGAGAAGTAATTATTCCCTACTCCTTGTAAGATTACAGTTTCATCAGAGGAATTAACATTAGAGCCTAGAACACTGGTCAGCATAAGGGTTTGGCAAGCACCTGTATCACGATATATTTTAACTGATTTCCTGTCATTACTGTCCAGAGGACTGACAAAACCATCAGACAGGAAATTAGCACATGAACTCTTGAGAGTGTCACCCACGTTACTGCTCAAAAGAGGAGCTTCATCATGAGGATTTAATTTACCCCTCAAAGCAGGTTCAGTTAACTCAGTTAAAGAATTCTGGGAACTCTCAAGGGTGGACACTAAACCAATTGACTGAATATTTAAAGACTCCTTTTTGTTCACATCACGTTGTCTCCTGAAACATTTCTCCGTTGTATGACCAAGCTTACTACAATAAGTACATTTACTTTTCTGAAATCTAGAGGTGAAGGTGGTATTTACTTCCTGAGAAACATCATCTTTATTCTCTTTCCTGTTACCTGTACTCTGAGTAGAGGCAACGTACTTACTCTCAGCTTTCCTTTTTCTTTAGAATATCTCTTGTGAGTGAGAACATATTCATCAGGTAAAACTGGAGCATCAGACAAATTATCTATTTTTTTCTCATCAAGATATAGGCTTACATCATTATTAATACACCTTTTGAAGTCCTCCAGCAAAATCATCTGCTTAAATTTGTCAAAATCAGAATCCACATTCTTAGAATTTAACCACTGCTCTAACAGATCTTCTTTGATTTTTGCATACTCAACATGGGATTGCTTATCTTGCTTATAAGTTGTCCTAAATTTTACTCTATAGGCTTCAGGAACAAGCTCATAGGCCTTAAGAATCAAGCTCTTAACTACATCATAATTATCACATTGATCCTGAGGCAAAGATGCATAAGTTACTTGAGCTTTACCGGTGAGAACAGTTTGAAGGAGTACTGGCTAATACTCTTTGGGCCAATTAAAACCTGTAGCTACCCTCTCAAACAACTGAAAATACTTTGTTAAATCAGATTCATTAAAAGGAGGGACAAGTTTAACATTTTTAGCCACATCAAAATCATCAGAGCTAGATGATCAAGTTCACCTTGTTTCATGCTATACTCATGGTCTGCCTGAATCCTAGCAAGTTCAATTTGTGCCTGAGCCTGTATCTGTGCCTCCTGAATACGAGCCTGAGACTCAGCCTCCTTAGCCTCAGACTCAGCCTACTTAGCACGTGCCTGAAACTCAGCCTCCTTAACACGAGCCTCCTGCAGAGCTAGCTGTAACTTAGTTATTTCAATCTGCGTTTGCTCATTTGGAGGAGTTACATTAAACAAGCTTTTATTAATCATGCCAACAATTTGATCTTTAGAATGATGAGAGTGAACTGCAATTCCCAATTGTTGAGCAACAAGCTTAAGTTCATTCTTTGTTCTGCTTTCTACGTCACACACTGTTTGCACATTTGACAAAAAATCTTTGGCTTCATCAAGCGTAGTAATAGTAGACATCATGAATAAATCACAGTCACAAAATATCAAGCAATATCCTGATGATAATATCCTGAATATCCTGATAAGAGGTCGCCAAATTTATGTTACGGAACAGAGAAAACTGTCCCGCAAAGTTCCAGGTTCAAAACAAAAGAGTTAAGTAAAATTACAAGTTAAAGTTTAATGCTCAAACTAACAACTAAACATTCAGGACTCATAAGGATAATGTAATGGCAAAAAACAGGTTAAATATATGGTTAACTGCAATAGCCTCTATTAACACGAAATTAGCAAGTGTAAATTTATCTAAGTCAGCCCTGATAAAATGAGAAAACCGGATAATGCTCAGTGAATGCAAGATATATTATTACAGATACAAAATATTATAAATAATGGCTGACAATACGAACTTTACACGAATCACAAAAACCTTACCAGGCCTACGAATTAACACCTTATGCTATACAGTACAAGAAAAAATGTAATAACACTTATACTCAAATTACACAGCAGCTAGATGGTTGGAGACTTCCTGAGCACTCACAAAAATAACAACTGTACAGGGGAGGACAGATGTGAACAAAATGAGGAGTAGATCTAAGTGGCCATTAATGCTTTTTTTTTTTTTTTTTTTTTTTTCTGGCCTATCAACCATTGAGGCCAAAGCCACTGCTTATTAAGGCAGGATATATATATATATGTATATACATTTAAACGTATATACATATATATATATATATATATATATATATATATATACATTTAAACATATATACATATATGTATATATATACAAACATATATATATATATATATATATATATATATATATATATATATATATATATATATATATATACACACACACACACACACACACACACACACACATTTCCATGCATATATACAGACACAGTTTCATGCAAACGTACGTATATATATATAATAATTTTAATTTTATTTTTTTTTTGTATTTTTTTTTTTTAAATTTTTTCTTGGTTTTATATTTTTTATACCTTATATTATGAAGACAAACTAACCTAAAGACCCTAAAACTAATCACCTAACAGAGAAATCGCTAACCTATACTAAATCCTACAGAGACAAATAGCTAGACTACACTAATGGTAAAAATACCTCGACTAACAGAACACCATCGACTGCAGATATGTAATGCCTTTCTACATGACATACCTGCACTCATCACCTGGTGACTGTCAGTCGACGCACAATCTAATATAGGGGACATCAATATATGAAAGGGAACCAGACGAGTCAGGAACATTTCCATATACGTCAGTTGTCATTCCTAATTAGAATAACTTAAGCAAAATAGTATAATGTATTTACATAATTTGTACAAAAAGTGAAGAACCTCGCCCAGCAGACCACCATAGACTGCAAGTGCCCAATACCTTCCTATATTGCACACTTGCACTCATCAGCTGGTGACTGCCAGGCGAGGAACTTGGCTTAATGTAGGGGACATCTATATTAGAAATAGATCGGTGGGAGGAGGAACTTTTTAAAATATGTCAACTGTCAACCCTAATTAATATTACAATATATACATATTTACCGTTGATAAAAACCATAACCACACAGTAAAAAAGTCACATCACTCTGATCAGTCCGGTCTCTCTCAAGAAAGCCATCAATTTATCAGTCATAACAATGTCCCCATCACCCAGGATGGTGGAAAGGGTGAAGGGGACGTCTACTGCGCCGCAGTAATTTATAAGTGAAGCACGTTCACGAATAAATCGCCGACAGCGCAGGATGATATGACTGATAGATAACACCGCATTACAGATGTCACAGTGCGGTGGGAAGCGTCTTTCCATATATGGTTTTATGTGTGTTAAAATGGTGGCATTGAGCCTTAACCGTGCCAACACTTTTTCTTCTAGGCGACTGGGACGGTTGGCAGTGTCCCAGTCGCCCAGATACGGCTTACAAGTTGGAATATTTAGTCTGGTCCACTGACCTTGCCACAGAAGATTTATTGATTTCTTTCCGAGAGAGAGACTCGACCGTAGATCACGAGGAACGTCCCAAGCCTCCTCGAGCTCTACAGCCGACTTTGCAAGTAAGTCAGCCTGCTCATTGCCGTAGATACGACAATGACCAGGCACCCAGATCAGCGTGAATGACTTGTTGCATGAATGCAACTTATTAACGATGCGGCCCTGGATCTCGTGAGAGTCCGTAGTACAAGATGCAATTGCCTGAAGGGCTGATTTTGAATCTGAAAATATGACAAATGAGTCATGCCTAGAATTGAGAGCATGGTCTATGGCTTTGCCAATAGCAAAAAGTTCGGAGGTAAACAGAGATGTATGAGTCGGCAACCGATACCTAAGTGCACATTCAGTCGACCACACACTTGCACCCACACATTCACTCGACTTGGAGCCGTCGGTGTACAATTGATGAGACCCCAAGTGACGAACAATGATGTTACGAAACAAGTGGTGGACCTCCGCCTCCGGCGCCTTGGCCTTTGGTGCTGGGAGCTATGAGACATCCACTGTAAAGCTGGGTGGCTCCCAAGGCGCTATCTTTTTAAACAACAACTTGTCACAGTCACTGGGGTCCACACCAAGCTCCTGAGTCAGTAAGTGGAGGCGAACGGCAAGTGGCAAACGCACCCCCCGCAGAAGGTGGTGGTATTGACGCAGGGGGGTACAGGCCACATTGCCGATATTAGTTTTCCTTAATGTCCTTACGCCGTAGGACAAGGCCAAGTGGTCACGGCGAATACGGAGGGGAGGCACATTCGCCTCCACTTCCATACGAGTCACACGGGTACACCGGACGGCTCCAAGACACATTCGCAAACATTTATTCTGTAACACATCCAATCCTTTCAGTGTGGCATCGGATGCCGAGCCATACACCTGTGCGCCATAGTCTAGCTTCGATCGAATAAGGGACTTATACACCATTAATAAAGATTTTCTGTCGGCACCCCAGGTAGTACCCGCTAGGTACTTGAGGACATTTAATGGTTTATCACAACAAGCAAGCAAAGTATTAATGTGAAGTTTAAAATTCATTCTACGATCAAAATGTATTCTTAAAAATTTTACAGAATTTTGAAAAGGTACCGCCTGATTATTCAAAGTTAAGCACAAATTAGGTATATATGTTACAATTAGTGAAGACTATAGCGGCACACTTACGTACGGAAAACTTAAATCCCCAATGCAAGGCCCATTGGTGGACGGAGTCAAGGGCTGCTTGAATCCGCCCAACCGAAAATTGTGCATTACGGGAAGAGTGCCACATTGCACAATCGTCAGCGTAGAGCGAGTATTTAAGATTCCTCGGGATGGGAGCTGATGACAGAATATCATTGATCATAATACTAAATAAAGTAGGACTAAGCACACTTCCCTGTGGCACCCCGTTTTCCTGGATAAATATATCCGATGTTACGTTACGGGGCAATTTGACAGAGAAAGTTCTGTCCCTTAAGAAATTTGAAATAAAAACAGGCAAATTTCCTCTTAAACCATAAGCATAGAGCTTCATTAGTATACCGTGTCACCAGGTCATGTCATAGGCTTTATGGATGTCCAAGAACACCCCTATCATGAATTCTTTATTGGCAAATGCCTCTGCAATACAATGCTCCAAATTCATTAAATGATCTAGTGAACTTCTGTATTTACGGAAGCCACATTGTTAATCATTTAACAAATTCTTCGACTCTAAAACAAAAAGAAGCCTATTGTTAACCATACATTCCATGACCTTACATAGACAAGAAGTCAACGCAATAGGACGAAATGAAGTGGGATTCATAAGACGACCAGCCTCTTTGGTTATCGGTATGACGTGCGCAAAGTGCCATGAGTTTGGGAACGTTCGAGACGCCCAAATCTCATTGTACAATGCTAACATCTTAATCAGGTTGTCCTGATTAAGATGCTGGATCATACCGTACGTGATGGTGTCTGGTCCAGGGCTGGTGTCTTAACAGGATTTAAGGGCAAGGAGCAGTTCATCTAGCGTAAACTCTTGGTTGTATGGGAAGTCTACGTCTTCTGTGGCAAAGTCAATGATCTGTAGCTCAGCCGTGCGTTTATGATGTTGAAAACGCGGGTCATAATTGGCTGAGCTACTTACATGTGAAAAACTCCTGGCGAGGATGTTAGCAACGTCCATGGGCTCGTCATAGATATTATTATTTACTTGCAAGGTGGT
>NC_137030.1:16399825-16607325 GCF_032717465.1 Coenobita brevimanus | reverse complement strand
TTGTGCAAACATGTATGCACATATCTATATGCTTCAGCATTATGCACACACACGCTGTGCATAAACACAAATAAATTCCTATATAAAAATACTAATGTGTTAAAGTAATATTTTAAAACTGCTGGATGTTGGACTACCACTATTACCTTGTCTTCCTCATTGCATGCCTTTTTTTGTTTTATTTATTTAGGTTATGCTTATTGCTGACAGATGGCCATCTAGTTATTTATTTTTTTTTTTACTTGCAGGGGTGCATCCTGGCATTGCTAGGGAGAATGCATGGCCAATCCCTGTGTGGGAAAAGAATTCCTTGACTCATCCTGGCGGACTTTTTCGGCTAGCTCCTGTGGAGGGCTGATTTTCAACATACAATTAAAACTAATAAATTATGTACCAAAACACTCCCTGGATCATGTAGATTCAGAAGATGTATCATATGTGGAGGTAGACCCTAAGGGAGCTGAGTTTATAGGTAACAAACATTAAAACACTCGCCCTTATTATACATACCGGTATATATATATATATATATATATATATATATATATATATATATATATATATATATATATATATATATATATATATATATTGGCCGTCTCATGTTACCCTTATTGTTGGTCGCGTTTTCTTGCTTCTTCTTTTTTTTTTTTTTTTGACTTTCATTCTAGTTTAATTGTGGTAGGCACTAATATCCTTCATAATTAACCGATTTCGACCATACTCGGACACAAATGACCAACCTATGGTCTAGCTGTGTTTGCAAGGCTTCGATTGTTAGGCAACTACTAGTTGCCTAAGCAACGGCCGAGAAGAAAATGAATTTTTGTACTAGTGACGTTTTTAACTGTAGGAGCATTACTAGTGGGCGTAGGAAGCTCTGACTTCTTTAGGTGTAATCTTGAGGCCATTCTCTATTGGAAATGTGCCATCCATTTTTATCCCTCTTTCCTCTAGTTCTCGAGTGACAACCCTAGCAACTAGTACCGGTTTTCAAAAATACCCCCCTTGTTCCCCAGCAGCTCCATGAAATTCAATGAAACTTTGCATGCTTAGAAATGTGTACTACAAGTGTGCTTCGTACATTCATGACCTATATTCGCCAGGCCAGGGGTCAAAGGTTATGAATGCAGAAATATGACAGATGCTAAGATCACGAGTTTGCTCGCAAAAACTGTTAAGGCTCCGAAGATTACTCAGCCAGGGCCATGAGTTTTGGGTGGAATGTTACACTGGAGTACCTCCATATAGAAATGGCTTTTAGTGTCGAAACTCACTGGCAGTGCCACCTATAATTTGTACCTCGGGTGGGCCATTCCACGAATTTCAAGGCCTCTAGCTCCACAGTGGGTGGAAGGAATCGAATGAAACTTTGCATCTTACAGATATTAATGAATACTGCAGATGTGCTTTTTACATCCATGACCTGTATCCGCCAGGTTAGGGTTCAAAGGTCATCGGTTACAAAAAATATGAAAATCGCTACAATCACGATTAGGCTCGAGAGAAATGCTGAGGATTCGAAGGTTATTGGCCCAGAGCCATGATTCTTGGGTGGGATGTTGCCTTCCGGTATCGCCATACAAAAGTGGCTTTTCAAGAATAAGGGATGGAACAAGAGGCTGACCAAGTGGATTCCAAGACACAGTAAGCATATCAGAAAGAGGCCAGACATGGAGTAGAGAGATGAGATAGAGAAGTTTGCAGGGAAAACATGGCAGAGATTGGCACAGTCAAGGAGTTCGTGGAGAAGGTTAGGGGACGCCTTTGTTCAGCAGTGGACGTGCAGTGGCTGAAATGGTGAAACTGGGATGAACTGTCACAATCCCAACAAAAAGAAGAAGAGGGAGAGGATGAGGACAATGAATTAGGCATTGAACGGGAACAAGAAGTCGAAGATGAAGAATGGGACTGAAAATTTATTTTATATTTTGCTGACATTTTTTTGGATTTGAGAGTGTTACCATGGTGATCTATGCGAATCATACTATTCCAGTGGCAATAAAACAACTGTAATTGTAATAACTTAAAGTCAGAAATGAACACCTAGCTCTGTTACAACGCAGAAAAGTAGCACATGAGATGCTAACTTTTGTGAAACATTAAGAGCCTTCTAATATGCAAATCAGAGGCAGCAATGTTGAGAATGTTGCAATGATGATATGCAAATTAGTGCCAGAAATGAATTTCTTGTCCCAAAATACCCTAGAAAAGTGGTATTACTCATAATTTTAGCCTTCCTTGATCAAAACTGACATTTAACCTCATTCCAGATATATGCTAGTATTTACAAAAACTGCCAAATGTTGCAAAGGTGGCAACCAATCTGAATTTTCTTTAATACCCATCTGGAAAATGAATGAAAAATGAAACCTTGTACTTACGAACTTTTCCAGGTCCCGAAAATTTCTACAGGACTATATGCTGTACCTATTCTGGCTTGTTTAAGACTCAGGCGGGGGATTGCTTTTTATCTGACTGCTACTAGTAGGCCCTTCTAGTATGGCCCACGCAGGACATAAAAGTACTCAAGACTGCTCACCACTGTCAGGTAGCACTCCGAGGCATTTGCCATTGTGTCCATCATTATTAATTAGGTCTCCTTGTAAAATGTGAAGAGCTACTGGATTTCCCCAGTTGTTTCTGCTATTTCCCAAATGCTCCTCTAACTTGGCATCATTCCTTCATTATGTTGTTGTTGTTGTTGTTGGGGCCAATAGCCCCAGACAATTTTTATCATTTTTATTTAGACATTTTAAAGGGATTTACGGTGTCAAACGTCATATCATATAAACACGCAGATGTTGATATCTTATTTCCCTTTTCATGTTATAATCATCATGCTATTTTCCACAGAATGTTAGCGTACTATAGGTGTGTGGAGACTACTTGCATTCCGTTATAATGTTGACAATCTGGATTTATTTAGGTCTTGCTGTAATTTTATTCTGTCTTCTGATAGAATACCGTCTCCTAATTTAGCATTATCTGCTAATTTAGATATATCAGTAATGATACTGAAGCCCAAGTCGACGTCACTGATGTATAGTGTCAAGAGAACAGGCCCAAGCACTGACCTTTGAGGTACTGTGCCCTTCACTGGGACCCTGAGAGATGAATCACCAATAGTTACCACTTTGTCTTCTATTATACAACCAGTTCCTTTTTTGTTTGAAGGTCTATTACCTGTAATACGTACAGGCACCTTATCTAAGGCTTTCTGGGAGCCCAGATAAATAATGTTCAGGGATTTCTTGTGTGTGGAATAGTCTATCATAGAAAACTCATAAAATTGCAAGAATTGACACTCTTCTTATAAATCAGTGCAAGGAATCTCTAATCAAGTTGCGTTATCCGGTAGTCTATTATTTTGAAGCTTAATATAAAATTTAATATCTTGCACATCACAGAAGTTAGACTAATCAGCCTGTATTTGAAAGAGATAAAGTTGGGAGAAAGAGAGATACAGAGTGATGGATATAAAAATAAACTACTAACACAGTGAAGCAGAAAATGTGCAAGAAACGACGAATGGATGAAACATGTTCCGAGGCAATGACCTGGAGGGGAGGAGGCTGGCTTGATTTCCTTCTTCTCTTCCCTCTCTATCTTCCCTACCTCTTCCGCCCTTCTGCCCCTCGTTCCTTTTCTCCTCCGTTATCCCCTCTCTTCTTTATACTCCCTTTGTACTCCTCCCCTCTTTATCTCCCTTACCTCCTCTCCTCTCTTGTCTCTCATTTTGTCTTACTCTTACCTCCTTCCATCCTCTCTTCTCTTTCCTTGTCTCCCGTATTCCCTCCTCTCTTCTCTCCCTATCCTTCCCTTTTCTTTCTCCCTTCCCCTTCCCCTCTTCTCTTTGTGTTATCTCTTCTCTTTCTTCCATACTCCCCTCTTTTCTTTTCCCTCTTTCACTTTTCATCTCCCGTACCCGCTCTTCTCTCCCTTATATCCCGTCGTTTTTTCCCTCCCCTTCCATTTTCTTAGGTTTTCCTGTCCTGCCACCGCCTATACCTTCCCTTTCTCTATTTCTTTGTTTCCCCCGCTCCATTCACTCTTTCCTCTCCAGTCTTCCTGCTGTCCTCTTTCTTCTCGCATTTCTTCAGTCTCCTCTCCTTCTTCCACTATCTTTTCCCCTTCCTCACAGAAAACCTCAAATTTTTAAAGTAGTATAATGAGGCAGGAAAAAGGGGAAATCGAATAGTCGTAGAATTTATCAACATAAACTTCGCATGTAATAGTAAGAAAATCATTTTATCTCCGTATAAAAGCTTAGTCAGATTACGTCCAGATAATGCTGGCCAAATTTTTCTCTTCATACTTAATAAAAATCAAATTGGAATCTGTTCTGAGAAGGGCCACTCCATTAATATTTTCTAAAGTGTTAAAAGCTGTGAAGACGAGATGAGGAAACTGAATTTATTCACTATTAGAAAAAGGACTAGAAGGAAATAAGTCCAATGCTTCAAAATTTCCAACGAATTTAGTAATACAGAAATTGATAAGTTCTTCACACCAGCTTCTCGGCCTCCTACAGTAGATAATGGCTTCAGACTAAAATGCTATGGAATCGTCTTTGAACACAAAAGTATTTCTACATTAACGTAATTTTGGAACGACAGAACACGCTTCCAGAATATATATATATAAAAAAAAAAGTAATTCGATTATTATTACAATCAAAAGCAAGATGGTTGGCCACTTGTCAGCTGACTGTATTACTTAATATCATCATTTTATCATCCTTATCTCTTAAGCAGGCTTGGGTAATCGTAATCAATAATTGTAACTGATTACAATCGATTACAAATTTTCATGTAATCATAATTGCAATCGATTACATTCATAGCATTTGCAAGTGATCCCAGTAGTACGCTAAATAAATACATTAGATATGTAATTTTAATCATGATTACTTTCACGATTACGATGCAGCTTCGTCAAGTAAATACAGTATATTACATTACAAAATGCATGTGAATGTTAATATATATATATTTCAGTTTACATTTCATATTTATAAAACTGTTCTAAATTGTGTGTTTTTATTAGCATTATATTAACCAGTTAGTCAAACATTTTTTATTTTTTCTGTAGGCTGCATCCTACCCTGTTGAGCAACTTGATGCCAGAAATACTTCTTCCAACGTCGCAAAACTCCAGGGTAATGGGAGCAACACGTGCGTATTTTCTTTTCGTTGTTGCTGTTGTTGCATAAAACTTTAAAATTAAGCTTCACTGCAATCAAGCCAGAAATCCTGCAGCAGCCAGTTTCATAGGGTATATTCTCATGGCCTTTCTCCATCCCTCACCTCGGTTCCATTTCATTCTATCCGTATCTTTGTTTCTCACACCCATTTCCTTGCCCCTTGGGTCTTTCATTCTTGGATGATAGTTTGAAACAATTCTTCACTAAACTGAAACCACGAAGCCTATAACACTCATTTTCACAGCATATGCTCTCTTGCCCGGGCCCAACTGCCCATCGGTATCCCAACCCATTTTTCCTGACTTTCCCTGGGATCGGCTTATAAACACCTGTCTCTAAATCACTCAAATTAAACAGGAACGTAGCGTTCGTTTTAACTTGGACCCGTCAGTCCCCGTGCCTCACAACAATTCAAGTCGACACTTTCGCACTGTAATACTAGATGTCTCATGTGAAGATAGTGTTTAAGCCTCCACATACGTAAAATATATAAAGGATATAAATGCAGCCATGTCACAAAAAATGCGCCTTTAAGGGTAAGAAAATGAGCACAAATAAATGAGAATAATTTCCCAGCTTGTAGATCTTTGCCATCTTACAAGTAGGGCAAGCCTCTCTCTCTCTCTCTCTCTCTCTCTCTCTCTCTCTCTCTCTCTCTCAGTTCGTGCTTAGAAGCTTGTGGAGAGACATTTGTCCCTCGCCCTCGTGCTTCCCTTTCTCTGATCTTACCTTGGAGGATCCTGCAGGTACAGTGAACACTGTCCTAATTTTCACCCCCAACTTGACAATTTCACCGCACGAGGTCGTCATGTGGTCGACTAACTGACTTACTATATTCATTTTTCACGTTTTCTTTAATGTGATCATTTAATGCATTAGAATTGTTTTCATATATCTCATCTGTATACAATTACCAACTTAATATAGCATTACAATAAGACACCAACAACACTCTAATGTTTAATCAGCATAAACAAGGGATGGATGACAATAACTGACTGCTGGGAGATTCCTGTACTACTTGTATACTGACTGATCACTCCATGGGTTCGTTAGTGACTTTTTTATTTTTTTTATTGGAAGGTTACTTAATCTCACAACTGTACATAAAATGCACTACAGGTGTACCTCACACACACACACACACACACACACACACACACACACACACACACACACACAACAAGTAATCACCAGCACTCAGTTACACGAGGCTATAACACGATACATTACACGGTATGACGTTAGCATTACTTCCAAGTGGCCAATCTTGTATAGAGAAGCTATGAAGGTGCTTGGTTGGGAAAAAAAAAAAAAAAAAAGGTCTTTCATAAACACAACAATGCCAGCTAATGTTTCTGCACCAGCTGGCCATTTCTTTCGCTACATGATCGCTGTTGATGCAACCAGGTTCATGGCTGTACATGATACAATCACTGGCAGTAAATTACAGAAAACAGCACGAAAAATACACACTGTTGTCTTCATCCAATCCACCGCTTGCATACAGCTGCAAATGGTCGCTAAATTAAAAGAGCAACAGCACACATTTCTAAAATACACTACAGCCAGGGAGTATCTCTGCATCTGGCGGCTGCCACAAGTCCTGCGCTTCACAATCACAGTCAACAAAATCAGGTTGAGGACAGCACAATAAAAAATCATTAGTTCACAGTTTACGGAAGGATGGATAGCAGTACATGAGTCACACAACAACGGTAATATTGCTATTTTCATATTCACACCTACCGGAAAATATCCAGTCACGAGTACATCAAAGTCTACACATCACATTCATGTTAACTCGGGAACACTGCTATTAGATAAATCACGTGAGGTGATGAATGGCCATAGCAATCACCAATGCATTTTTTCTTTCATTTTTTTTTTTCTAACATTGGCACAAATCTTTCAATACATAATCACTAGAAACCACATCCAGGGCTGCACAAATGATCATTAACACTGAAATACAAAAGAATGTCTAGGCCTACATTTTGCACTGCATACGTTCTACCCATATTGTACTAACTTAACGGGGATCACTTTCACCTCCAAAAGTAACAGACAAATCACGCAGTCATAACGCCTCACACAGAGACATACAAGTTAACAACGACACCATTACAGTGATCGGATTCATTTTTGTTATTTTCAAACCATATGAAATTATATCCACCCACTGAATAACCACGAGCAGATAATTTCATATCTGTACAGCATTGCCAATTGATCGATAAAGTAATGCTGTTCGCCTATGTCCCACAGTGCTCACAAGTACATTTCCATTGTACTTGATGATTAATCTTTCACTACACTATCTTCATTAACACAACTAAGTTCAGGGTTACACAAAATGTGATCAATAACACTGACTAAAACAAGGATCCACAACGATAAACTCCACACAGTGTTATCTACACATGTAAGTGGCCAATGGCGAGCAGAAAAACAGCGATTGTGCACAGTGAGTAGAAAAAGTGGAGTTTCCGTACAAAGAACCGAGCAAAGGGATGTGTTTCTGCGACCAATTCTTTCACTACATAATCAGTGTTAATGCAGGCAGATTCACAGCTGCACGATTCAACCACTAGCACTAAATTACAGAATATGTAACAACTCGTACACAGAATGTTGTTATAATTCGATACATGGTTTACACAGACACTGGTTGATAGCGTCTTAAAACACATCATCATAAACTCTGTAGTGACGATGGACCATATCGTTCACATTGCATTTTTTCTTTTCTTTTCATTATTCACAAATCTTTCAACACAAAATCACAAGCACAAACAGGCATGTACAAGAAACAATCACTGGCACTGAGCTAGGTACACAAGAATGTAGGGTGATACATCAAACACTCCACCACTTCAGCAGCGCTATTGCTTTATCAGTTACAAATTTCCATATAGTTTCTAGCCTTCTTCCACATTTAACTGAATCTCAATATGGAAACACCACACTTCAACATATTTGTACACCAATGATTCTCTTCTTTCACTGTATTTACACGTATGAACAATCCCTTTTATATATACACTAACGTATTTTCTACATCTCTATTCACTCTTAGCTTCTACACATGGGAACATCGAGAATGTATTTATTTGTTCTTTTCTTGCACAATATTATATACTTGTCTAAACTTTTTTGTTTCATAATTACACTAGGTACACTGTATTTTCCACAATCAGGGGCAGCATGTGCAGTATACACTCACTGCACCACTGGAGGGTCATTGCTTCACTATTTATAGAGATTTATACTGATTTTCTATTTACATTCATATGTAAACTATTTTCTACATTTTGGCCACAAGTTTTTCACCCTTCTGTATCAGTTTTAGTCATGACCTGCTGCCTGTACTGAGTGTAATGTAAATTTTCATTTAAAGTCAAAATCCTTATTTCACAAACTATTCAGGCAATTAATAAATTTTGCCTAAAATCAAACATCTATATCGAAAAGTGACACCAGGCCAGGAGAGGTCAAGTTTTAGTGTGAATGTATGTATGTGTGCAGATGACAAATCCTTCCTCACTTACATCTTTTCCAATGTTTTTCCAAGACCTCTCTTGACTACTACATTTCTTCACAGTTTCCCCTATTTTCAAGTCTCCTCTTCTTATTAATTCTTCTAGAACTCTATCATACTGCAATCCTTCTAGCATTTTCCTTTTCACCTATCCTCACAGCCTCCTATATTTTCCAGTCTTCTCTTCCGTACAGTTAATCTAGAACCGTATCATTCTGCAATCCCTCCAGCATTTTCTTTCTTACCTATAATTTGCCCGTCTCACCTGACCCTTCTTTCTTTCTTCAAACAAATTCCCTCAAGTTTTGGTGTGCACCTGTGTGTATAAAACAAAATATTCCTCAATCGCTTCTGCTCCTATGTTTTTCCAAGTTCTCTCTTGATCACTACATCCCTAGTCCTCTCTTCATTGCCTCCTTTATTATCGAGTTTTGTCTTCCTAACAGTTCTCATATTGCAACCTTTCTAGCCTTTTCTTTCTTACCTATGCTTTACCAATCTCATCGGACCCTTTCGTCTTTTAACAAGCAAATTTCCTCTCTCTTCTTCAAGAATCTTTACACAGTCCTTTCTGATGTACATGATGTCCTATCTCAACCAGAACAAATGTTTTTATCTCTCTTTCCTAGCACATCCTTCAGCTGCAAACGTGCTGGGGCAACTCTACTTCAGGGAAAACCAGAAGCAGCAGGAAGCCTTAATTCAGGATAACCAGAAATAATGCAGGAAAGCGACTCGGACCCTACTTAGGTTAAACCTGAAGCAGGGAGGGGAAGAACAGCTGGATGATCAGTTTAGGGTGGATCACAGAAGGAAAAGAGAATAAGCAACCCTCAAGTGGTATCCACCTCGCAGGTTCCACGGGGTTGGAGTCAATCCTCTCCAAGGTACTAAGATCGATCTCTTTCACTCAAGTGGACAATCGAGAACCCACTCTCACCTACTGATCCCCAACCCAAGAACTTTCACCCCACAGCAGCACAACCCGAACGCAGTCACTCCCTTTGTGGTTTTGCACCTTGATCAGAGTCAGTCTTACACAAAAGGCAAAACAGTTACAAGATGGAACCCTAGGAGTGCAATACACTCTCCCTACAGTTGGTCTAAAGGTAGAATATTAGACTTTTGTCCTTTGCCTTGACCCTCGATCTAACGTTCTAAAAAATGAATTACTTCGTCTTCACCTGATCCTAAACACGTTTCAAATCTGGTACAGACTGGATCAACTCTGTACGTTGACCTTGCCTTGACCTTTGACCTGTTGTTCTCAAGCTCGAATTTCTCCATTCCTGGTTGAACTTCAATATTTCTACCACTTCGGTCCAACTCGTCTTGCAACACTGATTTACAGAGTTGAGCAAATGACCTTGTTCTGTGAACGTGAATTCTTAAAATTGGATTCGTTTATCTCTGCATCCATCTCAGCCGTACCGTCTAGTTTGCGCTGACTTTCCTGTATGACCCTGACTAAATACTTTTTGTTCTAATAACAAAAAAGAAAGAAAGAAAGAAAGAAAAAGAAAATCCATCTCTTGGCTGACTCTCAACCCATGAAGCAAGTTTGGTCCAAATGAGATCAAAACATTTAGTTATTTTATTCACATACTGACACATAATCATCGAAGCTTGCATTTACCATATGACCTTGACCCTTGACTGATTGCTTTAAAAATCAAATTCTTTCATCTCTGTCTTACTTTTAACTCTTCCAATAAGTTTGGTCTCAATTGAGCCGAAACTGTTTAGGCTGATTTTGCACTGTGACCTAAACCCTGTTATTATGAAAACAATGCTCCAACACATTGGCTGAGACTTAACATATCCACCAAGTTTGGTTAATGTCAGATTGAAAATTTGTTTTAGTACTAATGTAGTCACAAACAGGTAGCATACATACAGACAGACATCATCATTAAGGGGTAGGGAGCGGGGGACAAATGCCATGGGATGCATTGCTTCACTCACCCTCCGACTTCACCCACCTGGGTCCCTTCATACACCTCTCCAGGCAGTGACTCTTCGCCACCTATCTCTCAGCATGGATGTTGAACCTGCTCCAGCTATGAGTTCCTTAGCATTCCCCTCGGTCACCTCCACCCCAAGGTAACTTTCGTAGAGATCATCCTATGGGAAGGGTCAGCCTCAGGAAAATGGGTCACGTGCCCATATAACTGGAGTTGCGCTAAAGTATTCTGTGGGTAATAGAAGTCAGCTTTGTCTCAGTGAGTAATATGCTCGTGGCATACCCCGTCATACCAGCAATACACCATTATCCTGCAAAGCCACTTAATACCAAAGTAGTCAGTTCACCTCTTCAGGTCACTGTTTAATGTCCGTGTCTCGCAGCCTTAGAGTATGAGAGGGAACACCAATGCCCTGAAGATCCTAATTTTCGTCCCTCTACATATATGATGGCAATGTCAAATACTCAAGCTGAATGAATTCATAACCCTTGGGCCAAACCGATGAGATGCGAAATCTCATTGTGTGACCTGGCGTTGTTATTTATCACATTACAAAGATATGTGAATCTTTCCAAGACTTCCACTTTCACAGCACATGCATGGAAAGACTGAACTGCTTCATCAAACGAGTCACCAAATGCTTGGACCATGGTCTTGGTTCAAGAGCCCTCTTATCCCAACGGTTTTGCATTCTCATGAAATTCCTCAAGGACAATCACTAGTATCTCCAGTGACTCTGCTAAAATATCTGCATCATCAGCAAAGCCAAGGTCAGTAACTCTGAGGTTACCAATTGCTATATCTACACAGTGACTTCGACTCAAAACCCAACCAAGTATCCAATTCCTGTACATGTTGAAAAGTGTGGGTTCAAGGACACATTCCTGTCCTTCTCCAGTATATACTGGGATGAATTCAGACGTTCCTTCTCCACACTTGACAGCACTCTCAGTGTTTGAATACAGGACAGCAGTCAGTTCAGTTATGTCTGAGGAGATCCCACAGAGTCACAGGAGCTCCCATAGTACCTCCCATGTAATGAGTTGAATACCTTTTTAAGATCCATATGAAGCTGCCAGCAGACCTTGTTGATACTCAAGGGGGCATTCCACGAGAACTTGAAGAGGTAGGTTATGGTCCACTGTAGATATCTTGGGTGTGAATCGAGATTGTGCCAGCCTCTGAAACTTTAGTAAATGGTCCAGAATGTACATCTGGAGAATGTGAGCAAGAAACTTACCTGGTTCACTGGGCACTGGAATAACACGGTGATTACCACAGCCATGCTGGTCTCCTTCCCCTTTCCAGATAGAGACGAACAAACCCCTTATCCAGTCGTAAGGAATGATAGCAGTGACGTGTCTCCGGTGATACAAAACGTCCCCCTTGATCTCAGGCACTCTCCAATGCACTCACCAGCTACTGCTTGAGTAGAACGTGTAAATGTATCCCATCATTCAGCAGGGTTCTCATTACTACTGAGCACCTCAAACCGATCTAAGACTGCCACTAGATACTCATACACATACTCATCCCTAAGCTTCTCAAGATAGAGCTGTTTTTGGTAATATCTTGAACTTTTTTCAGTTTTCAAATATAGTCTTATAGCGGCAACAGCAAGTCTGTGGCCAGTAGCAAAGAACTCTGCACTCCTAAGAACCCTAAAAACTCTGCTGTTCTGGAGGATCCTCCAGCGAGTACTAACAAGGATGTGGTCAGTCTCCTTTGCTAACCCTCTGATATTCGAATATCAAGTCCAGTGGTGAAGATCTGGCCACTGGAATCAGGATTTAGTAATTCTGAGTGTACGTTGCTTTGCAAAATTCAGAAGATGACTATAGTAGTTCCTGGTTCCGGAGCCATGGGGACCTACACATTCCTTGAAGCATTCTTTGTCAGTGCCAGTAACCTCAATGAAGTCACCTAGGAACAAGAGGGCAATGTTCCACAGATGAGTCAAACTTAATGCGGAACAGCTCCTTCTCTTTAAAATCACTCATCTCAGTTTCAGCGTACATGGCAATAAGTGAGATGAAGCCCAAGGAGTGCTTCAGCCTCACCAGCATGATACACTCATCAGTTGGAGTAACCCTGTCGACACAAGAGACAAACGAGCAGTAACTGCAACAGCAACACCTCAATGCTAGGCACCATAGTCACAGCTAGACTATTTGTATGTATATTCGTTGCTACTGATCTCACCATACCCAGGCCGCTTCACTTTAGAGAGTGCAGCTATTCCAGCCGCTAACTACCCGAACTCTCATGACAACAAAGGCAGCTGATCATCCTTCGGAAGGCTTAGAAAGTTCCAAGTCCCCACCCGGAATGCCTTCCGAAGGTTAAACTCATGTGTGGTTCTGATAATTCGTGTGTCCTCCTCGCCGCGACGACATGAGTCAAAAAAGAGACTGGGGCTAGGGCACGAGTTGGGGAACTTTTTAGGGTATTACCCCAATTTTTATTTGAGTAAAATGAAATTATCTCCAGACTTCAAAGTAAACAAACAAACAAAAAAAGCCACTTGCATATACACATCTGTCAGTAGTACGGCGGCAAAGCAACAACTATCATGATACGTGATACATGGTTTTACATCTTGTTCACTAAAACTTACATCATTAATATGAAAAATCAGTAATATACCGCAAGCATTGGCTCTCATGCTGCACGCATTACTCCCCAAATTTTTAGATTTACTCCAATTGGGTTATTTTACCTCTGTTCCCCGACCCCTGGTCTAGGGGGTCCCACCACTGTTATTCAGCTGTTGGGGTCCCATAGGCTTTACCCACCAACCACCATCATTAATGCCAGCATGACAAGGCCCCAAAAGCTCCGCCAGGCTGGCACTTGGGGAAGAACCTCCCCCGGCAAAACAAGGTCAGGATCAGGCAACCCACACTGACCCTGAGCTCTCTTCTTAAGTTGTACGACATGTAGGTTTTCCAGAAAGGGGACACAGACCCTAACCAGACCTCCCATGAGAAGGGAGGACCCACCACTAGCCTATCTACAGGAGCATGGACTCTTTGACAATGGCTCTCCATATATTATTCAGAGCTTTCCACCTCCTAAGTGGACTAGCTACCAAGTCTAACGAGCTCCACCTTCCCTGCGAGATGACCAATGGCTTAAGCAACTCATCTGCCGTTTAACTGTGGGATATCTAACCACCCTTCTAACTGGCCTAGGCCAGTGAGGTTGCCAGATTAGCCGCTGATGATCCAACCATGAGGTAGATAGTACTAGATTAAATGTTACCAGTAACAGAATACTGTATGATTTGACATACAGCCAGACATACAGACAGACAAAAAGACACACACACACACACACACACACACACACGCACACACACACACACACACACACACACACACACACACACACACACACACACACACACACACACACACACACACACACACACACACACACACATGTCTGGTGACACAATTGATAGAGCACTTGATTCCCAATCCAAGTGGACCGAGTTTGGGCCCGGCTCAAGCTGCACTGCTTACAACAGTGAGGTGAGCTCTCACCTTTCAAGTGTAGCTCAAGGTACGCTGTGGTGGAAGACCTGCAAGGGTTTGAAACTCAGAGGGATAAAGGTTAAGCAATCTGTCCTCTTGTGCCTCAGCCTCTCTCCAGCCTAAGTG
This sequence comes from Coenobita brevimanus, assembly GCF_032717465.1. Taxonomy (NCBI): domain Eukaryota; kingdom Metazoa; phylum Arthropoda; class Malacostraca; order Decapoda; family Coenobitidae; genus Coenobita; species Coenobita brevimanus. The sequence continues at coordinate 16,592,949 of NC_137030.1, read as the reverse complement.
AGACTTGTAAGTGTGTCGGTGCTCCTCAGGAGCAACTTGTTCACCCCCCTAGGTTAGAATACTAGACTAAGGACCTGTGTATTTTTAGCCACTGGCTACATTGAATACATAAACCGAAAAGTAATTTAATCAATTAAATTATTTACATAAAGCTATCTTGCTACAGACGACGATGACTGCTGTACCCATTAAGATAGTGTGTTTCTCACTGTCTTCAATGCCAATGTGTGTGATTGCAGACCAGTCCCGGATCTACGATCCCACAGAGTCGTCATATCAAGTCCAGGTCTGCTGGAAGAACTCTGTTTTGGTTGTACATCCACCCTCTGTGCTCTAATCAGGCAAGGTTCCAAGCTTTTTCAAGATGAATGGTTCCTTCACTGCAGAGGGCTCGCCATTGTTTTTTGCCTGAGGTATTGGTTTCACAGTCTTTTGTTATGATGTTGCATTTCTTCAGAGCTGTTCTTATGTGATCTTTATCTCTTCTTCTGTTCCCCTGGGATGCGACATGCTGCAGGGTGTTCGCCATACAGAACTTGGCAGAGAAGAAGGTGCAAAGGTATGCAGAACATGTGTCCAACCCATCTCATCTGTTTTTTACCTAGCATGGTGTCTATGCTGGTTGCCTTTGCCCAGAGGAGAATTTGTGAGTGAGGGACTTTAACTTCCTATGTGAGTTCTGGGATGCACTGTGAGCACCGGATATGATACGACTCAAGCTGTTTGATGTGATGTTGGTAAGCATTCCAGGATTCAGCACCATATGACAGAAAGGGGAGGCATACTGCTGTATATAGTCATATCTTCATCTCGATTCTTAGGTTGGTGTTGTCAAAGACTCTGGATCTGAGACGTCCAAAAAAAGCTGAGGCATGGTTAATTCGAGTAATGACTTTTGCACGAATGTTATGTATATCTGTGAGCACACTTCCAAGGTGAGTAAAAATCTATAGCTATTTTACAATTTTGTTATCTATGTGAAATGCAAGAGGCTCCGCAGGGTTGTTTCTCTGAGATATTACTTCTGTTTTCTTGACATTTATTCGGAGCCCCACAACATGGTGTAATGTTAGAAAAGATGGTGAGACTCTATTGTAGGGTTTTCTGGGGCATGTGCAAGGACAGCACATTTAAGTCTTTGATTGTGCTTGAAGATGTTTGAACTTAAATAAGTTACCATCTAGAAAGAACTGGAGTTTATCCACCATCAGGTTTCATTTGCTGGTGACTTAAAAGGGTGACTGCTGTGATGTAGATGTTGAAAATGACATGAGCCAGGACGCAGCCTTCCTTTATTCCCAAGTCCACGCTGAAGGGGTCAGATTTGCTCCCACCTATGGACACATGAGCATTCATATTGTCATGCAGGTTCTTCAGGATGTTAAGAAAGTTTTTTTGGAACTCCAAATTTTGAAAATGCATTCCACAAAAGTTCTCTGCTGAGTGTCAATTGCTTTTACAAGATCAATGTATGCAATATACAAGTCACAGTTCTGAGCACGAAATTTCTCTCGTATCTGCCAGGCAACAATGATTATATCACAGGTACTTCGGTCCTTCCAAAATCCACATTGTGTTTTAGGAAGTGTTAACTCAGTCGGATGTATTGCCAGTCTGGATAACATTATCTTGGCTAGTACTTTGTTAGCATTCACAACGAGAGAAATACCTCAGCTGATATTACAATTTTAGTGGTCCCCTTTCTTCTTATAGATTGGTACAATATCAGCAGTAGGCCATTCAAATGGAATTCGTTTTTGGTTCCAGGTGGTCAGTATGAGATTATGGAGGCACTGGTGGAGTAACGGCCACCCTGTTTGACTAATTCAGATGGTATCCTATCCGTGCCAGGGTTTTTTTATTTTTTATTTTTTAGAGATCGGATGGCCAGAACAACACTGGGGATGCCGTCAAGGAAATTGTGTTTCACCGAGTTTCTTCAGTTCAGTAAGGTATTGAAGTATTGTGCCCATATTTCTAAAATTGCTTACTTGTCTTTCAGCTCTCCTTTGACTAATCGCATAGTGGTTATGTTGTGTTTGGTTGGCCCATATATATAATTTTTTGAGTTGTAGAACCCATGTTGGTCATTAATATCAGCCATTCTTTGCGGGGAGTAGATTGTAGCACAAGTCGGGCAGGGTGGTTCTCCCAGGGTGGATGGAAAGCTGATGACAGGGACACCTGGTGCTCCTGTTTCATCAGCCCTCAGGACTAGCGTCTGACCATCTCATTTTGCCGAATTTTTTCAGTGTTTCAGTAACACAGACAGCAGGCCTGCATGCCCTCCGGTACAAGTACCTCTAACCGTCAACACCAAACTACGTGCATATTACACACTACATTTCCTATTCAAAATTTAATTCAAAAATAAATAAATACATAAATAAATAAATGGCATCTCATTATAAAGCCTCGGAATCCCCAGGGAGGGGGAACCATCAAAGCCCTCACCATCTGCCCCTCTCACGGTGTTGACCAAGCGTGATGCCATGAACCACTGTCTGTCTCACTTCCTCTTCATTTCAGCAACATTTGCGGCCTATCTTCTAACTTCCTGTCTGTTAACACCATCTCTCCTCCTTTAAACCTCACCTTCTTCTCATCACTGAGACTCAGCTGTCTTGGGCGACTGATAGCAAACCCTTCTCTGTATCCTCCTACTTTAGCTATACTCATTTCAAAGCCAAAGGTGGTTTTTGTGCATATGTATGCAACAACATATCTTGTCTTCGTGTGCCTGAACTTGAATCTTCTGAATTCTCTACTCTCTGGCTTCTGCTAACCTGTCATTTCCTGACTAAATATATCTGTGCTGTTTACCCACCCCCTAATTCTATGGACTATGAAAAATTCTTCGACTATCTTTCTTTTTACATGGAACACATCCTATCAATTTCTCCTTTCCCTGAAATCTCTGTTCTAGGATATTTCAATGTTCACCTCCACCTCTAGCTCTCCTCTCCTTTCACTGATCCACCTGGTGAACAGGCCTACATATTTTCCATCCTTCATGACCTAGAGCAGCTTGTACATCAATTTACCTGTATCCCTCACTGCCTTGGAGAGAGTTCCAACATACCTGACCTCTACTTTCCAACTAATTCTGATTACACTGTTAATCTTTTCTCTCCGTTGGGCTCCTCTGATCACAACCTTATCACCTTAAACTGCCCTATCACTCCAGTAAGGCCTGCGGACCTTCCCAAGAAGTGGCAGCTGTGGCACTTTGAAGCAGTTAATTGGGAGGCCTTCAGGCGGTACTTCTTTGATTTTCCATGGAATGATTATTGCTCCCATGGCCGAGAGCCATCTCGGTAATACGGAAGTTATTCGCTTTGGCATGGAAGCATGCATTCCTTTCTCATATCCTGTGACTAATGCAGAAAGACCTAGGTTTAATCACACTTGTTCTAATGCTGTCTACAACAAGGAGAAGCCTACAGAAGGTAGCCTACTGGAGCCAAAAAAACCTGAATCTCACATATATGTTTCTGCCTGGAATCATGCTAAATCTGTTTTTCGCTCTGCTAAAAGTTATTTCACTGATACTAAATACTCTGAACTCTCCAACTCATATTCTTCCCACTCCTTCTGGCATCTTGCCTAAAACCTTTCTAACAGATTTTCTTCATCATCCTTCCCTTCTCTTTTCCACTTTGATTGCTCTGTAGCAATTTCTTCCACTGATAAACCAGAGCTCTGCAGACTTTCTCTTCCATTTCCACCTTAGACGATTCTTGTGCTGTTTCTCCATTACTTCCCCCCTCTGACTTCCTCATGGCTGACATTAAGATTTCTTCAACTGATGTACTTTCAGCCGTCACTGGCCTCTGTACTAACACGGCATATAGGCCTGATGGGGTCCCTCCTGGTGCCTTCAAGAACTGTGCCTCTGTGCATACACCCTGTCTAGGTAAACTCTTTCGTCTTCGTCTATCAACTTGCACCTTTCCTCCTTGCTAGAAGTTTGCTCTCATTCAGCCTTTCCCAAAGAAGGGTGACCATTACCAACCCTCTAACTATCGTCCATTTGCTTTAACGTCCTGTATCTCAAAGGTTTTCAAGTCAGTTCTTAATATAAAAAATTTTAAAGCATCTTTCCTATCACAACCTTCTTTCTGATCGTCAGTATGGGTTCCACTGGCGATTCTTCTCACCTACCTTTAGACTCCTGGTCATCCTCCTTTCGGGACTTTGGTGAAAGCTTTGCCATTGCACTTGACATCTCAAAGGGGATCGTGTCTGGCATAAATCTTTAATTTCCAAACTGCACTCTTACCGTGTCTATCCTTCTATCTGTGCCTTCATCTCTAGCTTCCTTTCTGGTCGTTCTATAGCCGCTGTTGTACACGGCCATCGTTCTTCTCCTAGACCTATCAACAGTGGTGTTCCTCAGGGCTCTGTCCTATCACCAACTTCTTCCTTTTATTCATCAATGACCCTGTCCACTCATACGCTGATGACTCCACCCTTCACCTTTCCATTCGGTTCCCGCAAGGTTCATCTCAGCAGTTACTTCAACAAACAAGCGATGAGGCTATGGCACACCTAATGTCTGACTTGGCTCATATCTCTGACTGGGGTAAAAATAATCTTGTTGTTTTAAATGCATCAAAGACTCAGTTTTTTTTTTTTTTTTTTTTTTTTTTTTTATGCGAGGAAGAAGGAATCAAAGGCCATGAGCCCGCAGTAACAGTTCCCTCCAAGAGAAAAGCAAAATACAATAGAGAGCCAAATTCAAGATCCGATCATTTTGAGATGCCTGGACACACTGCGTTTGAAAGACTGGAGATCATAGGCAGCAGGAAATACAGATAGAGGGAGACAGTTCTAGAGCTGACCTGTTGCATAAATGAAAGACTGGGAGTAACGGTTAACTCTTGCATTAGAGAGTTGGACAGAAAAGGGATGAGAGTTTGCTGCCAGACGGGTGCTACGCGCACGTCGTAGAGGTGGAGGAATGCAAGCAGACAGTTCAGAGGAGCAGTGACCATTGAAGAAGCGATAGAAAAGAGATAAAGATGCAACAGTGCGGCGAAGAGACAGAGGTTGAAGGGAGTCAGTAAGAGGAGGAGAGTTAATGAGACGAAAAGCCTTTGACTCCACCCTATTGAGAAGAGCTGTGTGTGGGGAGCCTCCCCACACATGAGAGTTGTACTCCACACAGGGGCGGATAAAACCCCTGTATAGAGACAACAATTGTGCAGGGGTAAAGAAAGAACGGAGTCGGCTTAGCACACCCAATCTTTTGGAAGCAGATTTTACGAGAGATGTAATATGATCTTTCCAAGATAAGTCCCGAGTAAATGAAACCCCAAGCATGTTCAAGGATGATGCAGGATTAAGCTGAATATTATTAAACATTAATGGGTATACCTGTGGAAGATTTTGTCGGGTTGATAGGTGTAAGAACTGAGTCAACCCGACAAAATCTTCCACAGGTGTATCTACTAATGTTTAATAACATTCAGCTTAATCCTGCATCATCCTTGAACATGCTTGGGGTTTCATTTACTCGCGACTTATCTTGGAAAGATCATACTACATCTCTTGCAAAATCTGCTTCCAAGAGATTAGGTGTGCTAAGCCGACTCCGTTCCTTCTTTACCCCTGCACAATTGTTGACTCTATACAGGGGTTTTATCCGCCCCTGTGTGTAGTACAACTCTCATGTGTGGGGAGGTTCCCCACATACAGCTCTTCTCAATAGGGTGGAGTCAAAGGGTTTTCGTCTCATTAACTCTCCTCTGCTTACTGACTCCCTGCAACCTCTGTCTCTTCGTCGCACTGTTGCATCTTTATCTCTCTTCTATAGCTACTTCAATGGTCACTGCTCCTCTGAACTGTCTGCATGCATTCCTCCACCTCTACGTGGGACGCGTAGCACCCGTCTAGCAGCAAACTCTCATCCCTTTTCTGTCCAACTCTCTAATGCAAGAGTTAACCGTTACTCCCAGTCCTTCATTTATGCAACAGGTCAACTCTGGAACTGTCTCCCTCTGTCTGTATATCTTGCTTCCTGTGATCTCCAGTCTTTCAAACGCAGTGTGTCCATGCATCTCGAAATGATCGGATCTTGAATTTGGCTCTCTTGTATTTTGTTTTTCTCTTGGAAGGAACAATAATTGCGGGCTCGTGACCTTTTGTTCCTTCTTCCTCGCATTAAAAAAAAAAAAATGTATGCAGGGTTCGTATATTCCAGGTAGCAAGTCAGATAGATTCCTTTGTTTTTTTACCACATTGTGGGATGTCTTGACAGACGCAGTTATTTCCACGAGTGGTGCGGAGCAGCAAATGTTTTCATGATCTTTTCTAGACCCCTCCCCTTCAGGGCTAAGCAGTTGGGGTCCATTTCCGGCTGCTTTGTCGCATTGGATGCTACTGAAGGCATGCCCTTCCCCTATGCCTTAATACCGGCGACCACTGGGCCAGTGCCGCCTATGTGAAGGACCCAGGCTAGAGCCTTCCGGCCACATTCATGACCAGTGACTATCACCCTATCCTGTCACCTTAGGTCTTTGGATTTTGATGAAAGAGTGAAATGGGAGGCGAGTATAGAAGTGGGCTTGCACAGTGAATTGATTTGGTGTGACAGTGAGGGTGACCAGTCCTCACCACCACATGACTTGGCCTTTCCCAGCCAGTGATGGTGGCATGAAGATTGATGACGACTATCTACTAAGCAAGGTTGCAGGAGCCTGCCGGGAGCTCTGTCTGTCGAACCCCGCCATCCGTGTGACTCCACTCACGGAATTATCGTTTGGGGTTTACTCCCGAAGCATTAACCTATCCAAGGGTAATCCACACGGCAGCTGACGTGGGAAAACACACACACACACACACACACACACACACACACACACACACACACACACACACACACACACACACACACACACACACATACACACACACACAATGTACACAAGCATGCACACACCCCTTCCCCACACATACCGAAACAATACACTCACAACGCTATCACATGTACGATGTACTAAAGACAACAGATTTCACTGTCTGGCATAAAACTTTGACTTCACCTCCCAGGAAGAGAAAAACAGGAGGTGTATAGAATCTGGAAACAGACAATACGATAGCAGTTTTGCAGTATAAATCAGAATTACCTTAGCGGATTAATATAATTATTAGTTTTTTTTTAGGTGCTGTTGAAACATAGACTGTTGGAAATAGCATCACTATAGGTAATTAAAATTAAATAAAACAAAGGTGTCTTTTGAAAATATCTTTATCATTACTTTTCCAATTGAGAAATAATGATGACTCTAATCACAATTACATGACATGTAAACGTAATCATAAACGAATACATTCGGATTTTGTTCATCCTAATCGTCATAGTATTCAAGAAATAGTAGATGCTCATAATCGCAATCAGTTACGTTCCTTGCGTAATCGATGTTTAATCAACTCATGTCTACTCATAAGTGTTTGTCTATTTACAGAAGAGATCCGAGCAATGACAGCAACTTACTTGAGATACATTCTACCAACTTCAGGGATACAAAGAACAAAACTGTCCTCTTCCATATACCCTCCTCTCTCTCTCTCTCTCTCTCTCTCTCTCTCTCTCTCTCTCCCTTCTTAATTTTCCTACTCTGTCCCTCTATCATTTCCCTCCTCTACCTCAGTTTTGCCTCCTCTGCTGTCATTGTCTCCCCTATCATTATCTTTTCCTCTCTTTCCCTTCCTTCCCTCTCAATTCTACCTTTGGTAAGTCATTCTTCGTCCCTAACCCCTCACCTTTCTTTATGTCTCTCCTTCTCCTCCCTCTCCCATCTCCCTGCATTCTCTTCAGTCCTCCTTCCTTCCTTCTTCCTTCTCCTTTTCACCTACTTCTTCATTTCTTCATTGTCTCCTTTCTGTTCACTTTCCCTCTCTCCTGCATATCTCTTTTCTTCTTTCATCTCCCTCTCTTTTGTTTCCCTCCTTTCTATTTACTCACTCCTTTCCTCCCTTACTCCGTTCTTTCTCCCCGACTCTACTGTCTTCCCCTTTCCCGCTGTTTCTTCCCCTTTTTTTCATTTAGTTTTCCCTTGACTGTTTTGTTCCATTGTCCTACTTTTCTTCTCCTGCTGCATTATTTCTCCCTCAGCTCATATTTCCTCCCTTTTCTTTCACTTTCATCAGTGTCTTCCTTCCTTTCATCCCTGACTCATCATCTATCTATCTATCTATTGCCAGACGCCTCAATCCCGTTTGGGGTGGCCACAAACAAATCGCCTCCAAGTCGCCCTGTCCCCCGCCATTTCACTCCCCTGCTCCCAGCTCACACCCCCCTCTCTCATATACCTCTCCACCCCATCCCTCCATCTCATCCTCGGCCTCCCCCTCCCTCTTTCCCCCTCCACCTCACTCACATACACTCTCTTCGTCAGTCTTTCACCCTCCATCCTCTCCACATGGCCAAACCACCTCAGTGTGTTCCTCATAACGCTTCCTATCACATCCACATCAACACCACAACGCTCCTTTATATCCTCATTCGTCAGCCTGTCTCTCCATGTGACTCCACAGGCTCCTCTTAAATAACTCATTTCCACTGCTCTCACTCTTGACTTGTGTCCTTCCAACAACGTCCAAGCTTCACTTCCGTACGTTAGAGTTGGTATCACAATACTGTCATGTAGTAACTTTTTCACTTCCATGCTCACTTCCCTGTTTCTTATCACTGCTTTCAAGGAACCAGCAACCTTTCTTCCCTGCTGTACCCTTTCAAGCACTTCACCCTCCAAACCTCCATCCTTACTCATCACACTGCCCAAGTACTTAAACGTACACTTTCCAATTTCTCACCATCCAACCTCGCTGTACATTCACTGACTTCACCTTTCTCAAAGACCATCACTTTACTCTTCCCTACATTCACCTTTAGATTCCGTTTCTTACACACTCTCCCAAACTCATCCACCAAGCCTTGCAGCTCTCCTTCGTCTTCACTCAACAACACGGTATCATCTGCAAACAACAGTACAGGGAGTTTCCAAACACTATCCTCTCTCACCAGGGCCACTCCAACATCCACTACCCTACCTTGTACCTCTTTTATTACCCCATCCATGTACAGATTGAACAACCATGGAGACATGACACATCCCTGTTTCAACCCAACCTTCAAAGAGAAAAATTCACTTAGATCACCATCCACACGCACTGCAGCCTTCGCACCATCGTACATACTCTTCACAGCATTCAACAACTTTCCATCTACTCCATATATTCTCAACACTTTCCACAATCCTTGTCTATCCACCCTGTCATATGCTTTCTCCAAATCCATGAATGCCGCATACAACTTCTTTCCCTTCTCTAGAAACTTTTCCACTAAAGATCTGAGAATGAATATCTGATCTACACAACCTCTTCCCTTCCTAAAGCCTCCCTGTTCTTCTCCAACTAATTTCTCTGTTCTTTCTCTAACTCTGTCAATAAGTATCCTACCATACACTTTTCCTATTATACTAAGAAGACAAATGCCCCTATGGTTACCACACACTTCTTTTTCCCTTTTTCCTTTGTACAAGGGAATAATTATACCTGACTTCCAATCCTCCGGGACTCTACCTTCCTCCCAGGCCAATCTGCACATCTTCCACATCCATTCTACTACTATCTCTACCCCATGCTTCAGCATTTCACCACACACTCCATCAATTCCTGGGGCTTTCCCTGATTTAACTTTCTTCATTGCTTCCACAACTTCTATCCTACTGATTTCTTCCTGTCTTCTCACCTCCCTCCTTCTCCCAGCCATTCCCCAGCCACTTATACTCGCATTACTTCCATCCTCTACGTTCAACAATTCCTTAAAGTGTTCTCTCCATCTGCTCACTTTTTCTCCCTTCTCCACTAGTAATCTACCATTTTTATCTTTCACTCCCCTGTTAACTTCACTTCCACCCTGTCTTACTCTTTTCACCTCTCTCCAGAACATTTTCTTACAGTCCCTCCACTTTACACTCAAATTTCTTCCAAATTCCTCATCCACTCTCTTCTTACTCTCTCTTACTAATCTTTTCACCTCTCTCTTCCTTTCTACATATAACTCTCTCTTCCGCCTCTCAACCTCTTCCACGCCCCTATTTCTCATCCATTCATTGTATGCTTTCTTCTTTTGTGCCACAGCCTGTTTCACCTCTTCAGTCCACCACGCTGTTCCTTGCACCCCCCTCCGTCTTCTCTTCCTTCCACACACCACATCACATGCTGCACATATTTCTTCTGTAAATATTCTACACACACCTTCCACGTCTCCCATCTGCTCCAATTCATATTTGCCCAATCGTTCCTCCACTTCTCTCTTATACTCTGCCTTTTTCTCATCCTCCTGTAGCCTTTCCACTCTCCTTGCAACTACTCCTTCCTCTCGTCTTTCCCTTCTTCTATTCCTCCAACTTTCTTGTACTTCATCATCACTAATTGTAAATAATGGTTAAAAAAAAAAAAAGTATCTAGAATACTGTAATCAGCATTGATTTCTAATCCTTTCTGCCCCTTTAATACTATGGCTTTCCCTGCTCTGTTCTTGCAGTCTTCAGGCGATTTTGATCAGTTTAGGGCAGGTCTTATACAATCCTTCCCCGCCCTACGATGGGTGTAAGAAGTCTGTTCAGCAAATACGTCATCGTTCAGAAAGGGTTAAGAATGAAAATACCCTCGAAGATGCACTTTGACGGACTGTCAATATGATTCCATAACTGAAAGAACAACGAAAAATGTAAGGACGAGTCTTACCGACTTAATCCAAGTAACTGGAAAATGACTCATCCTTGGAGACGAGAAGATGCTGTGGTTCTCTTCATCTTAAATTACTGGATTAGCAGTCAAGTTTGATGACAGCTTTAATACTCATTCGATATACAGACTGACACTTCAGTTAAAATGAAGGCAACGTCAGAGATGAAATGTCTATCTATCTATCTATCTATTGCCAGACACCATAATCCCTTAAGGGGTGGCCATTTGACTTTGAGTTATTTGTTTTAAGGGGAGGGGCACTAACCCTCCACCAACCCACTTGTTCACACGTAGGGAGCACGTATGGTTTGGTTATATGGTTACCACCCAGCGTTGTAAATGGTTTCTTGGCTTACAGGAAACCATTTGGCTTGTCACTCAATGTAAAGCCACCTGTAAAGGAAAGAAAAGCCATAAGAAGTGAAAGGAAAGATGCGAGAAATAGAAAGAGAGGAGGGGTAGGCACAGAAAAAGAATGGTAAAGGCCAAGAAAGAAGTAGGCAGCACTACATCAAGTGAGTGGATGATGGTCGCCACCACCTACCACCAAGATAAAATGTAATGCAAATAATTTATAGGTAAAATAAATGATGTCCGCACAGTTATTCGCTGGAATAAGCTCCGAGAGTCACCCACTGATGCGAAAATATCGATGCATTATAAACTTGGTCGGACATATTTTGACACCCTAGAGCTCAATGAACCATGAGTTATTAGCTTATTTCGTCGACGGGTATGCTATTTTGTGTTAAAGCAATTACGATTGTATTCTGTGAATTCCCTCCTTCAAAAACATTAAATTAGAGACAAGAGATAATATTTTTCTCCTTCCTTTGCATTAAAAAGAAAACTAACATTCGTCCTTTCAAAAATATATATATTTTTTCTTTTCTTTCTTTCTTTTTTCTTGTAAACTTTTAAGCCGGGAGAAGTGGCGGACAGGGAAGGGTCTTTCACCTTTTGTGTCTTTCCTTACGTATGAAAGCTGAATTTTTATCGCAGCTATGGTTCCCTTACTTTACTTAAGTGGATTTTTCGACCTCTGGCAGCGTGTTTTTAACCTCAATGGCAGAATGAAACAATAGTACGGTTCTGCATATTTTACATAGTACTTCTTCGTGATTAGTACTATTCTAGTCCTAATCCATTGCTACACCTCGGAAATTAGTGAGGAGATATAATTTTGTTTCTAGTTAAAGTGAGCAGAGTATAGTTTACCTCAACATATTTTTGTCCTCGGCCAGTGGATCTCTCACCGTCCTTCCATTGTCCACAAAGGCCCAACTGTTGGAAATTAATAATAATCACTTCAGTACGATAAATAACGTGAACGATGGCTTCCGAAATACAGTTATACGGAACTCAACAATCATCTCAGGATATGAAGTCATGTTTTCATAACTATTTAGACAAAAAGTTGCCGACATTATTGTTCGCGACAGTATCCCTTCTCACTTACCTCCTCATCTCTCTCCTACTGTCTTCCCTTCTCTGCACTTAACTCCTGCTGCCTTCGTTTTCTTGATTGTTGCTTCTTCTGTAACTCATGGTACGGATACGTTGTCTGGGGTAGTAGGAAAACCCTGTGTGTGTGTGTGTGTGTGTGTGTGTGTGTGTGTGTGTGTGAGAGAGAGAGAGAGAGAGAGAGAGAGGGGGGATGGGAGGGAGGAAGGGAGAAAAGGGGAGACAGACAGATAGAAAAACAGACGAACTGACAAAGACAAACAGACAGAAAGAAAAACAAATTGACGAAGACAAACAGAAAGGCAGACTGACACTTGAAGAGTCAGACCGATACGGACAAACAGCCAGACAAACTTACAAACATACAGACGGCGAGGGTAAACAGAAAACCGACAAAAGCGAGGAAGAAGTACTTTGGAGGGATCTAGTGGTATAAGGCAAGGGGATTGTGTTTGTCTTTTGTTTTTGTGGCTGGGGTGCTGGGAAAAAGACACGTGGAGCAGAGGAGGTGTGAGAGAAGACGGTGGACTCATAAATGTTTCCCTTTGCTACATATACCCTGTTTTACTGTGATATGTCAGTTCGTTTTATTATTGTTAATCCCAAACGATATTCATGTTTGAAAGGATGACGGCTATAGATGTTTCAAATTAAGGCTATATCTAAACTCCAATCCCAAAATCTACATTAAATCTGGTTGTGAGGTGGTGGTGGTGGTGGTGAATGATGGTGGGGTGGATGTATTGAACTGTGGTGGTGGTGGTGGTAGTGCTGGCGGTAAGTAGCAGTGAATGGTGGTGGTAGTAGTAATAACGGTAGTGGTATCTTTATATCTTTTTTTTTTTTGTGTATGTGTGTGTGTGTCTCCGACTCTGGGCATAGGCTTCACAGCCTGCTATCAAGGCCCAGCAGTCCTCCTACATATCATACACCACTACATGTCACCACTTCGGCGCTAACACCCACCGTCCATATTGAATACATGCTAGGGCTGTCTCATACAGGGCTTGTGTATTGGTATTAGCGGGGGTACTTTTACATGTCGGCGGGTCTTCTGGTAGATCAGTAAAGCCTGATTTAATGAGATTCAAATCCTTAAACTGTTCTCTGAATGGAACTATGTTAGATTTGGTCTTTATTTCTCTAACGTTTTGGACTAAACCAAGCGCATTTTCACAGAGACTTAAGGTTAATAGAACATATCTATATACTGAAGAGGTGTACGGAATCGCATAAGACATGTAGGTTATGGTCCAGTGATGAATACACACACACGCACACACACACACACACACACACACACACACACACACACAGGGAGTCAATCGAGGCGGACGTGCGACATCGGCGCTCCGTACAGAACCAACATGGCCAGTGGCATTATTTAAATTAGTATCTTTGTATGAGTCAAGGTCTGTACCAGGTTAGACTAAATGATTTTTCATTATTAAAAGGAAAAAAACAATAAGTTTAAACAAGACTTGTTCAAATCTTAAGGCATCTTTCCTATCACAACCTTCTTTCCGATCGTCAGTACGTGTTCCGTCAGGGACGCTCCACTGGCGATCTTCTCACCTGCCTTTCAGACTCCTGGTCATCTTCCTTTCTGGACTTTGGCGAAAGCTTTGCCATTGCACTTGACATCTCAAAGGCTTTCGATCGAGTCTGGCATAAATCTTTAATTTCCAAACTGCCCTCCTACGGTTTCTTTATCTCTTTTCTATCGCTTCTTCAATGGTCACTGCTCCTCTGAACTGTCTGCTTGCATTCCTCCACCTCTACGACAGGCGCGTAGCACCCACCTGGCAGCAAACTCTCATCCCTTTTCTGTCCAACTCTCTAATGCAAGAGTTAACCGTTACTCCCAGTCTTTCATTTATGCAACAGGTCAGCTCTGGAACTGTCTCCCTCTGTCTGTATTTCCTGCTGCCTATGATCTCCAGTCTTTCAAAAGCAGTGTGTCCAGGCATCTCAAAAAGATCGGATCTTGAATTTGGCTCTCTATTGTATTTTGTTTTTCTCTTGGAGGGAACTGTTACTGCAGGCTCATGGCCTTTGGTTCCTTGTTCCTTGCATAAAAAAAAACCACACACACACAGAAAAGTGAACCAAGACGAAAGAATGCGCTGAGTCAGCTGAGGTTTGTTTAGACTACAGCAACACAGGGAATGTAAGTACATACTCTGTACTTTTAGTATTGCAAAATGGATACATACTTTAGTAAAGCAAATATGGAAAAGAAAAGAGATGAAGGTAAAAAGCAAAATGATGATTTCTACCAAGAACTGGTTGAAGTGGAGACTCACAATAGACTGGTTGAACGTGTACACAAACTAGGAATGGCTTTCAAAAATGAAATTGATGAAATAAAGAAACAGATGCACTTGTAAAAGGAAGAATTAGAAAAACTAGGAAGGGAGGCCAACAAGAAGGACACAACCATCAGTGAACTAACAATGGAATTGAGTACACTTAGGAAGAAAATGAGTGAAATGGCAAGTACAGTAGTCAATCACGAGAGTGTTATGGAAGAGTTCAAAAATGACACAGAGACAATTAGGCAAGTAAGCAGTCTTATAGACCAGAGCAGTGATATTGAGGAGAAGATAACACAGGTGAATGAAGCTGTGCAAAGCTACAAAAATGATGTGGAAACCACGTATGCTGAAATGGTGAAAGTAAAGAAAGACGTAGAAACAAGGGTGGAGGGAAAAAGCATTAAAAAGGAAGTGAAAAGAATAATCCAAAACAATCCAAAGTTAGTCAGAGATTCAGTAGATATAAACAAATCTATAATAATCACTGGTATAGAAGAGGAAGAAGTAAAAAACAAGATTACAAGAGACAAAAAGGAGATGGCAAATGTAATGAGCTTACTGAAAGAAGTATCAGGGGAAATCTGTAGTAAAGACATAGAGGAACACAAAAGGTTAGGGAAATACGAGAAAAGCAAGACAAGACCTCTAAAGGTGCTTTCCAGAGTGTAAACACTGTGGAAGAGATACTAAAAAATGCAAAGAATCTTATGGAAAAAGAGGAGTTCAAAAATGTATGGATAAAAAGATGCCTAACATAAGAGGAACTGGAATTACTGAAAGAGAAAAGGGAGGAAGCAAAAACAAAAAATGAGGGAAGATCAGAAGAGGAGAAGAAGAATTTTTTTTTACAAAGTAATAGGATTGCAGGTACGAAAGTGGTACACAAACAGGATAGAATAAAAAGGAGGAAGGTAGTAGAACCATGTCATGACAACTATATAAACAAGATGATAAAGTTGATGTACTCAAATGTGGATGGAATGGTATCTAAATTACTAGAGATGAATGATTATGTCAGAGAAAATGAACCACAAATAATATGCCTAACTGAAACAAAATTAACACCAAGGATATCCAATGACATACTAAACTTAGAGGAATATAATATATGGAGAAGAGACAGAAATTTAAAAAAAAAGAGGAGGAATTATAATATTAACTAAGAAAAATCTAAAAGTCAATGAAATAAAACTAGATATACCATCACAAGTAGAACTGATTGCAGTAGAGATCAACACATCTGAAGGTAAAGTAATCGTAGCCAATTTGTACATGCCACCCAGATCAAACACATGGGAAAGAGATGAATACAAGGACCCGGCAGAGAGTACAATTCACAGTTTAAGATCATTACTACATAAAATGGAAGAGAAACCGGAAAGAATTATACTAACTGGGGATTTTAATACAAATATAAATTGGAATACTCTCGATATAATTAGCCAAGAAAGCTGTTGGGACCAAAAGCTCCTGCATCTCGTGCAAGAGTTTTTCCTAACACAACATGTGAGGGAAACCACCAGAAAAAGAGGACTTGATGTACCTTCAGTGCTAGATCTAATAATTACTAGGCAAGAAAATGATACTGACAGTTTAATATATCACCCTCCACTTGGCAAAAGCGATCATGCAGTACTAAATTATAACTTCAGGATAGCATATGACATAGTAAACAGCAATGATAGTTACAGAAAGAGCCTAAACTATAAAAAGTGAAATCATCAAGACCTAAAGAAGTATTTCTTAGAAGCTGATTGGGAAAATGAGCGTAGAGGACAAGATTTAAATGCTGTATATAAAAAATTCTGTGAATTTTATGAAATAGGAGTCCAGAAGTACATCCCACAGCACAAAGAAGCAGATAAGAAAATACAGAAATGGTTCAATACAGAATGTAAAAAATCAAAAGAAAGAAGAGATTTGTTGTGGAATAGATACAGAAGACACAATAGTGAAAGGGCGTATAATAATTACAAACAGGCAAGAAACGATTATACAAGAATAAGGAGGGAAGCCCAAAAACAGTTTGAGAAGGATATCATAAATAAAAGTAGTGATCAACCAAAGCTGTTTTACAGCTATATCAGAAGCAAAACCAAAGTAAAAGATATAATACAATCCATTACGGACGAGGGAATCACTTATACACAAGAGAAAGATATTTGTGAAGCACTAAATAAGAATTTCCAATTAGTTTTTACAGAAGAAAAAATTTTTGAGAGGGACTATGTGGAACATGCATGTCCACACATACTACCAGATATACAAATAGCAGAAAAAGTAATACAGGAGGAGTTAAGTAGATTAGACAGAGGAAAAGCAAGTGGTCCTGATGAAATTTCATGTTGGGTACTACGAGAATGTGCAAAGGAGTTAAGTAAACCATTATTTTTAATTTTCAAGAAATCCTTGAGTCAAGGTAAACTACCTGATATTTGGAAAAAAAAAAACAAATATTGTCCCCTTATTCAAGAAAGGAAATAGACAAAATCCACTCAACTACCAACCAGTATCACTGACCAGTGTTGTAAGCAAGGTATTAGAAAAGCTTATAAGAAAACCTTGGGTAAATCATCTAGAAGAACACAGTATGATAACAGAAAGACAGTTTGGTTTCAGAAAAGGAAAATCATGTGTTACTAATCTGTTGAGCTACTATGACAGAGTAACAAACAATACAGGAAAGGGAAGGATGGGTGGACAGTATCTATTTAGATTTCAAGAAAGCTTTTGACACAGTACCACACCAAAGACTTTTATGGAAACTGTACCATCAAGGAGGAATTCGAGGCAAACTGTTTTGTTGGATGCAAGACTTTCTCATAAAAAGAGAAATGAGAACAGTACTAAGAGGAAACTACTCGTCATGGAAAGAAGTGACTAGTGGAGTACCACAGGGTTCAGTGCTGGCACCAATCATGTTTTTAGTGTATATAAATGATATAAACAGTAACACTGGAAGTGAGAGCTATCTGAATATGTTTGCGGATGATGCAAAAATACAAAGGAGAATTATTAACACAGACTCTTGTAAAGAGCTACAAGAAGAATTAAATAAACTTCATGAATGGAGTAGTACATGGCAAATGGAATTCAATGTGGACATGTGGACAAGTGTCATGTAATCAAGTTTGGTAAAAGTGGAAAAAGACCTGATTGGGATTATAAGTTAGGAAATAAAACCCTATACTCATCAGAAAGAGAGAAAGACCTAGGTGTGATTATCAATAACAGACTATCTCCGGCTGACCACATCAGCGAGAAGGTACGGAACATGTATACACTGCTTGCAAATATGAGAGTAGCATTCACATACATAAATGAAGACATGCTAAGAAAAGAAGGATAATAACATCATTCATTAGACCAACCCTGGAATATGCATCAGTAGTCTGGAGTCCTCATCTCAAAAAGCACATAGACAAGATTGAAAAAGTTCAAAGGGCCGCTACAAGATGGATACCAAGCTTAAGGGACCTAAGCTACGAAGAAAGACTAAATAAACTGACTCTACCAACACTACAGGAGAGAAGGAAAAGAGGTGACATGATAATGCTATATAAGTGTATATCAGGGAGGGAGAAAATAGACATAAATGATTACTTAACATATGGAGAGGCATCAGCAAGAGGACACTGCAAAAACTGCATAAGAAGAGAGGTGATAAAGACGTAAGGAAATTCAGTTTCCCAGACAGAGCAATTGATTAATGGAATGCACTACCGAATAAAATAGTGTGTGCCAAAACAATTCACAAATTTAAGGATATGTACGATAAATATTGTTTAAGACACGGGACAGTACGAGCTTGACTCATTCCTGTAAAGATACAATTATGTAAGAACAATTAGGTAAGAACACACACACACAGAGGAGGTGTGTGTGTGTGTGTGTGTGTGTGTGTGTGTGTGTGTGTGTGTGTGTGTGTGTGTGTGTGTGTGTGCGCGCGCGCGCGCTTTCTCTTGCCACACCAATATTTACATAGGATCGTCCAAGCTGCGTCCTGAGACAATGCCTGGCCCACAGATATCCCACCCCATCTCACCACAAGCTATCTATCTGTCCATTATCTTCCTGTGGTATATCTATTTGCCTACCTATCTGTTTGTTTCTCTCTCAATCTATATTTCACCTATCTATATAATTATCCATCTGTGTATCAACTTGGAGCTATTCATGTCTATTTATCCATACAAGTATCTGTCTAGTATGTAATTATCTTTCTCTCTACTGTACATACCTGTCTGTCTGTATATAAATATGTGTGTGACGGGAGTGTAGTGAGTTGTGATAAGGGAATGGTTGTAGCGCTTGGTGACAGTGGTGGTGATAAGGTAGATTTTGAGAGTCCTGGTGGTGATATTGATGAGGGAGATAAGGTATGCATGTGAACAGGTGTCAAGGGAGGAGGGAGAGGCAGACCCAGGCAAATTATATGCTCTTCAGGTTTCCACGTTTCACTAGTACGACGGCCAGCTCCTCTAAAAATGTATATATTCTTTTTATCATAACAGCAGGAACATGAAATAATAATAATAATAATACTCATCATCACCATCATCATCATCATCAGCAGCAGCAGCAGCAACAACATATCATCATCCAGATCTCCTTTCCTACCCAGATAATAACAACAATGACATCAACTATAAAAATAATAGTAAACTTAATAATGACAATGATGACAATAATAATAATAATAATGATAGTAATAATAATAATAATAATAATAATAAGCAACAGCAGCAGCATATCATCATCCAGATCTCCTTTCCTACCCCAAATAATAACAATAATGACATCAGTTATAAAAATAATAGTAAAATTAATAAAAATAATAATAATAATATTAATAAGCAGCAGCAGCAGTATATCATCATCCAGATCTCCTTTCCTACCCCAAATAACAAAAATGACATCAACTATAAAAATAAGTTAAATTAATAATAATAATAATAATTCCGAAATTACTGAAGCAATATCCAAAGAACTCAACATTCCAAATGAAAATACTATTATCATTGCAGACCTAATATTAAGGAATTTTGGTATGAATCAAAATTTTTTGCCGATTTAACCTGAAACCTTGAGATCAAGGTCAACGTCATTCATACTATGCAGATCATGTTCACGCATGACCTACTACATTTCCACCGAGTTTGGTCAATATCGGCCAAGTACTGTCCGATCTAGCACTTTCAGGCATAAATCTCAAGAAGTATTTGTTGGATCTCAGTATCAAGACACAGGTGCACTAGTATATATAAGTTGACGACTGCATACTGGAACATTTGCAGTGCAACTGACTGCGTAGTTTTTGCTCATGAGAGCAAAAACTGAAAAAATAACAGAAAGCGCCAGTGCCAGGAAAAATTGTGCCAAAAGAAACCTGCAACCAAGATATATCTCTCCTGAAAATTTGATGTCTCCATCGCGAACGGTCTTGGAACATCAGCCTCTAGATTCCCCCCCCCCCTACAAATAAAAAAGAAATATCTACAATATCAATATGACCTCCACAGAATGTTGAGTTCTTAATAATAACAATAATAATAATAATAATAATAATAATTTAAAAATTTTCACTGATATGTCAGATTATTGATTTTCGATAGACCTAGTAGATAAGTTTTAGATCTTCATCTACCTTTAGAAACATGTAAAAAATATTTTACCACTACTAATACAAGTAAAACTAATACCAGTACATATAACACTTCCGATTCCTACTAGTGCCACGACTGCCACTTACGGTAGCACGCATCTTATGTGTCTGGTGAACGTTCTCCCATTTTTATGTAAATTTCGTCACTAATAGTTTTTTTTTTTTTTTTTTAAGCTGATTCCAAATTTGAATTTATTTTTTGGGAGATATTATTTTTTGAAGAAGTTAAGTTATTAAGTTAGTTAATAATACTAATTAGGTTAGTTAATAATAATTACAAATAATATTTAAGTACAACATTTATTTCACAATAACAAAATTTAAATATTTATTTGTTTAATACTTAAACTCAGAAATCTGCCAAATCTTCTTGAATAGGTCCGTATTTTCGTATCTTGTACGCCACACCAATAATTCACACAAATACGAATCCAACACGTAACGGTGAATCCCACGTCGGTGTTTGTAGTAGTAGTAGTAGTTGTTCCCAAGGCAGTCTGGCCGAACAGCCCCGAGTCCCTTAGGAAGGCTATGGCGGAGACCGGGCTTTCCCAAAGAGCTCTCAAAGAGTTTATGTTGTGTTCTTGGCGTAGGTGATTGTGTGCAATACAGTCTTCCATAATGTGCTTAACAGTATGGGGTGCTGTGTTGCATCCTGGACAAGAATCAGCGACGGAGCCATCCAGCCTCTTCTGGTAGCTTAAGAGGGCTGGATGGTGCCCACATCTCAGCCTGGCCAGATGGACCCTGTCCTCACGAGATAGATAGGATTCACAAGGGTAGATGTCAGGAGGCCGTGCATGCAGTTGTGTGTTGTCTTTAAGTGACTGAATGAGTGGCGAGTGATCTGAGTGTGGATATGCTTCTGGAAGCCGGTCTGAGGTGGGCGAGGAGGGAGAGATGACTGTATCTGTGTATGGTATCGTGTGCTGGGTGTTGTTTTGATGTTCCTAGGTGTGGGTGGATGTGCTGCCATGTAATATAGTGGATGTTGTGGGTTTGTGGAAGCTGCAGCAAGAAACTGGGTGCCTCTCATGTCTAGGTGATCCTTGATTTTGAGGACTTTGGTTTCTTGATGTAGGTGGTCTGTGCAGCCTGTGATTATTTTTAGGGCCTTGTTCTGTATGGTCTGTAGAGTGTTGTAGTGTGTTTTGGTGAGGTTAGAAGCCCAAGCAGGGCTTGCATAATTCATCAATGAACGTATGTATTGTTTGTCTACTGTGATGGTGGTTTCTTTGTTGTGTCAGAATGTTGTATGGGCAAGTGACCTCAAAGCATTGAGTCTTGGTGTTATTTTATTTTTAATGTTTGTGATGTGTTGTTTAAATGACATTGATGTACTGTATGTTACACCAAGGATTTTGTGTGTGTGTGTGTGTGTGTGTGTGTGTGTGTGTGTGTGTGTGTGTGTGTGTGTGTGTGTGTGTGTGTGTGTGTGTGTGTGTGTGTGTGTGGTAGGGGAGTGTTGTTTATGGTGAGGTGTGGGATGTGACTGTGTTCTGCTGTCCAGTTTGTGAGAAGGGTCACTGTAGATTTGGCTGGGGCTATTTTGAGCCTGTTTGTGGTGAACCATTCGTGAAGTGTGTTGAGGTAAGGTTGAATGATGTGTGCAGCTGTGTTTGCGTTTTGGTGCGTACATGTAAGTGTTATATCATCTGCATAGGAAGCTATGTGTATCTGTGGTGTGTGGGGTGTGGGTATGTCGTGCATGTTTAGGTTAAGGAGTGTAGGGGACAAAACAGATCCCTGGGGGACCCCGTTTGTGAAGTTCTGATGTTAGAAGACTGACCGGCAAATGTTACGTGTGCACATCTGCCTGCTGAGTAGTTTGCCAGCCATCTTTCTGTGTTATTGTGCATGTTTTGTTGAGTATTTTGTTTGAGGTTGTGGCGGGGGATGGCATCAACAGCTTTGCTAATGTCTAGTGTGATTAGGAGTGTTCTGTGTGGTGGCCTAGCTGAATTCATGCCATCGAAAATTCTCTGTGTAAGGTCTGTAAGAAGGGTGTTTGTGAAGTGTAGTGGCCTAAATCCATACTGTGACTGGGTAGGGGACTGTGAGGTGTGACTAGTTGTAGTACCAGTCGTTCAGTGACTTTAGAGGGGGGTGCAGAGGAGTGTGATGGGGCGATGTGAGGAGGGTAACGTGGGGTCTTTGTTGGGTTTAGGGATAGTTATGATAATGCCATGCTTCCAGTTGTTGGGTATTATATTGTGTGAGTAGCTGTAGTTTGATATGTTGGTGAGTGCTTGTATGCCTTGTGGTCCAAGGTGTTTAAGGTGAATGTTGCTTATGTTGTCTGGTCCACAGACAGATGAGTGTTTGAGGTTGTTAATGATGTGCTTCGTCTGGTTGTAACTGAAAGGTGCGTAGTCTGGGTCTGTGGGGAACTGTCTCTCACGTCGGATGATACGTCGGTCTTCGGGATGGGGGTTTAGATGGCTGACATGTGAAAAATGATTGATGAGAGTGTTTGCTTGTTGTTTGTTTGAGGGTATGGTGTCTGTTGTTGTGATGGCAGCGTGTGATTGTGTGGTGCTGCTGTTGAAAAGTGTGATGCTGTGTAGTGTTTTGTAGAGTTTGCTGATGTTTGTTTTGAGGTCAAGTGTTTGGAGGTAATTTTTCCAGTTTAGTGTTTGCTGTTTTGATATTTTATTGTTTATTTGAGTGTTGAGTTCTTGTATTTGTTGTATGGTGTCTTGTGTGTGGGGTGTTCGGGAGTGTCGCAGTGTGTCCCGTTGTCTGATGAGACCTTGAATTTCTGGTGTGAAGTTGGGGTTGTGTCTCTTTCTGTTGCCTCTAGGGATGGGTCTTTTGTCTGCGTTTTGTATAATTGTATTGAAAGTGTGCACAGCAGTGTTGATGTTTGTGCTGGGTGTACTGTTTAGTGTTTCGAAATGTTCTTTTTCAGTTACAAAGGCCTCCCAGTTGGCTCTCTTATAATTAGTGTATGTGTGTTTGTGGCCAGCTGGGGTGATTCTGGTTTTGGTAGTGATGATGACTGAGAGGTGATCAGAACCTAGAGTTTTGACCACTCTCCACGATGTAGTGGGGGCGAGGTTTGGGGAGCAGAAGGTGATGTCTGGAGATGATGGGAGGAAGAGGGCTTGGTGTGGGATATAGGTATGTTGATAAGATAATCTGTCTGGGATTGTAGTACCAGCCCTCTGTCTGTGTCAGGGTTGTTGACATGCCAGGCCGACGACTTGGCGTTGAAATCACCACCCAGGATGATGTTCGGTATGTTAGTAATGTGGTGTATCTGTGGGGAGTAATTGTATGGTACTGTGGGGGATGACTGGGGGGGAATGTATGTATTAGCGATTATTGTGTGATTTGTTACCAGTGCGTATTTTAACTGATTGTATTTCTGTTGTGGTGTCATGTGGTGGGAGAAGTGACTTTGTGTGTGCACTGGTATCTGCAAAGTGATGGATCTGTGTACCAGGGTGATGAGTCCACTGCCACAGCCGTTGGCCCGGTCTTGTCGAGTTATGAAATGTCGGTGTTTTCTGTGTAGTTTTGTTTCTTGAAACATGGCAATGTGTATGTTCTGTTGTTTGATGAATTGTGTGAGTTCTTCTTTTTGGTGTTTATGCCATCTATGTTTAACTGAAGGATGTTTGTGTTATGTGTGCGATGTATGTTGGCTGCTGCAGCACGGGGGGGAGGTGGTGTGGGTGGAGGGGAAGGGGTAGGAGAAGGTTGTGATGGAGGTAAGGGTTGAGGTGGAGTAGGATGGGTTGGAATGGGAGGAGCTGGGGGACTGGATGGTGTGAGAAGGATCGGTGGGTTTGGCAGTGGAGGTGTGAAAGTAGTAGGGGTAGGATTTGTAGGGGGGTTGGTGGGTGGGGGAAAGGAGCATAAGGAGCAGGTCCAGGTGTTTGTGTAATGTTTTCTGGATTTTTTTATATTTTATGTGAGGAACAAGAAACTAAAGGCAATGAGCCAGCAAAACTATTCCTTCCAAGAGAAAAACAAAATACAAGAGAGAGCCAAATTCAAGGACCATTCATTTCAAGATGCCTGGACACACTGCGTTTGAAAGACTGGAGATCATAGGAAGCAGGAAATACAGACAGAGGGAGACAGTTCCAGAGTTGACCTGTTGCATAAATGAAGGACTGGGAGTAATGGTTAACTCTTGCATTAGAGAGTTGGACAGAAAAGGGGTGAGAGTTTGCTGCTAGACGGGTGCTAAGCGCCCGTTGTAGAAGTGGAGGAATGCAAGCAGACAGTTCAGAGGAACAGTGACCATTGAAGTAGCGATAGAAAAGAGATAAAGATGCAACATTGCGGTGAAGAGACAGAGGTTGAAGGGAGTCAGTAAGAGGGGAAGAGTTAATGAGACAAAAAACCTTTGACTCCACCCTATTGAGAAGAGCTGTGTATGGGGAGCCTTCCCACACATGAGAGTTGTACTCCACACAGGGGCGGATAAAACCCCTGTATAGAGTCAACAATTGTGCAGGGGTAAAAAAAGAGCGGAGTCGGCTTAGCACACCCAATCGCTTGGAAGCAGATTTTACAAGAGATGTAATATGATCTTTCCAAGACAAATCCCGAGCAAATGAAACCCCAAGCATGTTTAATGATGATGCAGGATTATATTGATTATTATTAAACATAAGTGGGTATACTTGTGGAAGATTTTGTCGGGTTGATAGGTGCAAAAACTGAGTCTTTGATGCATTAAAAACAACCAGATTATTTTTACCCCAGTCAGAGATATGAGCCAAGTAAGGGATCAGGTGTGCCATAGCCTCATCCCTTGCCTGTTGAAGTAACTGCTGAGATGGACGTTGTGGGAATCGAATGGAAAGGTGAAGGGTGGAGTCATCAGCGTATGAGTGGATAGGGTTAGATGTACAGCTTAGAAGGTCATTGATGAATAAAAGGAAGAGAGTTGGTGATAGGACAGAGCCCTGAGGAACACCACTGTTAATAGATCTAGGAGAAGAACAATAGCCGTCTACGACAGCGGCTACAGAACGACCAGAAAGGAAGCTAGAGATGAAGGCACAGATAGAAGGACAGAAACCGTAAGAGGGCAGTTTGGAAATTAAAGATTTATGCCAGACTCGATCGAAAGCCTTTGAGATGTCAAGTGCAATGGCAAAGCTTTCGCCAAAGTCCCGAAAGGAGGATGACCAGGAGTCTGAAAGGTAGGTGAGAAGATCGCCTGTGGAGCGTCCCTGACGGAACCCATACTGACGATAGAAGATTGTAATAGGAAAGATGCCTTAAAATTTTTCTATTAGAAATAGACTCGAAAACTTTTGAGATACAGGATGTTAAAGGAATTGGACGATAGTTAGGGGTTTGGGAATGGCCATCCTTCTTTGGGACTGGCTGAATAAGAGCAAACTTCCACCAAGAAGGAAAAGCACAAGTTGACAGACAAAGGCGAAAGAGTTTGCCTAGGCAGGGTGTAAGCACAGAAGCACAGTTCTTGAGAACAACAGGAGGAACTGCATCAGGCCCAAATGCCTTATTAGTACTGAGGCCAGCAATGGCAGAAAATACATCAGCTGAAAAAATTTTAATGTTAGCCATGAGGAAGTCAGAGGGGGGAAGTGATGGAGGAACAGCACCGGAATCGTCTAAGGTGGAATTGGAGGAGAAAGTCTGAGCGAAGAGATCTGCTTTATCAGTAGAAGAAATAGCTACAAAGCCATCAGAGTAGAAAAGAGGAGGGAAGGATGATGAGGTAAAGTTGTTAGAAAGGTTTTTGGCAAGGTGCCAGAAGGAGCGGGAAGAGTTCGAGTTAGAGAGTTGAGAGCATTTTGTACGGATGAAATTATTTTTAGCATAGCAAAGAACAGACTTAGCACAATTCCGGGCAGAAGTGTATAAAAGATGTGATTCAGGGGTGGGTTGGCTACGGTACCTTTTATAGGCCCTCTCCTTGTTGCGGACAGCATTAGAACAAGCGTGATTAAACCAAAGCTTTCAAGCATTAGTCAAAAAAAAAATCTAGTGGAAATCTGGCTGCGTGCGCGAAGGCGGTGGAGCTCGTTCACTCTCGTTACTGTCCGGTACACGCGTCTTTTTTTTTTTTGGGGGGGGGGAGAGAGGGCTGATTTATCCCGTATGTAGAACGAAAAAAAAAAAAAACTGTTTGTCGCGTAGACCGGCACAAACTCGGGATCTCTAAATGTTGATGTGAAAGTAGTAGTAGTTGTGGTGGAATTGCACTGAACTGAACCCTTTGTCTGTCGGCTCGACGTGATAAATTTTGAGCATATTGGACATATGTATTTGTTGGTGGGTCCTGGATTGCTCTCGATGTCCCCGGCTAGAAGAAGACGTCGAGAAATGTTTGGGCGTTTTGTTACTGTGAAATACTAGTTGTACTTAAATATTATTTGTTATTATTATTAACTAACCTGATTATTATTATTAACTAACCTAGCCTATTTAAAAAGTACTCCTCCCAAAAATACATTCAAATTTGGAATCAGCTTAAAAAACTGTATTGGTGACGAAATTGACAGAAAAATGGGAGAACGTGCACCAAACACAAAAGATCCCTTACTACTGTTACCACAAGTACCACTACTATTAGTGCCACCAATACTATAACTACTAGTATGAATATTACCACAGTTACTAATAATATTACTACCACTACTACCACCACCACTACTGCCACTACCACCATCACCACCACAGCTACTACTTCTTTCACATCAACTTTTAGAGATCCCGAGTTTGTGCCGGTCTACACGACAAACAGCTTTTTTTTTTTTTTTATCGCTCTACATACGGGATAACTCAGCCCCCTCCCCCCCCCAAAAAAAAAAAAAGACGCGTGTATCGGACAGTACCGAGAGTGAACGAGCTCCACCGCCTTCACGCACGCCGCCAGAGTTCCACTAGATTTTTTTTTTTATTTTTTTTTTTTTGACGCGACCATTTTCATTCATTGTCACCAGGGCCATTCAGAAGGGTTGAGTCGCGTCATAGGGGAAAACATGCAAAAGCCTCCACCTCATTGCTCTGGGTACTCTCTCTCTCTCTCTCTCTCTCTCTCTCTTAAAACTGGATATATAGCAATCTATCAATAAAATAAACACAATTATCGGCGGTTGAGGAAGCTGACATAAACCGCCAAACCAATGATCACTGATAAATGCTACATATACTAGTGCAAAAATAAAGACTATATTCGAGTTATTACTCAAGTAATTGATGACATTTAAGACTTCAAGAGGCTTCTCTGTATATTAGTTACTGATCTTGGCGCAGCATATGATTTACGTGAAACAGCAGCAATGATGACAGCAAGTCGAAGATAAGATTTAGAAGGAGGGTATGTGATGGTATCAGAACCTATGTCTACAGGTGACACTGCTACAGTAAACACAACAGGGATAACCAGATGATACAGGGAGGCTTCAAAGTTACTAAGTGGATGTCTGACGGACTCTTTCCTAAATCTAGATTAGGATAGTGAAGAATTTCACACTGACTTAATAGTCCTTGATTCACTAACTTTTTTTCTGAGTGACTCAGAAGAGACACTACAAAAATTGATCTCTTATAACTTAAACAAACTGACGAGGGAAAGTTTAAAAATAGGTTTCATAATAAATATAAAGAAAGCTGGCAAGTTTAGTTCCTCTCAGTACGATTAGGTGACGTTTTAAAACAATGAAACCTTTGTGCAAGGTTTCTTTACCCAGTCTCTTCACACCTAGATCTAAAACTGCGACCTGGATTTATAAAGCGATGGTTGAGTGTCGCAGTCTAGAGGCCTACTGGGTGCTTTCCTTGTCAGTTACATTTCATGCGCTCGTGACTGTTCCGTACCCATAAAAAGACTGCCGTAGCAAATTTGACTAAAGTCCTTGAAATCTTCCGTTTCTCCAAAATTCACTCTTTTACATTTACGTGGCTTAAACTGGCTCTCTTCATCCCGAATCCTGAGCTGTAAGAATAGATGAACACTGGATTATGATGGTAGTTACGAATAAGTTTCATGAAAGGATAAATGCCGTAGTATTGTTCTCTGCCACTGAGCTACGCTGAATAAGCTGCAAAAGGACGAAAATTTGGGCTATGTTAAAGTAAAAAAAGATCATAGTGCTCCCTGCGTTCCCCTCCTTCCTTTAGATATGGTTGTAAGCCCCACGGGATTAGGGGGGCTTTTCCTCTCAGTTACGCAGATTATGTGGAGAAATATACATGCCACGACACATACTTTGGAAATTATCAGTTGCAGCTAAGGGAAATGAAATGAAAGGCTTTTGATGAATATAGTTCCATTATGAAAAACGATGTCAAAATGAATGATACAGGGTGATTCAAAAGAAACGTTACTCTGACTTCAAGCTAGATTTATTAATTGTACATTGTGTGCTGTACATAAATATTTTTGACATTACATGCTGTACATATGTACATTGTTTACATGGCAAAAGCAGTTGATAATCAAACCATATGTTGGAAGTGTGCCCCATGTTCACGGATGCATGCACGTACCCTTTTCACCATATTAGCAGACACTTTACTCAGGGTTGCAACATCTATGTTTGCGATGAAGCATGGTTCCACCTTAATGGATATGTTAACAGTCAGAACAGTAGGATCTGGAGTGTTGAAAATCCACATATGATTCACGAAAATCCCTTACATTGCCAAAAAATTGGAGTGTGGTGTGCTGTAAGTCGGCGGAGTGTGGTGGGTCCAATTTTCTTTACAACAACCGTGACTGGTGATGTATACCGTAATCTTAATTTGCAGTTTGTGGCATTTCTTAATGAAGATGAACGTTTAGGCTGGTTTCAGCAAGACGGTGCCACATCCCACACATCAAATGAAACGATGGCATTCTTGCAGGAATTTTCGAAGACCGAATCGTCTCCAAAAATTTGTGGCCTCCAAGATCACCAGCTGTAACATCTGCCGATTATTTTCTATGGGGATACCTGAAAGGCGTGGTCTATAAGGAAAACCCACACACATTAGATGAACTGAAGGCCCAAACTGAAAATGCAACAGCAAACATAAATGTTGCAACCCTGTGTAAAGTGTCTGCTAATATGGTAAAAAGGGTACGTGCATGCATCCATGAAGATGGGGCACACTTCCAACATATGCATTGATTATTAACTGCTTTTGCCATGTAAACAATGTACATATGTACAGAATGTAATTTCAAAATGTTTATGTACAGCACACAATGTACAATTAATAAATCTAACTTGAAGTCAGAGTAACGTTTCTTTTGAATCAACCTGTATATACAGTACTTGTTGTCTCCTCATTGTTCCAACTAATGAATCAGGAACTTGCTGCCTAACACTATCCTGACGTCGTTATCTTACGAGTGCTCATAAAGTTTGGGTACTATTATGCTATGTCACATAAATGGGTAAAAAGAGAGCTTAGATAAGGAATGAACTGAAGAAGAATGTAAATGCAATACAGTATAAAAAAGTAGGTATGTATTTGGCCTCGTCACATCATTCGCAGAAGAAATTTACACTGATGGTAATGGGATTGTACTAATAAGAATGAGAGGAAGAGGCAGATCGAGGACAAGATGGAAAAATGCCCAAATAGCAGATTTGCTTGAATCACAAGTACGACAGTGTGGAAGAAGACTGAAGAGGTTTTCAATGTGCAGTACCTCATCTGCTTCATGATAATGATGATGATGATGATGATGATGACGTGTCCAAGAATCTGAAATCAAAATAATTTTAATTTGAGATTTCTTTCCTTTAAAAAAATCTGGATTGGACAACCATTCCTGATTTTCATCCCTAGGCTCTATCTCCATTGGTATTCAGAATAGCCTAGTAGTTGCAGTAGTCGTTGCAGCCTCTGGTTCATCTGAACGTAAACCCTGTGGACTGCAGGAGAAAGTCGCCCTCTTCCTGAAGTCCACCATCCTCTTTTTAGGGGATACAGAACACGGTGAGTGATATTTCTTTAACTGGGCAGCGGAGCAGCTCGGCCATAGCGGAACCGTCACTAGAAGACATGACCTCCCATGCAGTGTTCAGCATAATTAGAGTAAGAAGCGCACTGACTTTTAAAAGAAACTAAATTCTTTTAGAAACCATGGAAAAATAATCTGAACAATTAATATAAAAAAATAATGCCTAATCGTCTTAAGTATACTGAGAGTACCAAGGTCACAGTAACAAAAGCCTTCCTGTTAGTGAGGGGGTTAAATGTTCATTGTGTCAGCCCTCCCCACCACCACAAAGAGCAAAGTATTCCAGCCTCACCCTGGCACAATGAACGCTTTCAGAGGCTTCAGTAAAAGCCCGCTAGATGGAGCCTCGAGTCGGGCTTTTGTTGGGGCCAGAAACAAGGGAGTTGGTCGGAATTTCCCCTCTTGGTATGTCAGGACTTTAAGTTAGCCCGGCCTGCTTTTTGAGGTGGTAGAGAATGGAGCTGCTTGAGTGAGTGCTTGAGAGGAGAATGTGTGTGTGTGTGTGTGTGTGTGTGTGTGCGCGTGCGTGTGTGCGTGCATAAGGAGGGCTTGATTTGTGTGTGTGTGTGTGTGTGTGTGTGTGTGTGTGTCTGAGAGAGAGAGAGAGAGAGAGAGAGAGAGAGAGAGAGATGTGATATGATCGTTAATTCCATGGGTGTTATCATGGAGTGTGGTAGCCACTCCGTCAGTTGGAATGGCGCAGGTTCAAAATGACGTCCTGCACATAGGCTATTGGAGCTCTAGCGCGAGAACGGTCGCAAAGCCCAGTTCTAAACTAATGAACTAAAAGACCTTCGTTATTTAAGTGCAAAACCATTAGCAAAGTCTTGCTAACCTTCGTAGTAGTCGCATAATCGAACCGCAAAAATATCGATTTTGTTCATAGTTTTTTTCTGTCTTCTTCAGTCATAAGTCCGAAACAAAAAGGTATACGCGAACGTACTATACACCAAAACGCTTCCTGCCAAGTGTAGATGTGTCTTTTCATGTTTAGAAAAGGATTCAGGCTACAGATCGCGAGTTACGGCCTGAAAACCGCATCGGGGTCACCTGTAAGTACGCCATTTTGCACGATATTCCTTAGCTACAGCTCGCCTACAGTCGGCACTTTGCGCACGTCATACCGATACCCAAAGAGGCTGGTCGTCTTATGAATCCCACTTCATTTCGTCCTATTGTGTTGACTTCTTGTCTATGTAAGGTCATGGAGCGTATGGTTAACAATAGGCTTCTTTTTGTTTTAGAGTCGAAGAATTTGTTAAATGATCAACAATGTGGCTTCCGTAAATACAGAAGTTCACTAGATCATTTAATGAATTTGGAGCATTGTATTGCAGAGGCATTTGCCAATAAAGAATTCATGATAGGGGTGTTCTTGGACATCCATAAAGCCTATGACATGACCTGGCGACACGGTGTACTAATGAAGCTCTATGCTTATGGTTTAAGAGGAAATTTGCCTGTTTTTATTTCAAATTTCTTAAGGGACAGAACTTTCTCTGTCAAATTGCCCCGTAACGTAACATCGGATATATTTATCCAGGAAAACGGGGTGCCGCAGGGAAGTGTGCTTAGTCCTACCTTATTTAATATTATGAACAATGATATTCTGTCATCAGCTCCCATCCCGAGGAATCTTAAATACTCACTCTATGCTGACGATTGTGCAATATGGCACTCTTCCCGTAATGCACAATTTTCGGCTGGGCGGATTCAAGCAGCCCTTGACTCCGTCCACCAATGGGCCTTGCAGTGGGGATTTAAGTTTTCCGTACGTAAGTGTGCCGCTATAGTTTTCACTAATCGTAACGTACCTAATTTGTGCTTAACTTTGGATAATCAGGCGGTACCTTTTCAAAATTCTGTAAAATTTTTAGGAATACATTTTGATCGTAGAATGAATTTTAAACTTCACGTTAATACTTTGCTTGCTCGTTGTGATAAACCGTTAAATGTCCTCAAGTACCTAGCGGGTACTACCTGGGGTGCCGACAGAAAATCTTTATTAATGGTGTATAAGTCCCTTATTCGATCGAAGCTAGACTATGGCGCACAGGTGTATGGCTCGGCATCTGATGCCACGCTGAAAGGATTGGATGTGTTACAGAATAAATGCTTGCGAATGTGTCTTGGAGCTGTACGGTGTACCCGTGTGGCTCGTATGGAAGTGGAGGCGAATGTGCCTCCCCTCCGTATTCGCCGTGACCACCTGGCCTTGTCCTACGGCATAAGGACATTAAGAAAAAGTAATATCGGCAATGTGGCCTGTACCCCCTGCGTCAATACCACCACCTTCTGCGGGGGGTGCGTCGGCCACTTGCCGCTCGCCTCCACTTACTGACTCAGGAGCTTGATGTGGACCCCAGTGACTGTGACAAGTTGGTGCTTAAAAATATAGCGCCTTGGGAGCCACCCGGCTTTACAGTCGATGTTACGTGGCTCCCAGCACCAAAGGCCAAGGCGCCGGAGGCGGAGGTCCACCACTTGTTTCGTAACATCATTGTTCGTCACTTGGGGTCCCATCAATTGTACACCGACGGCTCCAAGTCGAGTGAATGTGTGGGTGCAAGTGTGTGGTCGACTGAATGTGCCCTTAGGTATCGGTTGCCGACTCATACATCTGTGTTTACTTCAGAACTTTTTGCTATTGACAAAGCCATAGACTATGCTCTCAATTCTAGACATGACTCATTTGTCATATTTTCAGATTCAAAATCAGCCCTTCAGGCAATTGCATCTTGCACTACGGACTCTCACGAGATCCAGGGCCGCATCGTTAATAAGTTGCATTCATGCAACAAGTCATTCACGCTGATCTGGGTGCCTGGTCATTGTCGTATCTACGGCAATGAGCAGGCTGACTTACTTGCAAAGTCGGCTGTAGAGCTCGAGGAGACTTGGGACGTTCCTCGTGATCTATGGTCGAGTCTATCTCTCGGAAAGAAATCAATAAATCTTCTGTGGCAAGGTCAGTGGACCAGACTAAATATTCCAACTTGTAAGCCGTACCTGGGCGACTGGGACACTGCCAACCGTCCCAGTCGCCTAGAAGAAAAAGTGTTGGCACGGTTACGGCTTAATGCCACCATTGTAACCCACATAAAACCATATATGGAAAGACGCTTCCCACCGCACTGTGATATCTGTAATGCGGTGTTATCTATTAGTCATATCATCCTGCGCTGTCGGCGATTTATTCGTGAACGCGCTTCACTTATAAATTACTGCGGCGCAGCAGACGTCCCCTTCACCCTTTCCAACATCCTGGGTGATGGGGACATTGTTATGACTGATAAATTGATGGCTTTCTTGAGAGAGACCGGACTGATCAGAGTGATGTGACTTTTTTACTGCGTGGTTATGGTTTTTATGAAGAGTAAATATGTATATATTGTAATATTAATTAGGGTTGACAGTTGACATATTTGAAATAGTTCCTCCTCCCACCGATCTATTTCTAATATAGATGTCCCCTACATTAAGCCAAGTTCCTCGCCTGACAGTCACCAGATGATGAGTGCAAGTGTGCAATATAGGAAGGTATTGGGCACTTACAGTCGATGGTGGTCTGCTGGGCAAGGTTCTTCACTTTTTGTACAAATTATGTAAATACATTATACCATCTTGCTTAAGTTATTCTAATTAGGGACGACAGCTGACGTATATGGAAATGTTCCTGACTCGTCTGGTTCCCTTTCATATATTGATGTCCCCTATATTAGGTTGTGCCTCGACTGACAGTCACCAGGTGATGAGTGCAGGTATGTCATGTAGAAAGGCATTACATATCTGCAGTCGATGGTGTTCTGTTAGTCGAGGTATTTTTACCATTAGTGTAGGTCTAGCTATTTGTCTCTGTAGGATTTAGTATAGGTTAGCGATTTGTCTGTTAGGTGATTAGTTTTAGGGTCTTTAGATTAGTGTTCCTTTATAATATAAGGTATAAAAAATAAAAAACCAAGAAAAAATTAAAAAAAATAAAAATACAAAAAAAAAAATAAAAATAAATAAGATTAAAATTATTATATATATATATGTACGTTTGCATGAAAGTGTGTCTGTATGTATGCATGGAAGTGTGTGTGTTGTGTGTGTGTGTATGTGTATGTATGTATATATATTTGTTTGTATATATATGTATATATGTTTAAATGTATATACATATATATATATATATACTGTATATACACGGCCTTAATAACCAGGGGCTTCGGCCCCAATGGTTGATAGGCCGGAAAAAAAAAAAAAAAAAAAAAAAAAAAAGCCTACAGTCACACACACCACAAAGCCAGTCAGGAGACAGGACGTGTGTGCTGGGCATACCCCAGGTCCTGTCCTCCCCACTTACTATTTTTAAAT
The DNA here is from genome assembly GCF_032717465.1 of Coenobita brevimanus. Taxonomy (NCBI): domain Eukaryota; kingdom Metazoa; phylum Arthropoda; class Malacostraca; order Decapoda; family Coenobitidae; genus Coenobita; species Coenobita brevimanus. The sequence goes on along the minus strand of NC_137030.1, from coordinate 16,558,430 downwards.
CAGCCCATACCCCACCGACCGGGCTAACGTATGGCCCGGCCTGCACTATAGGTGCAGGAAATCTTCGAACGAACGAACGCCTACAGTTATAGAACCTACCAACACACTTTTTTTTTTTTTTTTCACGGGAAGACAAGAACTTCTGTTATGCATAATTATATTTAGTTTTAGTCTGTCAGTAGCAAAGGTGCGATGTTCTACGATGCAACTGCAGTCGGCATCACGCTACGCTAGCTAGCTACAACTTTTTTTTTTTTCTTTTTTAATAACAGACCGGAGGAATGAAAAACAAATGAATAAAAAATAATAATCCATACACCAGATTACTGGTGTCCTCTGTTCATAAAATATCTGTAACAGTTAGACTTGAACAGCTGTGGGTTGAAATTTAGAGGGAAACAACTCTGGGGAAGCGAGTTCCAGAGAGATGCGGTTCGGGGAATGAAAGAATTCTGATAGGCAGAAGTTCTACAATATGGCTGAGTGACATTCCAGTCATGAGCGCTACCAGATGCCCGTGTAGCACGAGGGAAGGCATGGAGAGGTGGCACCATGGACGCAACTTCGTCTGAGCACTTGCCATAAAAACATCTGTAAAATAATGCAAGGGAGGCAACATTCCTTCTTACTTGCAGGGGAGGTAGTTTATTTGTAATGGCAGGGCCGTTAATAAATCTTACAGCTTTATTCTTAATTTTATCCAGTTGTTTTAATGCAACCTCTCCACATCCATTCCACAAGGGTGAGCAATATTCAAGCTGAGAGCGCACATGACTTATAAATTTATAGCTAACTGCTTACCCGTTTTTCTCCAGGCATCAACTTTATCTCTAGTTTTCGACTACAGTGTCGTCTACTTTTGTGTATAATACCAGTCAGTCCTGGGAAGGGAGCTAGTTTTCTACTGACTTTCATAACTAAGCCTAAGTGATGCAATTCAGGATACTTCTCCGGAATACGTACGTCCGTGCCTGCAAGGTGTTACGCATTCACGCGTGTGTACATGCATAATATCTAGTGTTTGCCTCAAGTGTGGTATACTCGTAACAGTGCCACAGACCACATTACCTTCTTTTATTTATCAATTAGCATATAGGGAGCAAGTCATAATGGGACTCTCTACTCCAGTCTCTAATATTGAATAAATAATAATAATGTTATTGTTTTTTCATTTTAATTCAGTTTAATTTTTCATTTTCTCTTATCGCAAGAAGAGGTGTCAAAGTACAACAAACCCCGTCCCCCGCAGTCATTTTTGTGCTGACGTATAAACACAATAGGATATCATGTCAAAGATGTCATATCAGATTTGGAGTAAATCGTTTGCAAATTAACGATTTTATGCCCACGTTAAATTTTGGGCCCGACCCACCTGACATTGACCCTCTAATCGCTAACTGGGGTGTGATCCCCTTGATGTACTGAGGCATGGTATAGGATGCAGATTTGAAAGATGCACCTTTAGGTTTTGGTTTCATGTTGTATGACGAATTGGAATGGAGTTATGGCGAAGAAACGATATTTAAAATATATTTTGGGGGCCTCCAGCCTGGGCCATGGACCAATTTGGTCCAAAATTTAATCAGGTGATCAGAAGGTCACAGCCAATCATCCCTGTAATTTTAGTCAAAATCACACCAGTAGTTTTCGCGTAAAGTTGTTCACAGACAGACAGACAGACAAACAGACAAACTGACTGAAAACAAATCTCTCAATTTCTCAGTTTGGTCCCAGACCTAATAGTGTGGTACATGTATAATACATACATGCTGAGAATGCACGCATGGGTACTGAAATCAATCTGTGCAAATATGAGAAAAGTATCCAGATCACATATGTTCGTGCATACTTGGAATGCTGAAATCATGCTCTACATTAACAGTCCAAATCTAACAATTGCTTTATGCATAATTAGACTTCTACAAAGATCATAAGCTAGAAAACAAAACAAAAATCTTCTAAAATGATTGTTTAGAAGTGGGAATGGCAAAAACGCACAAGTAAGAGACGAAAAAAAACACAGAAACAAGAGCATTCCACCAGATATAAATACACGTTTGTGGCTAAGGTGGGGGATGTATTAATGGGTATAGGTCTCCAAATCTGCAAAGGGCAAAAGTGCTGAAACGAAAGGCGAAAAAAGCGCAGAAACAAGAGAACACTCAGGATGGGAGAAGATTTCACCAGCTACACCTTTGTGGCTAAAGTGTGCAATGTAGTAATGGGTATAAGTCTCCAGATCTCCTCCCATCCTGAATCCTCTCATGTTTCTGTGCTTTTTTCACCTCTTATCTCAGCACTTTTGCCATTTGCAGATTTGGAGACCAATACCCATTACTACACTGCACATCTTAGCCACAAATATGTATTTGTAGCTGGTGGAATGTTCATGTTTCTGTGCTATTATCATCTCCTATCTGTGCACGCATGCCATTCCTGCTTCTTAACAATCGTTTTAGAAGAAAGATTTTGTTTTTTAGTCCAGTTGTAGGAAACAAGTAATCTACCGCAGTGCATGTTTGTTCTCACCACTTACAGTATTTTTCTTAACAGAACAGAGGAAGGAAAAACAAGAGTAAAAAAAACAATCCATACACCAGATTACTGGTGTCCTCAATTCATAAAATATCTTTAACAGTTGGACTTGAACTGCTGTAAGTTGAAGATTGGAGGGAGACAACTCTGGGGAAGCGAGTTCCAGAGAGATGCAGTTCGGTGATTAAATGAATTCTTATAGGCAGAAGTTCTGCAATATGGCTGAATGACACTCCAGCCATCAGCGCTGCCAGATACCAGTGTAGCAGAAGGGAAGGCATGGAGACGTGGCACATTGAATGGAACTTCGTCTGAGCATTTGCCATGAAAATGCCTGTAAAATAATGCAAGGGAGGCAACATTCCTTCTTACTTGTAGAGGAGGTAGTTTATTAATGATAGCAAGGTTTTTCAACATTCCAGCAGCTTTTCAGTTTTGTCTAGTTGTTTTAATGCAACCTCTCCACATCCATTCCACAAGCAATATTCAAGCTGAGTGCGCACATGACTCTTGTAAATTATAGCTAACTGCTCGTTAGTAAAGAAATTACGGACTCTGTACAATAATCTAAGTTTCTCTGAGGTGGTTTTAGCAAGTGATCTGAAATGAGAGGTCCAACTGAGAGCATTGTTAAGTAAGACACCGAGAATTTCAGTACTTTTGGAGATGAGGAGTATCAGTAGCACTGAAGGTAATATACGAATCTGGCAATATATGTCTATTAGTAAACTGCATATATTTGGCTTTACTAGCATTAAATGAGGCAAGGTTGTTTTGTCCCCATTCATTGATCGTAGATAAGGCTTGATTTATGGAGATGGCTGTACTGAGTTGAGAGGTAGAGATATTAGACTTTGTAAATGGGTGTCTGAGTGTGAATGAACTATGAAATGTTGAGTCATCTGCATATAGGCGGATGGGATTGTGGGTGACAGATAAGAGATCATTAAAATGAACCAGGAACAGGGTTGGCGTCAGAAATGATCCCTGTGGCACAATGGCATTAATTGAATGGAAATGGTTTTATACATCGTCTACTTTTACTCAAATTTTTCTGTTGCTGAGATATGAGGAAAGCAGAAGAACAAAAGTCGTTAGTCCATAGCAAGGGAGTTTGGACAGCAGGGAACGGTGCCATACTCAGTCGAAAGCTTTAGAAATATCAAGGGCTACTGCATGTTCTCCATGTAGTTCGATTTATTGATGAACGGTATGAGTCAGGAGATTGAGTATGTCAATGGTGGATCTTTCGTGGCGAAAACCATATTGTCTATCACTAATCAAGTTATTGGATTCAAAATGTTTAACTATGTGCTTATTAATTAAAATTTCAAATACTTTACGAAGAGAAGATGTAACAGGGGGTCAGAGGAACTTCCATTCTTTGGAATTGGGTGGATATTGGCTTCTTTCTACGAATTAGGGAATGAAGAAGTACGTATGCATAGTCTGAATAATTTAGCTAGGAAAGAGGCGAGTTCTGGTGAACACTTTCTCAGAACAATTGGAGAAATTCTGTCTGGTCCTGGAGCTTTGTTGATAGGTAAAATGTCTTGGACGAATTTTACGTGTCTTGTCTGAATTTTAAGTGGAACAGTTTCGGGAGAGTCAAGTTCTAGTACTGGGACGTTCTGGGTGACATCCTCTATCGTAAAATTTCCGGCAAATGTGCTGGCAAAGATATCTGCTTTCCCATGCGGGTCACTTGTAATTTTGCCATCTGGATATTTTAGTGGAGGAATAGATGATGTCTTGTTAAACTTATTAAAGAAAGAATTGAGAATTGACCAGAATATTCTATTGTCACTGGGGTTTTAAGTAGTTATGATGCTTGATTTTGAAGAAAGTTTGTTTTAGAAAGATTTATTACAGCTTTTGCATGGTTTCTGGCAATTTTAAATTGAGAGAGTGAATCAGATGTTTTTGATTTAAGTAAGAGTTATATGCTAATGATTTCTGGGCTGTTGCTCTGGCACAGTTGCTATAAAACCATTTTGGAGAGTTGGATCTTTTAGTGAACTGTTGACTTGGTATGAATAAATCCATACCAGCTAGTATTAAGTTGCAGATGTAGGACTGGGTAGAATTGGCATCACTAGAGACGAAAGACTGCCATGGAATATCAGCAAGATCATTTCTAAATTCAACCCAGTTTGCCCTATCAAAGTGCCATCGGGTCACCTTGACAGGTTCAGAACGAAGAGGTCGGGGGGGGGGGCACTGCTACCACCACTTTCAACCCGAGGATGTCTTTTCATTTCAATTTTGCAGTCTCCAAACTAATATAGTTTTATTCGAATTTGAGGCTGCAGACATGCTCTTATTAACATTCATCCCAATATACAGGATGTCCCGTGAGGAAAGGGTATAACTTTGGGAAATAATGGGCGAGGGAATTCTATACAAAAAAAGGTTATATAAACATGTGTCCAAATCTCAACCATTACGGAGTTGCAATTACTCAGAGCCTTATGGTCGAAATGGTTTCCTTCATAATTCGCCCGTAAGTTCATTAGTAACCATTTCATAAAGACTGAGACTTGAGCAAATATTATATAAAAGGCTATATTAGCTTTTTTTTTTCTTAGAATTCCCTCACATATCTATTCCCAAAGATAAGCCCCTTCCTCCCGGGACTCTCTCTCTCTCTCTCTCTCTCTCTCTCTCTCTCTCTCTTATTATATATATCTATCTATATATATATATATAGATATATAAATATATATATATATATATATATATATATATATATATATATATATATATATATATATATATACTGTTATAATATATCATCAGCACCAGCCATTACAAGTACACTGCTGAACAAAGGCCTCCCCCAACCTTATCCACGAATTCCTTGACTGAGCCAATCTTTGCCACGTTTTCCCTGCAAATTTCTCTATCTCATCCCTCCACCTCCTGTCTGGCCTTTTTCTGCTACGCTTACCATCTCTTCGTGTCCAGTCAGTCAACCTCTTGCTCCATCGATTATCCCTTATTCTTGCTACATGGCCTGCCCACCTACATTTCTGTTCTTTTATAACTTCTATAATGTCTTTGACTTTAGTCTGCTCTCTCACCCAAGTTGATCTTTTCCTGTCTCTTAATGATACTCCCATCATTGACCTTACCAGTGCTCTCTGAGAACGAATTAATTTATTTTCCATCGATTTTGTCAGTTTCCAAGTCTCAGAACCATACGTCATAGCTGGAATTATACATTCGTTATATACAGTACTTTTCGTTTCATACAAACTGGCAAGCTACTTTTCATAATGTCCCTATGTTTACCGAAAGCTTTCCATCCAATTGTAATGCGTCTTTTTATTTCGCTATCATTATCTTTCGTTAATTTTAGTATTTGTCCCAGGTAATTGTATTCCTCAACTTCTTCAAGAATTTCTCCACTTATTCTGATGACACTCATTGGTGTTTGAGGATTAAACATTAGTTCTTTAGCCCTACCTTGAGACTTTCTCTGTTCAGGTCATTTAACACTTCTTGCAATGTCTCTGATGTTTTTGAGATTAGGACAATGTCATCTGCAAATTTTAAATGGTTAGCTTTTCTCTATCTATGTTCACTCCTTTGGTTTCCCAGTCTAGCTTTCTGAAAATACTTTCTAGGCATGCTATAAATAACTTTGGTGAAATTGTATCACCCTGACGCACGCCCTTCTCAATCTTAATTTTTTCTAAATACTTATGTAATTTAACTGTAGCAGTTCCCTCTTAGATATGTTTTCGAGCAGTTTTACAATGTTCTCATTCACTCCTTGTTCTCGCAATGAATTTGTAATTGCTATGTGCTCCACTGAGTCGAAAGCCTTTTCGTAATCAACAAAACCTAAGCACAGTGGTTTATTATATTCTGTAGTTTTCTCAATTACCTGATTCATTGTGTGTAGATGATCAGTAGTCGAATACCTGCTTCGGAATCCTGCCTGTTCACGAGGTTGGTTTTCCTCCAAATTTGTAGTTATTCTGTTTGTAAGGACTTTAGTGGAGTTTGTAAATGACTGATAGCAAGCTAATGGGTCGATAGTTACTGAGGTCTTTTGAGTCACCTTTTTTGTAAAGTAAAATAACTATTGCATTACATCATGTTTTGGGAATTTTCTTCCTTTTTATACATTGAGTAAATAAGTAAGCAAGCCTAGTTTGTACTTCTACTCCTGCATCCAAGAGTAAATCTGCTACTGTTCCATCTTCTCCTGGAGCTTTCCCTCTTTTCATATTTTTGAGAGAATTATTTACTTCGTCTGGTGTTACCTCAGGTACATACATAAATAAATTTATATATATATATATATATATATATATATATATATATATATATATATATATATATATATATATATATATATATATATATATATATATATATCTCATCATCAGCCGTTGAGGTCCATTGCAGGACCGGCTTATCCCAACCGAAGCAGGGACGATACAGCCAATGTATCTCTACCCAGTGGCTTAGGCTGTCTGGTAGAGACTGTATGTAAGGTGAGAAGTGCTTGTGAGTGTAACTGTAATGTTGGAGTGGCTTTGGATGTGTGTGTAGTCTGTGAACCAAGTGTAATCGGCCCGCCTTAAGCAGACTGGGTGCAAGCACACTAGTATGCGACACTGGTTCAACCACAGCACCCTTTATGTCCGACAAAGCCGTCAGTGGCTCGGTGAACGCTTCCCAAAGGTTTTACAACTCTGGCGGGAGGCGAACCCGCATCCACCAGCGTGCGAAACGCACACACACACACACACACACACACACAGACTCTCTCTCTCTCTCTCTCTCTCTCTATATATATATATATATATATATATATATATATATATATATATATATATATATATATATATATATATGATGGATTGACAAACCAACACAAGATTAGGTCTGTACTGAGGTCTGTACTGCAGCTCTGATGATTTGCTCAGGTAAGTCAATAAAAGGAGAGTACAGAATCCTCCCATACCTCCTGTCCCTCCTGCAAATGTATTTCACAGTTATGTCGGGGAATAAAACCTAATTGTTTTGTCATTTTTTTCCATGAACACGAACCGAATGAAAATCCAATGCAACACTCACCATTTCTGACCATGCACACGTCTATGTGACATCCATTTACACTGCTCACGTCTTCCTCCAGTCTGTATCCCCTCTAGCCCCATTCCTCACAGAAACCCAAATCTCTCCCTCTACTGACTTATACCCATTTAGTTTTCCTCGTTACCATCTCATCACAAACTTCTGTAACAGGGGTAGTGCCTGTTATTATATCAATTCTGAACATGCAGTTAACACCATCTTCACTTCTACTAACTTTAATTAGTCCTTATACGAGCTAAACTGCGTGAATATAACCAAATTTATCTGTATACTTTACCTCTCCCTAATGCATGTTCAGAACTCAATGTATTTGACTACAAATCCACATAGCTGACCAACCTTAACCTCACCCATTCCACTGAAATTACTATTTTGGATGACTTTAACATCCATAATGTAGAATGGTTATTGCATTCTGCCAGGACTGACCACACTGGTCTAGAATGCGGGTTGTTTGCAGAATCGTTTAACCTCACGCAGTTGAGAAAGCCAACCGGAATATTAGATAATCCTGACCATAACACCTATCTCTGGACCTATTCCCGACAAATAACCCAGATCAATACAGAATAGAGGTACTGTCACCATTTAAATCCACCAACCACAATCCCATCAAAGCTTCGTTAGTCAGTTGCTCCAAATCTCCTCTCTCTGAACCAATATCGGTGATCAGATGGCACTTTGATAGGGCAGACTGGGATTGACTTAGACATTATCTAGCTGCTAATTATTCCATGGCAGTCTTTCTTCTCCACTGACATCAGTTCTGCCCAGTCCCAGATTAATGACTTCATACAAGTTGATATGGAATTGCTCATAAGCAGTCAACAGTTCACAAAGAGATCGGACTTCCAAAATGGTTTGACAATTAGGTCAGAGCAACGACCCAAAAGTCTTAAGCACATAACTCTCACCTAAAATAAAAAACAACAACTGAATCCCTCTGTCAATTAAAAAAAAAAAAAAAACAGCAAAAGTGATAATACATATCGCCAAATCAAACTTTCTTCACAACCAAGCATAAAAGCAATTGAATAATCAGAATGGCAATATGATAGCCTAGTAAACTCTCAGTTTCTTCAATAATAACTTTAACAAGTTATCACCCAATACCCCACCATAATCTTCACATGGAAACACTATGAGATCAATGACCCATGTGGACAAGTGAAAATCCTTGCCTGTATGTTTGCTAAAAATTCTACCTTAGAGGAAGTCAGTCAGAATGCTCCTATACTAGAACTTGGCTCTCCCGAAATTGCTCCACTAAAGATACAGACTTATCCATCCTAAACAATTTGTCATCCAACAAAGCTCCAGGTCAAGAAGGAATTCCTCCAATAGTTTTGAAAAAGTATTCCCCAGAACTTCCTCCTGTTCTAGCTAAATTATTCAGACTATGTATACGTACTTTATCATTTCTTGATTCTTGCAAAAAAGCCAATAGCCATCCAGTCCCGAAGAAAGAAAGTTCCTCTGACCCCTCTGATTATAGATCAATAACTATCACACCAACTCTTTGTAAAATATTTGAGAGTGTTCATTAATAAGCACATTGTTAAATATCTTGATTCCGACAACTTTGTTAGTGACAGACGGTATGGTTTTCGCCACGAAAGATCCACGGTTGATATACTCAATCTCTTGACTCATACCATGCATTAGTCAGCTGATCAACATGGCGAAACCCTTGCAGTAGCCCTTGATATTTCCGAAGTTTTTGTCAGAGTGTGGCACCGCTCCTTTCCAAACTCCCTTGCTAAAGTCTGTCATTTTTTGTTTCACTTATTTCCTCGTATCTCAGGAAAAAAAAAAATGAGTAAAAGGAGAGGATGAATATTCCAATTTCCAATCAGTTAATGCTGACGTGCTGTAAGAATCGGTCCTGGCTCCAACCCTCTTCCTAATTCATATTGATGATCTCTTATCTATCACCCATAATGTCACTTACTTCTCGGCAGATGACTCAGTGCTTCACAATCCATTCACGGTTAAACACCCAGTCAAAAGATATGTATTTCTAACTCCCAACTCTGTATAGCAATCTCCATAAACTAAGACTTCTTTCAGATCACTGAATGGGGATAAAATAACATTGTCTCATTTACTACTAAGTATCTCCTGATTCCTGAAGTGCTTTCAGTGTAACCAATAATCCTATCCCTGAAAGTATTGACATTCTTGGTGTTTCACTTAACAATAGCCTCAGGTGAACTTCTCATATTAGATCACTTGCTAAAACCACTTCAGGGAAACTTGGATTATTGTATAGAATCCATACCGTCTTCACTGACGAGCATTTAGCTACAATTAACGAGATTCATGTGTGCTCTCAAGTACAATATTGCTTACCCTTGTGGAGTGGATGTGGAAAGGTTGCACAAAAACTACTGGACAAAATTCAGAACAAAGCTATAAAAATCATTAATAGCCCAGCAATTACAAATGAGCTACCTCCCTTAAAGTAAGATGGAATGTTGCCTCTCATGCATTATTTTACAGATGTTTGTATGGCAAATACTCAGACGAAGCTCCATGCATTGTGCCAGCTCTCTACGCCTTCCTGCGTGTTGCTCAGGCATCTTGTAGAACTCATGACTGGACTGTTGCACTGTCATATTGCAAAACTTCTGCATATCAGAATTCTATTATTCCCCGAACTGCTTCTCTTTGGAACTTGCTTCACCATAATAGTTTCCCCCCATCCTTCAACCTACAGCAGTTCAAATCCAACTGTTACAAGTTTTTTTTATGAATGGAGGACACCTGTGATTTGGTGTATACATTATTGTTTTTATTTAACTTGTTTTTCCTTCCTCTGTTCATCTTCTATTAAAAAGAAAAAATAAAGGGCTGACGATAGTGTCCTAGCCTAATCAAACTTATCCTAACCTAACCCAAATAAATCTAATCAAACGTAACCTAACCCAGCTTAAACTAAGCTGTCCTAACTTAATCTAACTTAACTCAACCAGCCTGTACTAAACTAATCTAACCACACCTAATCAAACCTAATCTAAATTCACCTAACCCAACCTAAGCTGACCTATCCCACGGTGAACGACTTACACGCCTGATATTCATGCAGCCTCGCAGTCCCACGAGGACAATGTTTCGGAATAACTTCATACTTTAGCATAAAGTGTGACAAACACGGCAGCTTGGTATGTATATTTTCCTGGACGAGTGAATGAAATTCGCGTCTTTTCCGCATTCAAAGTGTGTGTGTGTGTGTGTGTGTGTGTGTGTGTGTGTGTGTGTGTGTGTGTGTGTGTGTGTGTGTGTGTGTGTGTGTGTGTGTGTGTGTGTTTGACTAGCATTATACATTTGTCTTCCTATCGTTCAGTTGTGTAGAAATATTGAATATGATTCTTTCTGTTCACCTGTGTGTCCTTTATTATATTTTGCCTTTCCTCTATGATTATTTTGCATATGTTGTGAATGGCCACGTCTCTGTTAAAAGTATTTGGTAACGGTAAGGTACTATCCTGTCACCAGCTCTCTTCCAAATGTTCATTAATAACATTCTGAGCTTTACGTCTCACTCTAACTACTCTATCGCGGATAAATCCACCAGCTTAACACAGCGTCCATCACAAATTACGAAAACAATCAAAGGTTCAGCTATGGCACACCTGGCCTGATTAGTCTCGTATTTCTGACCGGGGGGAAAGAAATCCTGTTGATTATAACTACTGAAAAATTCAATTCCACCACTGATAAGCTCGACACAATCTTCAACATGACTCTCCTCTTGAATAACACAGAGCTTAGCCAGTCCTTATCTCTCAAGATCTTAATGTCGCATTTTCTCATGATCTGTCTTGGAAAGATCAAGTCATTTCTCTTGTAAACAGGGCTTTGTAAACCTCAAGCGTGCTAAACCAATCCCATGCATTCCTTAGCTTCATTTAGACGCAAACTTTGTAGAGAGATTTTATTTTATTTTACTTTTTTCTAATGCGAAGAAGAAGGAACCAAAGGCCACGAGTTATTCTATGCTGGCTTAGTAGAGGTGATATACGAGTATTTGTCATATGAAGTGGAGTCACTGTATTTTCTTAAGCCTCGCACATTTTCTTCAATCTCTTTCTCCTTCGTGACTGCAACGTTGCATGCTTCTCTCTCTCTCTCTCTCTCTCTCTCTCTCTCTCTTATTCTAGTCAGTGTTATGAACTGTTTGCTTGCATTCTTTCCTCATTATTGCAGGCATGTCACATTAGTCTAGCTACACACGTTTATCTTTGTTCTTTTCATCTCTGGTGCACTAGTCAGCTGTCATGTTCAGTCCTTCATGTATGCAGCTAGTAAATTCTGGAACTGTCTTCATCAATTGTCTTTCCTGCTGCCTACAATTTCCAATTTTTTCAGTGCAATGTATAATTAAGAAAACACACACACACACACACACACACACACACACACACACACACACACACACACATAGCGCAAATGGGCTCCTATGTTACAAAACTGACCAAAATATCCCGGGATGTCCCAGGAAGAATAATATTTTACCATCGAAATATTTTCATGATAGCAGTACTGACCAGGAAGTGTCACGAGCATGCGATACACTGCAGCCTCATGAAAGCAGGAAAACCAGCGTGGTGTGAAATCGTCAGACGTATTGCAAGGACCTGTGTTTGTGATATTAGATTATTTCATGCGGAATATGAACTGATATACTGTATATATCTACTGAATCTACGCGTCTTAAATTGAACATTTTGGAACATGTCTTTGTCTTTGATTTTTAATTGGCGTAGAGGATATGCACAAAAATAGTCTTGGGTCTTCTTTTCCTTTACGTGAAAATATATTACCATAGCTATCAACCACTTCACCTCCACAGTCTTAAAAAAAAAAAGAAAAAAAGTTTCCTTTGAACCTTCAGAGCTGCAGCGACCCCAGAGCATTGTAATTCTCTCCCTCATCCCCTCCAGTAATATAAGAATTTTGACACAGCCCCGACCTGGAGATTGCGGACATAAATTTGATCAAGGCAGCCACGGCGTGTTACGTGAATTTAATAATACTTGGGTGAGAGAAGGAAGGCTGGAGGCAGGAGGAAATACTCGTCCATTTTGCAAAAGGAGTCGTACCTGCCTTCTTAGATTTGGCAAGCAATATACCTGCCATTCGAGATTTGGCGAGCAATATATGAGCGATGCATGTTTTATGGGTGACTTTACTGGGTGAGTGTGGGTGGCGTGGAAGGAACGCAAAGGTGGGATCACAGCCATCTTGTTGACGTCTTCTCCTTCACGCGATCGAAGGCTGTATGTCTGATGTTACGTGCTGAAGACGTGTTTACCTGTGCCGTATGACTCCAGGCAGTGTGAGTGAGAGAGGCGCGTACTTACTTTCCAGTTGTTTGTTGTTGTTTTATCGGTCGCCTTTAGCAAGGCAAGGCGATATAGTTTTTGTCGGTGTGTGTGGGTGTGTTTTGCCAAAATCTCTTCTTCAAATCTAGTTTGTAAGGAGCTTGTACCCTAACCAACAACATATTTTGGAGGGCGATTGGCATTCGACTCCCGAATTCTTCTGTTTCATTGTTGTTATCGTTGTAGTTGTTAACATTATTGTTGCTATTGATGTGGATTTTGATGATGTTGATTTCGTTGTCGTTGTCGCTGTTGTTGTTGTTGTTGTTGTTGTTCTTCTTCTTCTACTACTACTACTACTACTACTACTATTTCTTCTTCTTCTTCTTCTTCTTTTTCTCCTCCTCCTCCTCCTCCTCCTTCTCCTCCTCTCCTTCCTTCTTCAAAAATTGTGATTTAATCCCTTCACTTCGAGGGAGTTTATCCTCAGCTGAATAAAATCGTCTGGCGTTTAACATAGTGAGATCCAAAGTAACTCCTCGAGATTCAAGACAAAAACCTTCACCAAGCCAGCACCATCGCAGACTGCATCACCACGTCGATATCTTCCAGGCTACAGCGCCACTCTTTATAGTCTGTATTGGCATGAGGAGCCGTATAAAGTCGCCTGGCAGTGGCGTAATTAGAACAATAAAATATTTCGTAGTACTGAAGGAATCATGGCCTCCTCTGAGCTGAATAAAATCGCCTTAGCATGAGCAAAATCATGTGGCTGTGTTGGCAATAAATGTGTTATGAGTAATGGCATTTCCTTGTCGACATTATGAAGATGGGTTAACCCCTTCAGTATGAAGGCGCTTTGTTTTAACCACTTCAGGATACAAAACAGGGACGCCTTCATGTGTTGGTACCGATATAGCTGGGATGTGGAGCTGCCACGTTATACTGTACAAATGTCCCACAACTCCCTCCCCATCCCCTGAGAGGAGGATGTTAGGCTGCCGGTGAAGGGCAGCTTCATCCAGTCCATTTAGTTCACATTCGGATGAGCCTAGGGTTGCAACTGCTACTACTACTACTACTACTAGTACTACTACTACTACTGCTACTACTGCTACTACTACTACTACTACTACTACTACTACTACTGCTGCTGCTACTATTACTACTACTACAACTACTTCTTCTTTTTCTTCTTCTACTACTACTACTACTACTAAGCACTTCTATCCGATGATGTATATTTCACATTCATCTTGACATCTTGTGCACACTTCCATTCAGTTCAGTAAAGACTTCTCAAAACAGAGGGATTAGATATACCAGTAGTTTTCATTTAACTCGTTCAATAGCAAAAGGTCTTTCATAGGCTGGATAAAACCACCTGGTGTTGGCAAAAATAATATAAGAAGGACGTCCTGGTATTAATGAGATTATCCCCTTCGACCCGAGAAGGAATTCTGTACTACTCGTATATCCCTGCTGTATGTAGATTTTATTAAGCTAATTAAATATTCCTGAATGTGATTGGGTTTGTTATAGCTCTAAATAATTTCTTCGCTCTGATATTTCGTGGTGTATTCTTCTTTCTATCAAACGATTTTATTCAGCAGAGAGGAGCACCGTGGTAGTGAAGAGGATGCTGGAGGCTGTATCTAACTCATCCAGTTCAAAAAAGAAAATATCTACATAAAGTCGTCTGGAGGATGCAAGACTAAAATATTAAAGACGTCATGGAACTGCTACTAATAGGGACCTCTCTTAGCCTGAGAAAGACGTCTAATGGTAGCAATAAAAATCAGTTGGGTAATAGTAGTAGCTGCAATCCTAGCACCATCTGCGGTGTGAACTCGGTGGACTGCAGATTTGAAAATGCCCTTCTGGAATCCACTATCGTCTTTTCAGGGCATAAGGAAGTAGCTGAGGGATGTTTATATAGCCAAACAGTTTATTGACCTGGTTACATTGGTGCCAACACATGAAGGCGTCCCAGTCTAGCACCCGGTTCCTTGGTGCCCTTGTGAAGAGGCAATTTATGGCGTGAAAACTCGGCACGACCAAAGTTAAAGTGGCGTCGGGGAAGTTGGAACCAAAATGAACTACGGCCCCTTCTTCCAGCAAGCCCTGTTTTTAGTTACGCAGATTTCTTTTTCCAGGAAGTCACTTGTCTTTAGTCACCAAGTAAGCTTCTTCTTCCAGTCACTCAACTTGCTTTCCTTAGCCGCTAAGTACAGTAAATCTCTTTTTCGATTTACTCAGCCTTGCTTCCTAAGTCACCATGTAAATCCTTTTTTTTTTTTTTTTCATTCACTCCGTTTCCCTATCCATTTCACCAAGAAAGGGTCCCCCCCCACTTTTTTTTTTTTTTTTTTCTTTACATTCAACAGATCTTGCTTTCCCGTCTTACGAGTATTCACCAAGTTTCTTTTTCCATGCACCCAATCCTCTTCTCTCTAATCACCAAGTAAGTCACTTCCTCAGTTAACCCAGTCTTCCTTTCTTATTTAGCAAGTGAACCTTTTTTCATTTACCCAAACATATTTCCATGGTTACCAAGCAAGTGTTTCTTTTTTCCATTCACTCAGTCTTTCTTTCTTAGTCGCCAAGTAAGCCTTTTTCCGTCGATTCATTCTGACTACGGAGCTCTAACAAAGTATTAACACTGCAATACGATGCTAATCAGGAAGAAGTGCTGTGGAGACCAATGGCAGCTGTGGTGTTGTATTAATCTGTCATTAAGGTAGGGGACGGAAAATACACATCTCTGTCAGGTTAACGTTGACGAACCATAATTCCTTCCTTCCCCTAAACATCTACTGAGGTATCACCGTTACTTTCTTCCCACTCTCCCTCTCATTCGTTTGCTTTCTCCTTACTTTTGCTTACCCTCCTTCCTCTCACTTCGTTTGCTTCCTCCTTACGTTTACTTACTCTCCTTCCCCAAAAATGACACTCAACAAATCCTTCCATCCCCACTCTCTTCCTGGTTCCTGACTCTCGTCGTCTTCCTGTTCAGATAATTCACTTGGCCGTGCCCCTGATTCCGGACATTGGTTTCCCTGATTCCTGCGATTCTTTCTCCCATTCCTCCTCCTACATTTGCCTCCCTGGAAACAATCCATTCTTCCGCCTTCTGCGTTTGCATTCCTTCCCATCCTTGTTTCTTTGTACTTGATTACTGTTTTCTTTCTCCTCCCATTCTCTTCCTTGTTTTCTCCCTCAAAACCTTCCTCTTTTCTTCCTCTGTTTTCCGTTCACTCTTCGCTTCATTTCTTTTCTATGCCTTTCTCCTTTATTGCGATCTCGTTTTCCTGTCTTCATCTGCTCTCATTTCTTTTTACTTTCGTTTTCTTCCTTTCCTCGCTTTCCATCATTTTTTCTTCCCTTTGTATCTTTTTTCTGTTATTCTTTCTCCCTCTATGCCCTTATTCTTTTTTACCTTTTCATGCTCCCTCATGTACCTAGTTTTCCCAGGCCTTTTGTTTCCACTGCCCCTTCATTTTTATTACATTTTCACATATTTTCTCTTCTTCCTTTCTTTCCTTCTATTTCCTTCCTGGCGCCATTAGTTCGCTTTCTCTATCATTCCTTCCTCTTAACTTTCCTCAACTCATTTTTTTTTATTAATTTGTCATTTGCCCTGACATTTTTTCTTCCCGTCTTCTCTTTCTCATTTACCTTCTCGATCCTTCTTCCCTCCCATGTCTCATTCCTTGCTTTGTTTTACTCCTCTCTCTCTCTCTCTCTCTCTCTCTCTCTCTCTCTCTCTCTCTCTCTCTCTCTCTCTCTCTCTCTCTCTTCTTTCTTTTCCTTTCCAAGGAATATTGTATTGAAACAGAACTTCCTTTAGCAAAGAGATAATGACATGTATAATCTATTTGCCTTTCTATAACCAGACCCCTTTATCCTGTAAGAGATGACCTCAAACAAATCGCCTCCATGTCGCCCTGTCCTCAACCATTTCGCTGCATTCCCTCCAGTGCGCACCCTCCTCTGTCACATATCTCTCAGCTTAATCCCTCCATCTCATCCTCGGTCTCGTCCTTCCCATCTCCCACGCCCTACCTCATCCTCATACACTGTTCTCTTCAGTCTTTTATTCTCTATCCTCTCCACATAGCCAGACCAACTCATAGTATGTAACGATTTCAGTCACATCCACATCAACACCACAATGCGTCTTTACTTCCTCATTTGACTGTCAATCTCTCAGTGTATTTCCACACGCTCCTCTTTGATAACTCATTTTAACTACTTTCTCTTGACTTGTGTCCTTCCAGTAGGGTCCATGCTTCACTTCCATAAATCCATACGTTGGAGTATGATCACAATACTGCCCTGCAGCGAGTGTTTGACTTCCAAAGACACTTTCGTATTCCTTATCATTGCAATGAACCAGAAACATGAATAATCAGATGATTAAAACGAAACTTAACAACGTTCGTTGAAAGGATAAACTAGTTATTAAAAGAAAATAAATAAAACCTTGATGTGCATATCCGCTGCATCGGTAAATCAAATACAACAGACATGTTACATAAGTGGCAAAAATACAATATTGAATCACAATAGGCTTTTCTTTGCTTCTCTACCGGCTGTGGACAATTTCGGCTCGATTCTTTCATCTTCCTTCATATACTTAGCAGAAGGTAGCATAGCTGAAAGCACAGCAAGTAATGTAATTAGTGACATAACATTACGATAAGAAGTCAGATGTCCTGCTTGCACTCAGTGTAATTCAGATGCTCAAAACTCATAGGTCATATGTAATATTTTCAAGTTTTAGGGCAAGCAAGAAATGAAATATAAAAACATCCAGATCAAATTCTGAATATGTTATTAAGAAGTAGCCTTGTTTCTCATTACTGGAAACTATCAGATGTAGCTCCAATATGGAAGTAGAATTCTAAATCACAGCTCGGAAATTACCACTTATTTTGTTTAACATCAGTAGTGTGCAGGCTGTTGGAAAGCCTAAGAGAGAAAACAAACATTTAGTACAAAAAAAAAACACATCATCAAAGAAACAGCACAATTTCAGCAACAATTAATCAAGTCTTATCAAAACGTCTGGCACTGCACTGAAATCATCGGCGGGTATGCTAAAGAAAAGTACGTCAATGTGGTATAATTAGACTTTGGAATTCCATTTTGAAAAATAAAACTTATTCACAAACTTAATGTTCGTGATCTTAGTGGCAATGTGCTAAGGAAGATCAATACCTGGCTCATAATTACCTTCAGATCGTTTTAACGTTACAAGTAGCTTGCCAACAGGTTCAAGATGGGCTGCCAGTCCACTTTCATTCTCTTACTAATTCTTTCTATAACGAATACTGTACTCATATCTAAATGATATGAAACTCAAAATTTGTAAAAAAAAAAAAAAAAAAAAAAAAAAAAGGTTGAGTAGATACACCTTTACAATGACAGTTCAGAGGGATATTGATAAACTGTTCAACGGGCCTAATATATGGCAAATTACTTCTAATACTGATACAGGACAGTTCAGACTATCTGAAACGAAGCGTAAAAAAGCTAACCACCATGACTAATGCTCAGCTCGATGATGTATACCGAGAACAATGCTGAGGAGTAATCACAACAAATTATTTAAAACGAAATTAAAATTGCACAGTTAGTACTGGGAACTAACAGACAAGTTGGATTCCTAGGTGGAATGTTTGTATTTAAATAAGTTTCTACAATTTAGTAGTACAACAATGCCTGTAGTGCTGTATTTAGTTTAGTGTTAGCCACTCTATTTTCAAAAATACTCGAAAACTTGAAGAAAAGAAAGTGATTTGACAGAAACTATATCCTAATTTTGGGAATGTAACGCAAGAGACAAGTAGACAAAACAAATCTACTTGAATTATGAAAAATCAGACTATGAAGGAATCCGATTCAATTCTGTTAACTTTTCAGAGGGCGAAAATGATAAACATTTCACATTAGACTGATAATACTGCACTAACGGTAATGTTATAAATTGCTGGCATATATTTGCAGACTGCTAAAGCACAGGACTTTTTATTCAACAGGTTGATGAACATAAGGAACGCATTGGTCAGGAATGTGCTGGACTGTAATGCAGTACAGTAATAACACTTAAAAGTTACTAGATTAAATGTTTACTTTCTAATCCCAATTTAAACTCGTTCATAGCTGAGTAATAAAAAATTTCCAGTTAATTTCATTTCATCAAGAACACAAAATACCACAACATCACAGCTTTCTTATGCAATAAATGTTCTTCCCTGACTGAGTCGGTGTTGAATATTGTATTTATGACAGCGTTCACTAGCTATCTGTCTGCAATTTACATATATGGTTAACATCTATAATCTTTCTCCATTCACCTTGCCGTAGATTTTTTCCAGATCCAAAAATTTCATATATACCGTAATTTACAATTCATCTCGCTTCTAGATGCCTTGCGATAATAATATTCACACATCACCTACACACACTTCTATAATCATTCTTCCAAACACCTCTCCTACAACCCTCAGGAAGTTTATACCAGTTTTTTTTTTTTTCTTTCTTTTTTTGTTCACTAAGAACACGTTTCCATTTGAACAGATACCCTCGCAGCATATTATCCACTCCGCTGGTGCGTTTCGAGTCACCTATTTTATTTTTCGCACGTTTCCAACACTCATCCCACTCATCACGACACCCAGTCACCTTTGCATACACCTCATCAACACCTAATGCCTTCCCATTCTTCAGCATAGTGACAGCATTTGTAATTTCTGTTAATATCACTTTTTCAGACACCACACTTCTTCTCTGAGCACCGCTGATTTCGATCACGGTTACTACCTACTCTGCCATCATTCCCATTCATCAGCCTTTCAAAATATTCTTGTCTGTCTGATCCTCAGTCAACTTACACTTAATTGATTTCTCCATTTTTAATCCTTCACTTTAAACTTTTCTCCCTCTCCTTTCAATATTTTTACTTCTGTAAGGGTGTGTGAAAGGAGGAAATTGAAAGTAAATGAGAATAAGAGTAAAGTGATGAAGTATACAAGGCTGGAAGATGGTAGGAGGATGAATATAGTATTGAATGGTGAGTTGCTTAAGGAGGTAGAGTGTTTTAAGTATTTAGGGTCACATGTTGCTGTGGATGGAAGAATAGATGCAGAGGTGAAGTTTAGAATGAATGAAGTAGGAAAGGTGTTGGGAGGATTGAAAAAAGTGTTTAGATGTCGTTCGCTTAGAATGGATGTAAAGAGAAGGTTGTATGAGGCTGTTGTGGTACCAACTGCGTTATATGGCGCTGAAACATGGAATATGGGTGTAGCAGAGAGGAAAAGTTTGAATGCAGTGGAGATGAGGTGTCTGAGGAGTATGTCTGGAGTGACGCGTATGGATCGAGTGAGAAATGATGAAATGCGAAGGAGAACTGGAGTTGTTCGGGAGATGGCTGATCGAGTTGAGCAGAGGGTGTTGCGATGGTTTGGGCATATGGAGAGAATGGATAATGAGCGATTGGTGAAAAAGATAATTAGATCTGATGTGAGAGGTGTAAGGTTGAGAGGAAGACCACGAATAGGATGGATAGACTAAGTGAAGAGAGCGTTGGATGCGAGAGGGATGTGTGTTGAGCAAGGGCGAGTGGCTGTGCGTGATAGAAATGAATGGAGAGAAATTGTGAATGAATAAATGATGACAGCCCAGAAGGGATACTCTAACGCATTTATTTGATCAGCTGATCAGGTCAGGTGCGGGTAAGGGGACGGGTCTATTATGATGTGGCAGGGGTAAACCAGCTCTGCTGTCGGGCCCTGCTGCGGATGTCACTGACTGCACTGTGCAGTTGACCCTCGTGCAGTGTGGTGCGGTGAGGATCTGTCCCTTCTCCCATCTGGGGCTAAGATGCGAATGAATATGTTTGGGTGGACGAGTAAATTGAGTGTGTCGTCCTGTCTCGGCTACCTTCCTTTCCCTGCGGGAAGCAGCCTAGGTATATAGATATAAATAGAAAAAAAAAAGTCCTATACTTAGAGAAATATTACATGCACTACTCAAGTATCCCTGTTTATCATCTTCCTATCAAGCTGAGCTTCTCTTATCAATACGAATACACATACCCACGCGTGTGCACACACATTTGTGTGTATGTGTGTGTGTGCATATGTATATATATTGTTACATAGCCTATGATTTCATCATCCTTTGTGTAATTCTAACGTACAGCATGCTGCATGTTTGATCACGAGCGTGTTCTGCCTCAGTCCCCCCCTTCAACCGTTATAGTAGAGTAAGTCGTCCTTTCTGTTGTTCAGAGCAGGATTGTCAACTCTTTGTCCCCATGGCTTCATTTGCGCGTCCTTCTTACAAGTTGTATCAAGCTCTGCCAGCCCCTATATAATGAGCTCAGTCTCTGCATTAATTGCCACTTAGATCTACTCCTCATTTTGCTCACATCTCTGTCCTCCCCTGTACAGTTATTATTATTGTGAGTGCTCAGGAAGTCTCCAACCATCTAGCAGCTGTGTAATTTGAGTATAAGTGTTACTGCATTTTGTTCTTGTACTGTGTAGCATAAGTTGTTAATTTGTAGGCCTAGTGAGGTTTTCGTAATTTATGTAAAGGTTCTTTGTCAGCCATCATTAATAATATTTTGTATCTGTAATAATATATCTGGCATTCACTGAGTATTATCTGGTATCTCATTTAAACAGGGCTGACTTAGATAAATTTGCTCATGCTAATTTCGTGTTAATAGAGGCTATTGCAGTTAACCATATATTTAACCTGTTTTTTGCCATTACATTATCCTTATGAGTCCTGAATGTTTTGTTGTTAGTTTGAGCATTAAACTTTAACTTGTAATTTTACCTAACTCTTTTGTTTTGAACCTGGAACTTTACGGGACAGTAGTGACTTTTAGTATTCTGACTTAAAGTGTACATTATCTTTCTCTGTTCCGTAACATAAATTTGGCGACCTCTTATCAGGATATTCAGGATATTATCATAAGGATATTACTTGATAATTTGTGACTGTGATTTATTCATCATGTCTACTATTACTACGCTTGATGAAGCCAAAGATTTTTTGTCAAATGTGCAAACAGTGTGTGATGTAGAAAACAGAACAAAGAATGAACTTAAGCTTGTTGCTCAACAATTGGGAATTGCTGTTCGCTCTCATCATTCTAAAGATCAAATTGTTGACATGATTAATGAAAGCTTGTTTAATGTAACTCCTCCAAATGAGCAAACGCAGATTGAATTAGCTAAGTTACAGCTAGCCCTGCAGGAGGCTCAGTCTAAGGAGGCGGAGTCTCGTGCTAAGGAGGCTGAGGCACAAGTTGAACTTGCTAGGATTCAGGCAGACCATGAGTATCGCATGAAACAAGGTAGAACTGGATCATCTAGCTCTGATGATTTTGATGTGGCTAAAAATGTTAAACTTGTCCCTCCTTTTAATGAATCTGATTTAACAAAGTATTTTCAGTTGCTTGAGAGGGTAGCTACAGGTTTTAATTGGCCCAAAAAGTATTGGCCAGTACTCCTTCAAACTGTTCTCACCAGTAAAGCTCAAGTAACTTATGCATCTTTGCCTCAGGATCAATGTGATAATTATGATGTAGTTAAGAGCTTGATTCTTAAGGCATATGAGCTTGTTCCTGAAGCCTATAGAGTAAAATTTAGGACAACTTACAAGCAAGATAAGCAATCCCATGTTGAGTATGCAAAAATCAAAGAAGATCTGTTAGAGCAGTGGTTAAATTCTAAGAATGTGGATTCTGATTTTGGTAAATTTAAGCAGATGATTTTGCTGGAGGACTTCAAGAGGTGTATTTATAAAGATGTAAGCCTATATCTTGATGAGAAAAGAATAAATAATTTGTCTGATGCTGCAGTTTTAGCTGATGAATATGTTCTCACTCACAAGAGATATTCTAAAGAAAAAGGGAAAGCTGAGAGTAAGTACGTTGCCTCTACTCAGAGTACAGGTAACAGGAAAGAGAATAAAGATGATGTTTCTCAGGAAGTAAATACCAGCTCCACCTCCAGATTTCAGAAAAGTAAATGTACTTATTGTAGTAAGCTTGGTCATACTACGGAGAAATGTTTCAGGAGACAGCGTGATGTGAACAAAAAGGAGTCTTTAAATATTCTGTCAATTGGTCTAGTGTCCACCCTTGAGAGTTCCCATAATTCTTTAACTGAGTTAACTGAACCTGCTTTGAGGGGTAACTTAAATTCTCATGATGGAGCCCCTCTTTTGAGCAGTAACGTGGGTGACACTCTCAAGAGTTCATGTGCTAATTTCCTGTCTGATGGTTTTGTCAGTCCTCTGGACAGTAATGACAGGAAATCAGTTAAAATATATCGTGACACAGGTGCTTGCCAATCCCTTATGCTGACCAGTGTTCTAGGCTCTAATGTTAATTCCTCTGATGAAACTGTAATCTTCCAAGGTGTAGGGAATAATTACTTCTCTGTCCCTCTGTGCAGAGTGAATTTAGAGTCTGGTTTTGCTAATGGTTCCGTTATGGTTGGGTTGGTTGCGACACTCCCAATGTCAGGTGTAACTTTCTTACTTGGAAATGATATTGGTGTAAGTCAAGTGTGTCCAGCTCCTCAGTTGTCTAGTGAGCCAGTGGCTGAGTCCCAGGATTGTGATGTCCCTGATGTGTTCCCTGCATGTGCTGTCACTAGGGCTAAGTCTAAAGTTACTGGTGACTTAGAGGATAATGATGATGATGATGTTATCCTAGCTGACACTTTTCTTGCTAATTTGGACCACTCACCAGATGAGGCAGTACCCCGTAGTGTTGATAATTTGTCTCGTCAAGAGTTGGTTGAGTTGCAGGTTGCTGACCCTGAGTTGAAAGGTCTAGCTAACTCTGCTTGCAGTGAGGAAGAGTCAGCTGGTGCTTCTACTTGTTATTATATAAAGTCAGGAGTACTTATGAGAAAGTGGAGACCCCCAACAGCATCAGCCGACTGTGAATGGGAGGTTGTACATCAAGTTGTCATCCCTCGTGTTTGTAGGCAGGATATCATTAGAGTGGCTCATGATTCCAGTTTGGCAGGACACCTTGGAGTGAGGAAGACTGTGGCACGCATTTTGAAACACTTCTACTGGCCAGGTATCTTCAGGGATGTTTCCTGATATTGTAAGTCTTGTCAACACCTGTCAAGTTGTGGGGAAGTGTAATCAGACCGAAAAGGTTGCACCTCTAGTTCCCATTCCTCCTTTTGAGGCGCCTTTCACCCGTGTGTTGGTGGATATTGTGGGCCCTCTTCCTAAGACTTCTTCAGGATTTTCTTATGTGTTGACCCTGATTGATATGGCTACTCGTTATCCTGAAGCCATTCCACTTAGAAATATCTCTGCAAAGAACGTGGTTAAGGAAATGCTAGGGTTCTTCACAAAGTCTGGTCTGCCCAAGGAGGTACAGTCAGACCGAGGAAGTAATTTCATGTCAAATGTTTTCAAGCAGTCTCTGAAAGAGTTGGGCATCACCCAGATCACATCTTCAGCTTACCATCCCCAGACCCAAGGAGCGTTGGAGAGATATCATCAAACACTCAAATCGATGCTCAAGAAATACTGTTTGGAACATCAGAAAGACTGGGATAAAGGTCTTCCATTCGTTGTGTTTGCCGCAAGAGAATCTCCAAATGAATCACTGGGCTTCTCACCTTTTGAACTACTGTTTGGCCATGAAGTAAGAGGACCCCTTAAGCTACTCAAGGAATGCTGGCTGTCGGAGGAAGATGACGTCAACCTGCTGGAGTATGTGATGAAGTTCAAAGAACAGCTGTCCACTGCTTTACAGTTGGCGAGAGAGAATTTAGGAGCTGCTCAGGAGAAGATGAAGACTTGGTATGATAAGAAGTCCAGGTTACGTCACTTTCAGCCAAGAGATCAGGTTTTGATTCTGCTACTGGTGCATGGGCAACCTCTTCAAGCCAAGTTTAGTGGTCCTTATTTCATGGAGAAGAAACTCAGTGACGTCAACTATGTCATCGCCACACCAGATCGTAGAAAGAACAAGCAACTTTGTCACATCAACATGCTGAAGTTATATCACAGGCGGGACGAAAATAACCCAGTCTGCACTGTAGCTGTTCCACCCGAGTCTGCAAGTGACTCCCATGCAGTATGAGCCTGAGTGATAGTTTGGGGAAGAATCCTGATATCATGAATGATCTCCAGACTAAGCTTTCTCATCTAGCTCCCGAGGAAAGGCAGGAATTTTCGGCATTACTGCAGGAGTACCCACAAGTGTTCCGTGCCACTCCAGGAAAAACCACTGTGTTGATGCATGATGTCGATGTTGGAGACGCAAAGCCAATCAAACTGCCTCCTTACCGTGTGACCCCAGTGAAAGTTCCTCTCATCGAGAAGGAGCTTGGCTACCTGTTGGACCACAAGATGATTGAGCCCTGTCAGAGCGAGTGGAGTTCTCCTGTCACTCTAGTCCCTAAGCCAGGTGGGTCACAGCGGCTTTGCATTGACAACAGACGTGTTAATCAGATAACCAAAACAGACACTTACCCTCGCCCTCGTGTGGAAGATTGCATAGACAAGATTGGAAAGGCTAGGTACATAAGTAAGTTTGATTTGTTAAAGGGATACTGGCAAGTACCTATGACTGAACGTGCTAGGGAGATCTCATGTTTTGTAACACTAGGAAAGACTTTTGCATGTTCCGTAATGCCATATGGTATGAAGAATGCACCAGCCACTTTTCAGAAGCTCATGAATGTTGTAACAGAGGGTTTGGCAGGGTGTGTTGTTTATATTGATGATGTATTAATCTTCAGTGACAACTGGAAAGATCACCTATGCCATGTCAGTAAATTTCTTGAGCGTTTAGTTCAGGCTAATCTTGTAGCTAATTTATCAAAGTGTGAGTTTGGTCAAGCTAAAGTTCAGTACCTTGGGTATGTAATTGGTGATGGACATGTTGCACCACCAGGAGCTAAGGTTCAGGTTATAAGTGATCTTCCCAGACCTAAAAGTAGGAAAGAGCTACAAAGATTTTTGGGAATGGTAGGTTATTACAGGAGATTTGTTCTTAACTTTTCTATTCTTGTATCACCACTTACAGATCTACTGAAAAGGGGAGTTAAATTTGTCTGGACCGATAACCGTGAATCCTCTTTCAGCAAACTTAAAGCTATCCTATTAAGTCAGCCAGTGCTCGCTACTCCAAATTTTGCTAAGCCTTTTAAGATGGCTGTTGATGCAAGTGATACAGGAGCTGGGGCTGTTTTGCTGCAAGAGGATGATCAGGGTATTGAACACCCTGTATCTTATTACAGTAAGAAGTTCACTCCACCTCAAAAGAACTACTCAACTATTGAGAAAGAGCTTTTGGCCTTGATTTTGGATTTACAGCATTTTTCATTTTATTTGTGTTCTGGTTTTGACCCCATAGTCATTTAGACCGATCATAAACCACTGAAATTCCTTAGTAAGTTTAAAGATAAAAATCAGAGATTGACAAGATGGAGTCTACTTCTTCAGGAGTATTCATTAGACATACAACATGTCAAGGGGAAAGAAAACGTTATTGCAGATTGCTTATCTAGACTTTAGACAGATTGTTTTAGAGTAATAAGAAATTTCCTTTGTAAATTTCTTTTTCTTTGTGGGGAGGTGTTACATAGCCTATGATTTCATCATCCTTTGTGTAATTCTAACGTAAAGCATGCTGCATGTTTGATCACGAGCGTGTTCTGCCTCAGTCCCCCCCCCTTCTACCGTTATAGTAGAGTAAGTCGTCCTTTCTGTTGTTCAGAGCAGGATTGTCAACTCTTTGTCCCCATGGCTTCATTTGCGCGTCCTTCTTACAAGTTGTATCAAGCTCTGCCGGCCCCTATATAATGAGCTCAGTCTCTGCATTAATTGCCACTTAGATCTACTCCTCATTTTGCTCACATCTCTGTCCTCCCCTGTACAGTTATTATTATTGTGAGTGCTCAGGAAGTCTCCAACCATCTAGCAGCTGTGTAATTTGAGTATAAGTGTTATTGCATTTTGTTCTTGTACTGTGTAGCATAAGTTGTTAATTTGTAGGCCTAGTGAGGTTTTCGTAATTTATGTAAAGGTTCTTTGTCAGCCATCATTAATAATATTTTGTATCTGTAATAATATATCTTGCATTCACTGAGTATTATCTGGTATCTCATTTTAACAGGGCTGACTTAGATAAATTTACTCATGCTAATTTCGTGTTAATAGAGGCTATTGCAGTTAACCATATATTTAACCTGTTTTTTGCCATTACATTATCCTTATGAGTCCTGAATGTTTTGTTGTTAGTTTGAGCATTAAACTTTAACTTGTAATTTTACCTAACTCTTTTGTTTTGAACCTGGAACTTTACGGGACAGTAGTGACTTTTAGTATTCTCACTTAAAGTGTACATTATCTTTCTCTGTTCCGTAACAAATATATATATATATATATATATATATATATATATATATATATATATATATATATATATATATATGTGTGTGTGTGTGTGTGTGTGTGTGTATCGGCAACTACCCGTTACCAGCCATCAGGTAGACCGCTAACATCTTACCTAGAAAATAATTTTGAATTAATGAGAGAGATCATGAAGATGTTTATGTGCGGAGCGCAGCTTTGACCGATAATGATTGGATGAAGAAGGTTCAGACAGAGGAACAGGTGGAGAAGGAGAAGTAGTGATAGGTTGTGCAAGGGACTCTTCCAACACCAGGCCTCGAGGTGCACGCTTTAGGTCATCTGCATGTACCCACTTGGTATCTTTAGTTGACAATTCTTGTACTTGAAATTTGTTACCTTGTTTATTTATGACGCGGTGGGGGCCTGTAAATTTGTCATCCAATTTGGAGGTGCGAGTATAGGAACAAGCTAAGACTAGATCTCCATTGTTGATACTGATAGGTGAGGCAGACTTATGTTGGCGTTGCAACATATCCTTCTGAGATGCGGCCAGATTTGCTGTGACATACTGATGGATTTGCTGGAAGTTCGTTATTTTCACTTTCATGTAATCATCCACATTATAGATGGGATCAAGCTTTGAAGACAGGATGGAATAGGGAAGGTCTTTATCGAACCCAAATAAGACAAAGAAGAGAGATTCACCAATGGATGAATCGATGGAACTATTTATAGATGCTGCTACTTGGGGTATCCATTCATCCCAGGAGGCACTATTTGACCCTAAATGTCTGAGACACTCCAAAACCTTTCGGTTGTGTCGCTCTACGAGGCCATTTGAAGCAGGATGGTTAGGGACAACATTGCATTTGTTGATACTGTACTGTTTACAAATTTCCTCCAGAAGACTGTTGTTAAACTCAGTTCCATTATCTGTAATTATTGTGTTGGGTGTAGTAAATGAGCGAATTACGTGGTCGATGAAGGCACGCGCTACGCTTTTCGCGGTCTTATCTGCAAGTGGAACTAGGACACAGTAGCGAGAGAAATGATCAACAGCTACAAATTAATAGTGAGCGCCTGATTCCGTAAGCGGAAGTTTTAGAAGGTCAATAGAAACAGTTTCCCACGGATGTGACGGAATTGGGTATTGTAAGAGCGGTGCACGTAATCCGGTTGATCCTTTATGACGGTGGCATGAAATACAAGATTCACAGTGTACATTGATATCTCGACGCATAGTTGGCCAATAGTATGCAAGACGTGCCTGTCGCAAGCATCGATCTTTACTTGGATGGGATGCATGAGGTGTGTTATGAACTATTTGAAGTACCGCAAATATTAAATCAGTAGGGACAACAAGTTGGTGGACTTCCCTATTGGGCAATTCATTCCCTGTTAGAAATGTTTTCCTGTATAAGATATCTTTTAGAATGAACTCATCAATTGGTACAGGCAGAGTAGGTAAGGTAGAATTATCTCCCGATTCCAGGAAATAAATCACTTTGGACCAGACAGGGTCCTTGCGCTGATGATGTTGAACACCTTCTGGTGTTAGTGGGGTGTTATCAGTGTTGTTTGGCAGCACTGATGTGACAGCCGCTGCCACATTGCGTGAAAGTGCGTCCGCGACCACATTCGATTTTCCTGGGACATACTGAAAAGTCGGGTTGAAGTCCTGGATGATGACAGACCATCTAGCTAGCCTACCTGTGAGGTTACGTCCTTTGAACAGATCGCATAGAGGTAGGTGGTCTGTTTGGATATGCACTGGGTAACCATATAATATATCTCTGAAGTGTTTCAAGGACCAGACCACTGCCAGAGCTTCGAGATCTGTAACACTATACTGTAATTACGTTTGGCAGGGTTGAGGGAGCGACTAGCATACGCTGTTACCCGCTTCCTTGATCTTTGATCCAATTGCATTAAAACTGCACCAAGGCCTGTGCCCGAGGCATCTGTGCACAAAAGAAATGGTTGTGTATAATCAGGAAATGCTAAAACTGGGACATTTACAAGAGCTGTTTTCAGTGCTTGGAAGGCTTGTGACTGATCGTTTGTCCAAACAAAAGGCACATTTTTCTTTAGTAAGTGAGTCAGAGGAGCAGCGATCTGTGAGTAACTTTTTATGAATCGCCGGTAGTAACCACTTAATCCCAGAAAACTCTTTACATCTGTACTGGTAGGTTCCCGGAAGTTGATTATCGCCTTAGTTTTATCGGCATTAGTATGGATCCCTTGTGCATCAACTACATGCCCTAAAAGTTTAATTTTCTTTCTTAGGAAGTTACATTTACTGAGGTTAATCTTCAGACCAGCCAGTTGAAGGCGCTGAAATACTTGCTGAAGTTTAACAAAATGTTCAGGAATGGATTTGCTCACAACAATAATATCATCTAGATAGGCGAAGAGAGAATGGCCCATCATGCCACAAAAAACTGAATGGATGAGTCGCATGAATACTGAAGGGGCATTCCTTAATCCGGAGGGAAGTCTCTTGAACTGAAAATGTCCAGAAGGGGTACTAAAAGCTGTTATAGGGCGAGATGATTCTTCCATTTCTACCTGCCAGTAGCCACTGAGTAGATCAAGTGATGTAAAGACTACGTTGTTCTCACCTCATGACTCCAGTAAATCAGTCAGGACTGGCAATGGAAAACGATCGGGTACAGTAACTGAATTTACTCGACGATAGTCCACTACTGGTCTAAATTGGCCATCTTTCTTTGGAACTAAAAAAGTGGGCTATTCCATGGGCTAACAGAGGGTTCAATGATATCCTGATCTAACATTTGTTGTACCATCTCATCAGTCTTGTTCCTCAAGCTGTGAGGCAATCGGTAGGCTGGTATGTAAATCGGTTGAGTACCCTGGACCAGTTCTATGTTGTGCTTCACTAAGTCTGTCCTACCCATAGGTTCTCTGGGTAGGCTACTACGTCTCGATATGATTGCAATAGATTGACTAATTGATCTTTATGTTGTGGATAATCATCACAAGTCAGGCTTGAGAGTAGGTCAGGTGAAAGGGTTGGAGCAGATCCCTTAGAATTAATAGCATACACACCGATTGGTTCACCATCATCATCATCATCTTTAGTAGGTATAGAGATTGGTACCTCCTGGCACTCCCTTACGGCCGATGCATAAACTAGAAAGTCTCCAATCTTTATACCACTTTTAAGTTTGATAGGAGAAGTACTGGTATTGAATAAGTACAGGTAACACAAGTTATCCTCCAACACAGTACACAATGCCAACTCATAAGTTAAACCATTCACACAACACGTCTCTGGTAATGTAAGTACATTCACTCCAGCTGTCGCACCTACAACACGAACAGACTTTGGTAAACTCATGCGGCAACAAAGTTGTGCACTGATTTCTTACTGCACGCTTCGTCTCTGCGTGTTCTAGAACATCATTCAAAGTTTGTGAGGTAGGTAACTGAGGCGTGTCTGAGTCGGCTTGAGTGCTGTCATTAGAGGGGTTATCATGATTTACTGTTGAGTGATTAGAGGGTGTATCAGTAGCAGTTGGTGAATTTACTTCAATGCTCCCAGGGAGTGGTGGATTTATTACTTTACTCTCAGAGAATGAGGAGCATTCACCTGTAGTCTCGGGTAGTGGTGAGGATAGTGGGGACTGAATGACTGAGTTAATACTGGAAAGGACAGGACGTGGATAAGCCATGCCATTTACTGGAAAGCCATAAATGTCTATACTAGTAGAAGACGGGATTAGAGCTATGTTGTATTCAGCCATGGTGGGTAAGCCTAGAAGGGCATCTGCTGGATACCTGAGGTCATTTGTAACATGAAATGTCACTGTAAAAGGTGTCAAAGCTTTATCTAATTGTAATTTCAGAACAACTCGCCCTTTGACTCGAAACTCGGAGCCATCCACACCACATAAACGAATGTCCGGTGGCTCAAGAATGCCGACCCTTTTACCTGGTCCCCTAATGCTATTTAAGGAGCTTTCAGATATCAAATTTACCACAGACCCCGTATCCATGAAAAACGAGGTTTGTACGTCTTCACTCCGCCCTAGAATGACTAAGCCTGAAGAAGTGATAGGCCCTACCTGGCGGATGGGGAGTTGGTCTTCTGTAGTTACGTGATACGGGGCCGGTGCGAGCGCTCCCCTTCCCCCGACTGGCGACTGTTTAGGAAACGACACTCCTCAGTATTGTGAGTCGTACTGGTCTTATGATATTTGCACTTAGGGCGACACGTTCGTGATGGCGTACGCTGGCGACACTGTGAGGGATGACGTCGGTATTCGCGGTCGCAACTGGATGCTCGATGTCCAATGTGACCACAGCGCCAGCACACGATTGAGGCTTGTCTACTCCGGCACACATTTGACTGATCACGACCGCCGGTTGGTGATCTACAACGTGAAAGGGAACGGTTAGTGTTAGGTTGTCCTCTCACAATTGGTCGCGAACGTGAGTGATCCGACAAAGCAACGGAGGTGTGGAGAACTTGAGAAAAGGAAGGGCGATTAGTGGCCTGACGAGTGAGGTTGGATCCCGTTCGTTCCCTAATGGCCTTGGAGACATTTTGAATTTTGTCTCCTGGGTTGAATCCTATCTGTAATGCTAATTCTTTCTGGGTGGGGTCAAGCCAATTCATAAATCTCAGATAACCCAGCAAATCTCCAAAGTCATCAAGGGAAATCATAAATGTTCACTGAACGTCTTTGACCCACTGGGTGTCACGCAACAACTGGCGCATCTCAGAACTAGTGGCTTTCATTGCCGCTGCTGCCTCATACAATTTTGTATCTTTAGGTGGGACCTTCATATCCTCCTCCATTTGGGATAATAAATTGGTAAAACCTATGAGAGAGGCGGCATTTGAATGTTGACAACAAAGCTGAATTAATTCACGACACAAGGCATCAAATGTTTGACAGTCCTCAAAATGGCCTGAACGAATCGCGGCTCCTATTGGGGACCTACCTTGATGGAGCCTCCCCATAAGGTAGGAGACTTTGAGGGGTTCATTTGTGATTTGTCTGTTTCGAATGTCCTTTTCTACCTCTCTGAGGAAGTCGTAAATGGACACCGAGTTATCTTCGCCGGTAAATTTAGGGCGGTTAGCATCGTCCAAATAGATTGACTGTGGAGGGGGTGGGGTGTTTGCCATGGTTGGAAGAGGGTGAGGTTGGATACGTGTGGAAGTAACTGAAGTAGTAAGTTGAGAGGTAGTGAAAGTAATGGTAGTTATGTGTGGCTGAGTTGGGAGCTGAAGTGTTGTATCAGAGACAACTTGGGAAGTGGAAGTAGTAGGAGGTGAAGGAAGTTCCAGGGAGTCATTTAAAGATTAAGGTGAATTGATTTAATTTATCTGGGAGAAAGATATCTGGGTCCTCTAGAGCAGAAGAAGTAGTAGTAGTGGTAGTGGTGGTAGTAGTAGTAGGGGTGATAGTGGTGAGAGTAGTATGAGAATGTTCAGTTTTAGGAGTTGTCTGGGTGGATGAAGAATATTTTTGGTACGATCGACCGCTACGAAGAAGAGTCACTGAATCGTCATTATCGGGAGTTACCGGCTCACTTTCAGTTGCTTGTCGCTGGCGAACGGGAGAGAGCTCAGTTTTTTCAAAGTATGACATGTAGTGAAGGAGAGAAAACAAGAAAATGTTAAATGATAATGAGAATGAAAATTTTTATATACAATGTGAGAATGAGGGCATATGAAATATGTACAGTCGTGGCCATAAGTAATCACCTATCCTCGTGTACCCCATGCCTCTTGCTGGTTCCCTTACGCGCGGCAACTCACACTGGGGTAAAAGGGGCTGAGAGGGAGGGGCCAAAGAGAGAAGGGAAGGTGGGTGGGGGGACGAGTGATGGTGCTTAGGTGGAGTGAGTGAGGGAAGGGAGGGTAGGTAGGGGAGGGAGAATGAAATGCGAAGTTGTGGCCACATAATTTGTCTATTTTCTTTCATTCAGGGCATCATATAAAGGAGTTACTATTCGGTAGATAAAGTTGCACTACACCTTGTATAGCGGCGTCAGATAAACTTTGGATAGGTGGTGATGTCAAGGACTGGCTCTTGAGAGAAGTATCCTGACGCGACAGATCAAATATTAGTGCAGAGTCATCGAGATTTTGTCGGCCCAGATTGTCAACGTGTGGATAAGGCGACCAGATTCCCGCCTTTATAAAGGCTGGACGGTCCTGCTTTTTTTTTTTTTTTTTTTTTTTTTTTACCTGTCCCGTTTTTTTAATTGTGACTAAAATGTCCTACTTCTGGGGCAAATTATGTAAAATGTCCCGCTTTTAGAAAATTAATATTACATTAGATATAAAATGACCTTTTATGAAATTATGATGAATTAGTATAATTATGCATAATCCAAACCAAGTGAAATACCAAATTGTTAATATAAAATTTAAAATACTAACTGGTAACTTTGGTGGGCCAATTCACCGTACTGTGCTGTATATTGGTTACTCAGTTTCTGGAGTTCGTTTGAGACGTTAGTGTTTGATTAGCTGCCCGAGGGCGAGGGTGAGGTGTTGCGTAGCAGCCATGGCACACTCACATTCTCTCTCTCTCTCTCTCTCTACACACACACACACACACACACACGTGACATTGTCCCGCTTTTTGCTCCAATAAATCTGGTCACCTTATGCGTGGAAGCCAAAGAACGAGGGGGGCCCGCCTCCTCCAGCTCACCAAAGACGAGTGGGAGCTGTTCAAACGAAACCAGCAAACCATCAACAACATTGTTTCCCCGGTGCAGTGCCGCGACGTCTGCATGAGGTTTTTAAGGCATGAGGCCACTGGCTTGACCAGTGTCGGTAGACACTGACATTGATATATTCTGGGAGTTTGGGTAAGATTTTTTCATTTTCCCTCTAATAGATTATGAGCGATACCGTTACCATATCCACCCAT
Organism: Coenobita brevimanus; assembly: GCF_032717465.1. Lineage (NCBI taxonomy): Eukaryota > Metazoa > Arthropoda > Malacostraca > Decapoda > Coenobitidae > Coenobita > Coenobita brevimanus. The sequence continues at coordinate 16,524,112 of NC_137030.1, read as the reverse complement.
GAGCACAGACATCAAATTTATTTACATTTTATGTGCAATTATTTTAAAAAGCCTTTTCATATAGAGATGTCATTAATTATTGAATTATCGTGATGGTGACTGTATAGAGGGAGTGTACCGTATACCGCGAGAGATCATATTTACTGTGGACACAGCCATGTCAAAAGTTGCATATATTATTTAGTTACAAAAATTAATTACATGTAAGGGTAGAGGACGTTTCTTATACAAACATTACGGAAGTCAAAGCCATCCAGATTCCATTCTGCGTCTGAAGTCAAAATACACGGATAAACACAAATATCTGGCTCCGCACAAATGTTTGATGTCACGTCAGTATATTTCTTTCACGAGGTAGTCCTTGACATCACCACCTATCTACAGCTTGTTATCTGACGCCGCTACACAAGGTGTAATGCAGCTTTATCTACCGAATAGTAACTCCTTTATATGATGCCCTGAATGAAAGAAAAGAGACAAATTATGTTGCCGCAATTTCGCATTTCATTCTCCCTCCCCTACCTACCCTCCCTCACCCCACCCCAGCACCATTGCTCGTTCCCCCACCCACCTTCCCTTCTCTCTCTGGCCTCTCCCTCTCAGCCCCTCTTACTCCAGTGTGACGACGCGCATAAAGGAGCCAGTTTTAGGCACGGCGTTGAGGATGATAGATGATTATTTATGGCCACGACTGTACAATAGTAATGGGAGTAAATATTTACAATGGGGGCGAAATGAACAAGGGAAATTAGATGAAAAGAAATGAGGTGAGAGGTGAGCGTGGTGGGTGGTGGTGCGGAGAATGAAGGTAAATATAAGCGATGCACGATAGTGAATAAAAGACAGATGAATGGTATTATGAGGTTCAATCTGTAAAGAAAATCCGGAGAGTAATCTCTATAGAAAGACAGGGCTTGAGCTGATTAGAATAAACTATACAAGTACATATAAGGAATACCGAAGCAGTGAGAATGAAGGGAAGTCTTGTTTGGAGGAAGGGAAGTTGAGACGGTACTTGAATGAAGGATCTCTCCCCGGTGGCGAAGGTGGCGGGGGTGGGGTGGCGATGACGTCACAAGTTCAGGCGACGAATGGGAGGCCAGCTGAGGGTCAGATGATCACCAGCGAAACGGTGATTGAAGAGAGCCAGCGATGACGTGGAGACACGTGCCCTGGGCAAGATGCCGGTGGCCGCAGTTGCCAGGCGGTGCGGGTGGGGCTGATGGGTCAGGTTCTGCTTGGTCAGAAATGCGGAAGGTGTTGGTGAAAGGGGGCGGTTGAGGTGTGGTGGGGTGAGCCGGAATGGTAATCATAAAATCATGAAGACAATGAGGACGGAAGGGCTGACACCTGATAGTTCCTTACTGAGTTTCAGTAGAATAGCAGCTGTTGAGAAGCGATGTGGCCCGCACGTTGGTGACGACACGTCAGGGAAGTTGCAGGAAGCATTCACTGCGGAAGACGTAGGTGTCCCAAACACAAGGCAGGGAAAAGGTAGACGTGCGGCAGGTGTGGAGAATGTACAAGCAGGTGTAGGAATCGCTCCCGTCGTGGCACTAAATCACGGTAGAGGCGAAATGAGGTCCGATACACCGCTGCTACCAAATTGTTTCAATAGCCCCGTGCTCCCCACTCAGGTTTATTTCAAAGATCTGAGGTGACGTATAATGGAGGTTTATTCCAGAGAGAAATTCTATATCTGTGCTCTGTTAGATGTCTAGCCCCATACTGACCCACAGCGAGCAGCGGGCGTGGGAACCTTAGCTTAAGTCAGCAGTTTAGAGAAGTGTGCTGATTTCATCAATGGTACTGGTTACATATACATATATATATATATATATATATATATATATATATATATATATATATATATAGGTTTTAGGTGTACATATTATGGGTACAAAGTTTTTTACCCTGGCGGGGCGCAAACCCTCGTTCTTTAGTGTACGAAAACACACACTTTACCACAGAGGCTCCGATATATAATATATATATATATATATATATATATATATATATATATATATATATATATATAAGCATCATCATCATTATCAGCCGTTTGAGTAACCACTGAAGGACCGGCCTATCCCGACCGAAGTCGGGACGATACAGCCAATGTTTTTTTACCAAGTGGCTTAGGCTGTCTGGCAGAGATTGTATGTAGGGTGAGAAGTGCTTGTAAGTGTAATTATAGTGCTGGACTGGCTTTGGAGGTGTGTGTAGTCTGTGAACCAAGTGTAATCGGCCCGTGCAAGCCAATTGGGTGCAAGGATACTTTACAGTATGCAACACTGGTTCAACCACAGCACCCCTTGTGTCCGCCAAGCAGTACGTGGCCAGGAGAACGCTGCCAAAGTTTATTACCCTGGCGGGGTGCGAACTCTCGCTCTCCAGTGTACGAAAACGCACACTTTACCACTGTACCACAGAGGCTCCATATATATATATATATATATATATATATATATAGAGAGAGAGAGAGAGAGAGAGAGAGAGACTGTGTGTGTGTGTGTGTGTGTGTGTGTGTGTGTGTGTGCTTACAAACAGAGGTCACACATACACATATTTATGAACATTCACTTTATCCTTGATATCATATGAAGCATTTGTGTTAATTACTAGCAGGGATGAGTGTTAAAAAAATGGTTGTATCGAGTGTCTAGAATCCGGAAAATGTCTCCAAAGATAAATAAAATAGAGTGGTTATCACGAATATAATATATAAGACTTCATCGTAGAAGGGGTAATATACATACCTGCACAATATTTGTCCCATCAACATACATACTGTACATACTGCAGTATAGACACAGCATCAACACTGTATCTAAATATATATACTGTAGAGCCCACAGCCCTATATATACAGCTGTACACACATGCAGCCACACAACCATATGTGACTCGCCTACACAGAGCTTCCCATCAATGTATTGCAACCACACAACCATTCGTAACTCGCCAACACAGAGCTTCCCACCAATGTATTACCGCGTAACACAACGATACATTATACCTAAACCCATCTGGATTGCAATACTTTACCCCCCTCCCACACACACACATCACAGCAAAGCACATACACACATACATCAATGTACAGTCATATACGCGTTTCGACTTTCATTTTTCACGTGTTTCATTTTTCTCTTTCCACCCATTTCTCTCTCTCTCTCTCTCTCTCTCTCTCTCTCTCTCTCTCTCTCTCTCTCTCTCTCTCCACTGCCACACATCCTCATCAGGCGACAGCAGAAGCAAAGGGAGCGACCCACATATTTCGCCACTCGATAATGTTCCAGCCGCCATCGACTCACCAGTCTCTGGATAACGAAAGTCGGAGCTGAACTTTTCGTTCCAGAATGGCTTGAACCAAGGCAGAGGTTACAGAGCCGTTTATGCTGAGACCTTGAACTCAGAGTGATTATATGGTTAAGCGATTTTTTCCTGACTCCCTGCAATATTCTCTACTAGCTAATATATATTTTTTCCTGCAAGTTGATATGCAACGTCGAAAATCATGTGTGAGAATAAGCTTACGCCTTACTGTGAGGAAGGTGAATAAGCTATTTCAACACGAAGAGGTCTTTTATATTAGGTTCAAGCCATCTACAGACTCTTGGTCACTGGCCAGGAGCCGACATGTGGTGGCGGCGTGCAACCTGAGTGGAGCAGCTGCGTCATCCACCTGGGAGCCAAACCTCTTCGTATTTCCCTGCATCTTGCCGTCCGAGGAACGTGACCTAAGCCTGGTGAGGCGCAATCAACCGCAAGGGGACTCCGGATCCCTGATCTGTATATATCCTGTACTGTACCTGTAGAACAGCCCCACAGAAGCAGGTGCTTACCAGTGGCCAGCGATTCTGCTAGGTCAGACGATTCGGGGTTAATCAGCAGTAATATCAACAAACGATTTCGTTCAGGTTAATTGATTTCTTGAACTTGGAAGATTCAATATAGCCTTCATTAACCCTTATTACAAGACACCTCTCTCCTTTTGAATAAAACCATAAGGATGTAGCAGGCGTTAAGAAAAAAAAAAGGCAAAGAAAGAAACAATGAATGAAAGTCGCCGAACTGAAGCTCTTAAAATTATCCATTATTAAAGCATTATGAGACTTATTAATTGGGAAACTGTAGAGACAGATGAGAATAAGGAGAAAATAATAAGCAATAAATATGAAGAGGAAGAACAAAGAACGGGAGGCAAGGCAGTAATATACACGAGAGAGAGAGAGAGAGAGACAGAGAGAGACAGAGAGATCTGAATAAGAATAAGGGAGGAACTTGGTAGAGAAGGTGTTAATGATAAAACATGAAATAAAGTAGAAACCTGAAAATAATAATGACAAAAAAGAACGCTAAAAAATGAAAAACGGAAAGCAGTGTAATGAGATATCAAGGAGAAAAGAACAAATGAAGCTGAAAATGAGAACAATATGAATGGAAGACGAAAGATAGGAAGATGAAAAGCTTGACAAAAATATCTGATTATATAGGAGAAACTGGAGAGGGAGGAAAAGGGGGTAATGTAGAGCTGAGCAGAAGGCAGGAAAATTAGGTCAGATATTCATTCTTAGATCTTTAGTGGAAAAGTTTCTAGAGTAGGGAAAGAAGTTGTATGCGGCATTCATGGATTTGGAGAAAGCATATGACAGGGTGGATAGACAAGGATTGTGGAAAGTGTTAAGAATATATGGAGTAAATGGGAAGTTGTTGAATGCTGTGAAGAGTATGTACGATGGTGCGAAGGCTGCAGTGCGTGTGGGTGGTGAACTAAGTGAATTTTTCTCTTTGAAAGTTGGGTTGAAACAGGGATGTGTCATGTCTCCATGGTTGTTCAATCTGTACATGGATGGGGTAATAAATGAGGTACAAGGTAGGGTAGTGGATGTTGGAGTGGCCCTGGTGAGAGAGGATAGTGTTTGGAAACTCCCTGTACTGTTGTTTGCAGATGATACTGTGTTGTTGAGTGAAGACGAAGGGGAGCTGCAAGGCTTGATGGATGAGTTTGGGAGAGTGTGTAAGAAACGGAATCTAAAGGTGAATGTAGGGAAGAGTAAAGTGATGGTCTTTGAGAGAGGTGAATCAGTGAATGTACAGCGAGGTTGGATGGTGAGGAATTGGAAACTGTGAGTATGTTTAAGTACTTGGGTAGTGTGATGAGTAAGGATGGAGGTTTGGAGGGTGAAGTGCTTGAAAGGGTACAGCAGAGAAGAAAGGTTGCTGGTTCTTTGAAAGCAGTGATAAGAAACAAGGAAGTGAGCATGGAAGTGAAAAAGTTACTACATGACAGTATTGTGATACCAACTCTAACGTATGGAAGTGAAGCTTGGACGTTGTTGGAAGGACACAAGTCAAGAGTGAGAGCAGTGGAAATGAGTTATTTAAGAGAAGCCTGTGGAGTCACATGGAGAGACAGGCTGACGAATGAGGATATAAAGGAGCGTTGTGGTGTGGATGTGGATGTGATAGGAAGCGTTTTGAGGAACACACTGAGGTGGTTTGGCCATGTGGAGAGGATGGAGGGTGAAAGACTGACGAAGAGAGTCTATGTGAGTGAGGTGGAGGGGGGAAGAGGAGGGGGAGGCCGAGGAGGGGGAGGCCTAGGATGGGATGGATGGATGGGGTGGAGAGGTATATGAGAGAGGGGTGTGTGTGTTGGGATCAGGGCAGTGAAATGGCGGGGGACAGGACGACTTGGAGGCGATTTGTTTGTGGCCACCCCAAACGGGATTGAGGCGTCTGGCAATAGATAGATAGACAGACATGTGAATAGAAGCCAGACTGTGAAAAGAAGTCGAAGTAAATGCAAAATAACCAAAGGACGCAGAAGGGAGAAGTGGAAAAAAAGAGAGAGAGATATTGCTGAAAGGAAAGGTTAGGTGAACGAGGAAACAGCTAAACAGGGAAATGTGTGAAACTTGTAATAGGAAGAAAATACAGTCAATAAATATAACATACAGATATAACGCGAACGTCGCCATCATCACCGTCATCACTATCATTATCATTATCATCACCATCATCGCCTTTCTGATCAATGATCATTAGCCTGACCCTGTTCCAATTATAATCTTTATCATCATCAAGATCTACAACAAAATAATTATCATAATATTGTACCCATCATCAGCAGCATCTTACGTCTAATCCCATCAACATAAAACGTTGACTAGGATCCAGCAACAAAGAAAAATGCATCTGTCAGTCTATCCATATCTGTTTAACCATCTTTCTACAAGAGGAGTACGTGAAGGATTAGAAAAATAAAGTGATAGTACTAGGACAACACACACGCACACACACACACACACACACACACGACTATTCAGTACCAGTATATCATATTCGACTACAGAACGGAAATAAGGAACACGAACACAAAAATCTAACACAATGAAGTAATAAAATGAGAGAATTGATACAGCAAAGGACTGGAAAGATAAAGTGGGTGAGAGAGCAAAAATATGGTCTGGTTGGGAGACAGGGATATGAAGTTCCCTATTTTGCATGATATTGATATTGACTCAAGGGACTATCGAGAGAGAGAGAGAGAGAAGATAAAATGGCAATGAATATCTGTGTGTGTGTGTGTGTGTGTGTGTGTGTGTGATTATCTTTTTCCTATATTTCTTTCCTGATCAGTCCTACGACCTAAATGTCACTTTTATCCCTCAATCAAATCCTTCCCCTTTTTCCTTCCTTGTATCTCATCTTCTCCCTCTTTTTCTCCCTGTTCTGTTTCTCTCATTCATCGGATATAAATCCGTTTTTTTTTTCTTTTTTTCTGTTTTTACCTCCGCCAAGGAGGTTATGTTGTTGCCGGCGTTGGTTTGCTTGTCTGTTTGTCTTTTCGCAAGACTGCTCAAATAGTTATGAACGGATTTTGATGAAATAATTTGTAGGGGTGGGATATGGCCCAAGGAAATATCCATTAGATTTTTGTGGTGATCCGGATCATCATCCGGATCCAGGAATTTGTAATGGGATTCTTTACCATTGCAGGATAGTGGCAATTTCAACATTTTTGCTTCTAACTCGATAAATAATGCCTACAATGCTTGCAGAAAAGTTACAAGATAACATCCACCTGGATCTGGATCTGGCGATCCTGAATTTTCAAGCTTTGGCGGGGGTTTGCAATGTCGGATTGCTCATGTTTTTAATACTTTTCCTCTCTACTCTTACATTTAGCCTTCCTTTTTTGTCTCCTGCATTCAATGTGTCTCACGTTCCTCTTTAGCTCCGATCTGCAGTTATCTTCTTTCCCGATGGACTTTTAACCCAGCCACTTTAGGTGTTGCTAAATCCTTTCCCCCCTACCTAGACCTGCCTCCTCCCTGCCACTTCTTGCCGCTCCTATTTCCCCCTGCCAGTTTCTGTCATTCCCTATCACTCCCTATCTCCCCCATACACTTCCTGCCTTCTTCTGTCATTCTTTGCCACTCTCTGCCTCTTCCCGCCTCCCCTTGACACTAACTACCATTTACTGCCACTCTCTGCCTCTTCCTGTCATTCGCTTCCCCTTCCTGCTTTCTCTTGCCAGTCTCTGCCACCCCCTGCCAGTCTCTGCCACCCCCTGCCTGTCCCTTTCATTCTCTGCTACTCACTACCTCGACCTACTTCTCCCCACTTCTCCCTGCCTCTCCCTACCACCGTGGGCCCCTTTATTCTCAAACCTTCTCACTTTACCTTTGTTTTGATTTAGGACAATTTCTTTTCTTCTTCTTTGTCTTCTGATCCGTCAAGATGTCTTCTTTCTTTAAGATCAACAATTACCTCGTGAACCAGAGGAAGTTGTTTATTATTATTATTATTATTATTATTATTATTATTATTATCATTATCATCATCATCATTATTATTATCAGTTATTATTATTATTATTATTATTATTATCATTATTATCATCATCATTGTTATTATTATTATCATCATTATTATTATTATTATTATTATTATTATTATTATTATTATTATCATCATTATTTTTGTTATTATTATTGATGATAGGGTGGGGCTCACCATCCACTCACTCGATGTAGTGCTATTCTCGGGTGTCTGTCTTTTCCTCTCCTCCATCCTTCTTTCTTTCCATCCTCTTCTATCTTTCCTTCATTCTTTCATCGACCTTCTGCCTACGGGTGACTTTACACTCCCTCTTCTGTCTTTCTTTCCTTCATTTTTTCCTCTTCCTTCTGCCTGTGGGTGACTCAGCACTGAGTGACAAGCCAAATGGTTTCCTGTACACCAGGAAACTATTTACAACGCTGGGTAGTAACCATATAACCAAATTATGGCGCCTAGTGGTTTAGTGGGTAATTACGTTGCTCCAATCGGATTGAGCGGTGAAGGTTTATATCCAAGGGATGATTGGGGTTGATTGCTCACGTAATGCCACTCAGGGATGAGTGAGGTTGGTCATTCTCATCTTAAATGTCAGGACCATTTTGACTAGCCCCGGGTTCCTACGCTCCTTACGGGGCAATGTAGGATTGGATGATGATGATGATGATGATGATTATTATTATTATTATTATTTTCTCGCTGCATGATGATGATGATGATTATTATTATTATTATTATTATTTTCTCGCTGCCAGTTAATATCATTCAGATTACGAAAACACATGAGCAGTGAAGAGGTTAATGTAGGCTATAGTCTAAGCTTTCATCTCGAAAAGTCTCTCGTGAGCTGAATAAAATGTATCTGGACACAAAAAGACCAAAATGAAAAATACGTCATCGTGTTCAAGAGGTTAGCTTAATGGCCGAGCTTCAGTCACATGAGAAAAGGAAAAAAAAAAATATGAAGAGAAGGAGAAATGGGATGGAATTATATTTGGAAAGAAAATGAGACGTAAGAGATTAAAGAGGAAGAATGAGGAAATGCACGACAAAAATAACCATAAGAGAGAGAGAGAGAGAGAGAGAGAGAGAGAGAGAGAGCAATACCAAATGAGGAGAGGAAAAGAAGAAAGAGGAGGAGAAATATTATTTATTGTCAGAAGAAAGAAAAAGAAAGAATATTAAATAAGTCGACCATCATCGTTTCGCGAAAAAAAAAAAGCCACATGAAGGAGGCAAAAGAAGGAGGTGAAAATTAGAGAAAGAGATGGAAGACGAAGAAACAGAGAAATGGAGGAGAAGGAAGGAGATTAGTTGAATTAAAAAGGAGAAGAAGGAAAGACATACTTAGAAAAGATAAATGGGGAAAAGTAATGGATTAGAATGATTGAGGAATGCAAAGCAAAAAGTGGAAGAAAAACAAAAAAACAAAAAGAGAGAGAAAATGGGAGGAAAGTAGGCTAATCGAGGGATTTAAGTCAGGAAGAATACTGATGGAATGATGAGTGAGGCAAAGACAAGGAGGAGAATAAGAAGATTAGTATGGAAGAAGAATTACAATACTGAAGAGGCTTAGAACGTCAAAAAAAGAAGAACAAGGCGAAGAAAAGATGATAAGAGGAAGGAACCACAAGATAATGAGGGAGAATGACGGCGAGAAAGAAGAGAAAACAGATGAATAACAGTACAAGTGCGTAGATTCTGGCAGGGAAGAAAAAAAAGAAAATGTAGAGAATTATTTAGGACCAAAGAGTCGAAAACGATTTACAGAAAACTTATGGAAAGGAAAGAAGCAAGCAAAGAACGAGGGGATTAGAAAAAAATCCAGTAGGGGATGGTGAATGAAAATGAAAACAGTGAAAAAAAAAATGAAGGGGAAAATCAGCTAACGCAAGAGAACTGGAGGAGACTGAAGAAGAGGAATAAAGTCAGTGAGGAAGAACACTGAGTGGAGTGAAGGGGGAGGGGATTGATTAAATATGGAATGAGTGAGGGTGACTAAAAAAGAATGAGGTAAGTGAGGGAAAGGACTGAATGAGAATGGACTGAGTGATGACAAACTGAATAAAAAGAGAATGAATAAGAGAAAAGGCTGAATAAAGAGAGAGTGAGAGAAGGAAGAGACTGAATAGAATGGAGTGAATGAAGGAGAAGTCTGAGTAAGAATGGAGTGAGTGAGTGAGGGAGGAGACTGAAATAGAAAGGGATACGTGAGAGATGATACTAACTGATAATGGAGTGAGGGAGGAGAATGGATCGGGATGGAGTGAGTGAGTGAGTGATGAGACTGAATAGAAATGAAGCGACTGAATAAGAATGAATGGAATGACTTCTACACCTCCGGCAGTCATCGCATAATGAGCCAACGAAGGATCAAAGGTCGCATGCAAACACGGGATCTCATTTGACTAGCTGGGGGGGAGAGAGAGAGAGACCGAGGAAGGCCTACATAATGTATTAAAAAGTACTGTGCGTTCACTGTGTGTGTGTGTGTGTGTGTGTGTGTGTGTGTGTGTGTGTGTGTATTTTGCGTCTACTGTACATGTATTTATATTGTAACCATTTCTTACATCTGTGTTTCTGAGGCATGAAAATAAGTGATATCCTTTGTCTCCCAAGGGCAGGGAGAAAATTACATTGTTACACAGACACATACAGGTAGACCACACATACCACAATGAACCTTACGGCACTTTGATAGTTGCTCAGTCAACCCTTGAGCCTTTGAGCTAGTGATGAAGCAATAAAGGACTGGATGTTGGATGGATGGAGAAATGATTATCGTTGTAATATCGTACGCAGAATAGAAGCAGCTGATGAAGACCCTAGCCGTGCTAGCACTGTGCACCTTGCTGCGGCATCAACCCGGGAACCAAACCTCTTCATTTTTCCCTTCACCTGGCCGGGGGATGGACCCTGCCCTGACCCTGGTGAGACGCTGTCTTCCACAGGCGAGCGTCGGATCCCTACACGGTGTTTGTACCGTATTGTATACCTGTAGGACGGTCCCACACAAGCAATAATTTAGCAGTGATCGACTGGTCTGTTCAACCAGACAATCCGTGGTTAAGCATCAACAACAACAATAACAACTCAACATCGGAAGCACCTCTCGAGGTGCTGGTGTTAAGAAATCCTATTCCATTTTTCGTTCTCACAATGCTGCATAAAACAACGGCTTTCTGAACACCATTTACGCCCGTTTTTCTCATGGTGCCACTCGTTTCCTTTCTAAACAGTGTTTTCCAAGAATACGGAAACCCACACAAAGTGGTCAGGTTTTTGAAGCAGAAGGATTTAGTGTGATAAAATGCATGAAAAGAAAATGTACGAAGAACAAAAACTGCGTAACAATGGGTGTTACCTGGACCAGATCATACGAGGCCTAAGTCATAACTTCGACATCCTGCGAACGTAACCTTGGCATCCTGCGGTCCTGACCTTCGAATCCTTTTGTCCTACCTTGGCGTCCTGCGGTACTTACCAGCTGTTCTAACCCTGGCATCCTACAATTTTGCCATTGGCACCCTTCAATTTTAGGCTTGCAGTTCTTGAATATAAACATGGCAGTCTTCAGTTTTAACCTTGGCATCCTTCGATCCCAAGGTTAACATCCTTGTACCATAATCTTGGCGTCATTTGCAGGTAAGGTTGGTATCCTTCAGGGTTAACCTTGGCATCCTTCAAACGTAACCTTGGTAGTCTTCGGCATTCCCATAGCATCCTGTGGACTTAATCGTTGCATCCTTCAGCTTTAAATATTTCAGATATAGGACGTGATTCATACAATATTTAAATTATTTTCAGCCTATTTCATTCATTTTTTTTTTTAGACCCACCTCCCCTCTTCATTTCCGTTGACCACGATCCTTTTTTATAAATACAACTCCTGACATCAAAACTGTTTCTTTAGGCAAATGGAATTATACGTTTTATATACTAGCAGAGAGAGAGAGAGAGAGAGAGAAAGAGAGACCTCACCCATCCACCTCCCTTCCCTCTCCCTCATATCACCTCCCCCCCCTCCCCTTCCTCGGGGAACTCAATCACATGTACCATGTAGTCAGTGTGATGAGACTAACACTTATGCTTTTCCCCTATACACAACTCATCCTTTTGGGAGCTATGCCTCCTCCCTTTTCTCTGACCCCCCCCCCCTTGTGGAAGGACTGTTCCGACCTGGCGAGGCGCTGGTTTGTGTGTGTGTGTGTGTGTGTGTGTGTGTGTGTCCGACTCTGGGCATAGGCTTCACAGCCTGCTATCAAGGCCCAGTAGTCCTCCTACATACCATACACCTCTACATGTTTGCTACAAGGAGGTGGATGGTTTTCTTGTGATCGATGAGTCTGATCGGTCAGACAGACTGGGGTAGCACGAAAACAAAAACCTGTCACTTCTCCATCGCTCTCTTCCCTCCTGTGCGCACCCATCCCCTCTGCCCATTCATCTTTCCACACACCTTCCCAACCCCCACTCTTCCCCTTTCTCCTCTCTTTTCATCATTCTCTTCTTTTCCCCCATCATTCAAGTTCATCCCTCACCTCTTCACCCGTCCTTTCACCATTCTTCTCCAGCAGCCACCTCCTCCTTTCTTTCCTTCCCTCGCCTTCTCCATTCTCTCCTACCTCTCCCATATCTATTTCCTACCCCCTTCCTTTTACTCTCTTTTTCGCTTCTTTCACCCTCTCCCTCCCTCTCCCACACTTACACCTCCACCTCTCTTCCTTTCCATTTGCCTTCATTCCTTTTACTGTTTCCTCTCTCCCGTAGGGTACCCATCCCATTCAAATCTTCCCTTTCTCACAAACCCTTTTCCTTCTCTCCCCTTCTCTCTCCCTACCCGAAACCCTCACCCTTTCCCTTTTACCAACCCACTCTCTCCCTTTTCCCCTTTCCTGTCCTCCTCCACCCATTATTCTCCCCCTCCCCCCTCCTCCCTTTTTTACCGAAAGATTTAGGCGTTCATTTGAAAACACGATATAATGTGCGTTTTTATGGTTGCCTGCAGAGCTGTTGCCTCTTGTGAATGCAGTGTTACTACACGGTACAAATGCAACCAACAATGTAGACAATAAAAAAATTGTAGTGTGTGGAAAAGTAAGTGGGCAACATTGGCATCGTCAAAACGGTTTGAAATCAATCATCATCAACAACAATAATCATCATTAAACTAGCATTATCATCATCAACAATAATCATCATTAAACTATCATTATCATCATCTTCAACAATTTTTATCATTATACTAGCATTATCACTAACTATCATTACGATCATCATCGTCATCGTCATGTTTCCTTCTAATAAAAAGGGGGGTGGGTAGAAGAAACATTGATAGCAACAGCAACATGACCTTATTAATATATAGAGTGGATTAATATATAGAGTGGATTGATTCCATCACCATCATCATCAACATTTTCGTACTATACACACGGCAAGCAGGAGCCAAAAACAGAGAGAGAGAGAGAGAGAGAGAGAGAGAGAGAGAGAGAGAGAGAGAGAGAGAGAGAGAGAGAGAAAGAAAACTAACACAAAAGGTATGGGAAACTATTATGAAAGTTCCCAGTGAAGTGAATCACACCTCCTCCCACTCACCCATTCTGCTAGAAACACAGACTAAATACACAAACATAATCGTTGTAAATAGGTTATATGTATGGATCTGGCAAGGACTGCTGATAATACGGTGAAATGTAGAGGTTATAAACACCACAATCAAAGAGCACATATGGATGTGGAAAGGCCACATCCTTCGCAGAGCAGGTAAAAGTTATTCATGGTAACAGAATGACAACCTAGAGATGAGGCGAGAGGAGGAGAGAAACAGAGAACAAGATGGGGAGATGAAATTAACTGATTTGCTAGGACTGAATTGAAGATTATGGAAAACGATAGGTAAGCCCTTCTTCCTGCATTGCAGTCTTATTTTGATGATGATGATGATGATGATGATAATGATTATCATTATAAAAAATTATAATAACACTGCAATAAGAACACCTCTTGACAATAAGCCTTTATTAAGCCCTCCAGTTCGAGGACGTGTTTTTTATTTTAATCTCTCCGCCTCTACTCGTAAACTATTAGCCTTGGTAGGACCCTCGTAATGAAAGAGCTAAATAAAACTAAAACGAATCTCCTTGGCAGTAAAATCTTCTTGAGCCAGAATAAGCTCGACTGAGGGTAGCAAGAATAAAATAAAAAGACATCCTCTTCCAACAGACGTTAAGATACAACGTCTCTGTCTAGTGAACTCTATCAAGCATAGGGTTGCCATATCTGAACAGTCATAATACGGACGCTCCGCTGAAAGTCATGCTCGCCCCCCCCCCAACACAAACTTTGGGCTTTTGGCATTATGAAACCCTTATACATATATATATATATATATATATATATATATATATATATATATATATATATATATATATATATATCGGTGCTACTGTACAGCATCCATCCATCCATGATCCATTATTCTGACATTTAAGATGAGTGACCAGCCTCACTCATCCCTGAGTGGCATTACGTGAGCAATATACCTCAACCATCCTTTGGATATAAACCTGCATAGGCTCAGTCCGATTGCAGCGTCATCTTTAATCTTTTTACAATATATTGGAAAACAGGCAAAGTAAAGAGTTGGCAAGATTATGACTGTAAAATGCAACAACGCCTTAGATGCAGGATAAGATCATAAGAATAGCAAATCCTACAGTGTAAAAATGAAAACTAAGCCAATAATTGTGCGCAGTTACCATTTATTCTATGGCTATAACAGCATTATGAAAAAAAAAAAAAAAAAAACGTGGCTGAACAAGAGGAAAAGGCAGGACATTTTAGCTAGCTGCTAGCACTAAACCAGCCAAGTTGGCAACACTTACCACCTGACGAAAACAACGAGTCTCTCTCTCTCTCTCTCTCTCTCTCTCTCTCTCTCTCTCGTCATTACAGAGTTAATAGTATATTAAATTTTTCGACAAAAAGTGATGGAAGCTGAAATTCCGGACTTTCGGAGAATTTTTAAAATTCCTCCCGGACGAAGATTTTGACACCTAAATGCAGGACATGTCCGGGAAAACCCGGACGTATGGCAACCCTAACCAAGCATGCGTCTTTCATCTTAATTTGACAAGCTTTTCGTCCTTTTGCACTTATTTCACGTAGCTAAGTGACAGACAAATTTTGTTCCCATAGCAATGTCCGCGACTGTACGTGACAAAGTTTAATAGGAAATGTGTCTCAATACAGGCTTGTCCTGATAAAGATGTCCTGAAAATATTGACTGATCTTGGAAAACCTAGGGTTTTCAGGCACCAGTTGGGATGAGTCATGTGTTATGGGGGCAGTTATTCGAAATCCGAAAAATAGGATGTTCTATACTCGCGGCGCACGACTCTGAGGTTGTCATTATCGTACCCTGGCAACCTACCATTCAAAAGTGCGTCCCATTTCGTGTATAACATGAGACGCAAGCGATTCGTGTATAATATGTTCGTGTATAATAATATTCGTGTATAATATATTGGTGCATAATAATATGATTCGTGTATAATATGATACGAAATCGGACGCTCTTTTGAATGGTAGGTTGCCAGGGTACGATAATGACAACCTCAGAGTCGTGCGCCGCGACTATAGCAGAGGTCCGGGCCTGTCACCCACCCATTTATCTAGACTGTGGAAGCCTAGCCTCTGGTTCCTATGCGGGCAGGGGTAATATGGCACTGGATATTACCGTGTTACAAAATACACCATGGATCCACGCAAAACCTTAAAGTGCCATAAAATCTTAAACATGGCAGTATATTGCTATCATTCTCCCATTATAGACCATCATCGCATTGTTTCATGGCCTCTCCCTTTCACAACACATTTTCTTATGCGGTATTTTCGTAGAGGATATATATACTCAGGAGAGAGAGAGAGAGAGAGAGAGAGAGAGAGAGAGAGAGAGAGAGAGAGAGAGAGACGAAGATAGCGATTTAGCCAGAAGAATTTGTTATAAGTATGTAGATAGATAGATAGGCTGATAAACAAATTAACGAAAATAAGCAAGAATCAACAAAATGGAGTAAAGTATGAGAGAGAGAGAGAGAGAGAGTACAATATTGCTGAAAAAAATCCAGTTCTTTGAGCATGTACTTGGTGATTACGTTTTGGTGATCGATGCATGCTGGATAATTTCGCTCTGTTGCGGCCATTCCCGTTAGATTCACAGATTATTAATTTACATTTATGTTTATGGCGTTATTTTTTCTTCTCTATTTCTGCCTTTTTATTTGCAGTAGATCTGTGTAAGCCGCCTTTTTTTTTTTTTTTTTTTTTTTTTTTTTGCAGAGTTGTTAATGGAGCAAAAATGTGTAGGATCTGTGTGCATTTGAGAGTTATTTTTTAATAGTACATCTTTTATATCCTCTCTCTCTCTCTCTCTCTCTCTCTCTCTCTCTCTCTCTCTCTCTCTCTCTCTCTCTCTCTCTCTCCACTTTTATTTCACTCTTTCATCTTGGCCTGTTCTGCCTTATCTTCCCCCTCTTTCACTTGACTCTTTCTTCCTGACATGCTCTCCCTTTCTTATCTTCCTTCCAACAGATTCTCTCCCGTCTCTCCACCTTTACTTGGGTTTTCCTTCTGGCATGCTTTTCTTCTTTATCTCCTTTCCAATGGATTCTGCCCCACTGCCTTGTCCCCCCTCCCTCCCTCACGCACACAAACACTCTAGTTTCCTAAACCGTTAATACTGATTTATTCTCAGGTTCCGCCTTGCCTTTGATCTCACTGGGTCGTATTTACCCTCTTGCTTTCTCAGCAAATCTTTGCGACATAAAGACTGCAAATATTTATCCTCTCGACTGCAACAGGACCGTTAAGACGATGATGATGATAACGTACCGTACATCTCTATATTATGACTATTGGTGGGTAGTTATGGTGTTCACTATGATGATGAAGGGGTACATTTATGCCTATTGACTGCAAGAAGGTTGTTACGGTGACAGTGAAGAAGATTTATGCCTGTCGATTACAAGAGGATCGTTACAATGATAGTGAAGGAATAGATGTACGGTAAGTCTGTCGACTACAAGAGAGTAGTATAATGCTGAATGATTAGATCTATGCTGCCGCAAGCTTTCCAAGTTCATTATGAAGAGGAAGGGGAGAGTTAACGGGTTTTATAAATACCTTCTGACTGATAGAAGATATTCACACTCACGATGAAGCGTTGTACTTATGCCTACTGTTTGCAGGAGAGTTGTAAACATGCTTGTGATGGATTATATATCTGTGCCAGTCAGTTGCATGAGGGTCGTTATGATGAATGGATAGATTATCACGATGATGATGAATGGTAAGATTTATATGAACAGAATTCAAAAATATCGTCAGAATGATGAGGGGTTAGGTATAAGCTATCGATCCGCAGGAGAGTCGTGGTGGTGATGATGATGAGTTATATTTACACCATTGATTGGCAGGATAGTAGTTATGACAAGGAAAAGTTAAGTTTGTGATTATTGCCTGGGAGAAGATCGTTAGATGATGGAGATGAGTAGGATGAAGGGTAAAATTTATCTGTCGAATGCATGAAGGTTATGACGATAATGAAGAGGAAAGAAGGGACATATTGCTGCTTATCGATTGCGGCAGGGTGGTTATGGTAATGGTCGTGGTGGTGCCCCTCCCTCCATACTGGAACCACCTTGTCGTGGTGGGGGACTTACGTATCCCGTAAATCTGGTGAGCCGTACCAGCGGGAAGAAGAGATCCCCCCCAGACTCAGCAGGAGGACAGAGTTACCCATGCTGGAGGGGACATCAGTTAGGGGTCAGAGTAAGTTTTCCTAGGTCCACTGCCTTATGTGTTACCCTTGGATGGGTTAAGACTACAGGAGTAAACTCTAAACGAAAAATCCATGAGTGGAGTCCCACAGAAGGCGGGGCTCAACAGACAGAACTCCCAGCAGGCTCCTGCAACCCTGATCGATAGACGGTCGTCTTGAATCTTCATGTCATCATCACAGGTTGAGAAGGGCCAAGTCATGTGGTGGTGAGGACTGCGCACCTTCACTATCACACAAATCCATTTATCGTGCAAGACTACAGCGATACTCACCTCCCATTTCATTCTTTCATCAAAATCCAAAGACCTATGGCGAAAGGATAGGGTGACGGTGACAGGTCATGGATGTAGCTGGATGTCGTTAGCTTGAGTCCTGCACATGGGCAGCACTGGCCCATTGGCTGCTGGGATAAATGCATAGGAGCAGGTCATGCCTTCGGCAGCATCCAGTGTGATTAAGCAGCTGGAAACAGCCACCCAACTACTTACCTCTGACGGGGAGGGGTTTAGAAAAGATAACCTAAACACTTGCTGCTCCGCACCACCTGGGTAGATAATCACGTCTGTCAAGGCATCCCGCATTGCTGTCGAAAAAACAAATGAATTGCTTAGAATCTTGCTACCTACAACATATGAACATTGTTTGATACCGACCAAGACAGACGACCACGCCATAGAACTGCCCTACAAAGTTGACATTGCTACCATTTCTGAGACTCGCCCGTCAGGAGAGGGCAATCTACTACAAGAAGGAGAAGCTTATCTATTGCTGGTGAGGGATACCCAGACAATGTAAGAAGAAACCATGGTATTGGCTTTGCAGTCTGAAGCAGTTTGCTACAGAATATCCAAGACTCATCTGTGGGTAAATCAGAGAAGCTGATGTCCTGGTACTCACCACTTCCACCAATGGCTACTGTATCTCCCAATGCTTGACTTTGAGGACACCATCAAAGATTCCCTTCATGCCTTTCTGGATGCTACCATTTGCCCAGTACGACACAATGACAGTCTCATCCCTCTTGGTGATTTTGGTGCCAGAGCAGGAAAAGACAGTCACCTCAGGCAAGGCTTTCTAGGCTGCCATATTGTTGATAACATGAACAACAATGACATAAGATTCCTTCCCCTATGCTTGGAACACAGTCTGGTCATCACCAACACCATTTTCCAACTTAAGAATAAACACAAGACCATAGGGTGCACCGACAATCAAGACATTGGCACCTAACTGACTATGCCATTGTAAGGTAGCAATATCAAAGTGAAGCTCCCATAACCCAAGCCATGATAGGTGCTGAGTGTTCCACAGAACATAACCTTATACTCAGTGAATTGCACCTAGTCATACGCCGACAAATGCTCCGTATACTATCATCCAAGAAACTAGAAAGTTGTATATTAAAGAATGTGGCAACTTGTAACACCTTCTGCAGTACTCTTACAGACAAGCTCTCTCAGCGCCCACCACTTGCCCTAACAATGCAACAAACCAAGATGTAGAATGGTTGAACATTAAGACACTGCTTTAAATGACTGCAAAAAAACCCTAGGTTTCTCCACTTGCTGCTATAAAGACTGGTTTTATGAAAATGCTGATGGCATGCATGACCTGCTTGCTATGAAGAACAGAGCACAAAACAACTGGTTGGCTCATCCCAGCTCCTTAACCCTAGAAACTGAATTTCAAAATCTCAGAAGTGAAACTCAGAGAAAACTGCATGACACTGAGAACAAATGGTGGACAAAGAAAACAAAAAGGCTTGAAAGACTGACTGATAATAATGATCAACATGGGTTCTACAAGTCCATAATAATCATCTGTGGGCCAACCAAATACAGTATAACAGATATTCGATCAGTGAAGGAGAGCTTCTGAAAGACAAGCAAACAATCCTAGACATATGGTGTGCTAAAGCCTCATCCCTTGTTTGTTGAAGTAAATGCTGAGATGGACATTGTGGGAACCGAATGGAAAGGTGAAGGGTGGAGTCATTAGCATACGAGTGGATAGGGTTAGATGTACAGCTTAGAAGGTCATTGATGAATAAAAGGAAGAGAGTTGGTGATAGGACAGAGCCCTTGGGAATACCACCATTGATAGATCGAGGAGAAGAACGATGACCGTCTACAACAGCGGCTATAGAACGACCAGAAAGGAAGCTAGAGATGAAGGCACAGATAGAAGGATAGAAACCGTAAGAGGGCAGTTTGGAAATTAAAGATATATGCCAGACTCGATCGATAGCCTTTGAGATGTCAAGTGCAATGGCAAAGCTTTCGCCAAAGTCCCGAAAGGAGGATGACCAGGAGTCTGAAAGGTAGGTAAGGAGATCGCCGGTGGAGCGTCCCTGACGGAACCACACCGACGATCAGAAGGAAGGTTGTAATAGGAAAGATGCCTTAAAATTTTTCTATTAAGAATTGATTCGAAAACTTTTGAGATGCAGAATGCTAAAGCAAATGGACGATAGTCAGAGGGTTGAGAATGGTCACCCTTCTTTGGGAGTGGCTGAATGAGAGCAAACTTTCAGCAAGAAGGAAAGGTACAAGTTGATAGACAAAGACAAAAGAGTTTGCTTAGGCAGGGCGTAAGCACAGTTCTTGAGGACAACAGGAGGGACTCCATCAGGCCCATATGCCTTGTTAGTACTGAGGCCTGTGATGGCAGAAACTACATCAGCTAAATAAATTTTAGTGTCGGCCATGAGGAAGTCAGAGTGGGAAAGTGGTGAAGGGACAGCACAGGAATCGTCTAAGGTGGAATTGGAGGAGAAGTCTGAGCGAAAAGATCTGCTTTATCAGTAGAAGAAATAGCTACAGAACCATCAGAGTAGAAAGGAGGAGGGAAGGATGAAGAGGTAAAGTTGTTAGAGAGATTTTTGGGAAGGTGCCAGAAGGAACGGGAAGAATTTGGGTTGGACAGGTGAGAGCATTTAGTACAGATGAAATTATTTTTAGCAGAGCAAAGAATAGACTTAGCACGATTCCGGGCAGAAACATAAAAATATGTGATTCAGGGTTCAGTTGGCTCCGGTACCTTTTATAGGCCCCCTCCTTGCTGCGGATGGCATTAGAACAAGCGTGATTAAACTGAGGCTTTTTTGCATTAGACAAAGGATATTAGAAAGGAAGGTATGCCTCCATGCCCGAGAGAATAACCTCGGTATTGTGCAAGGCACACTCAGATGGCTCCCAGCCATAGAAGCAATAATCATTCCAGGGAAAATTAAAAAAGTACTGCCTGAGGGACTACCAGTTAGAAGCTCCAAAGTGCCACAGACGACGTTTCTTTGGAGGGTCCACAGGCCGTACTGGAGTGATAGGACAGGTTGTGATCGGAGGAGCCCAATGGAGAGAAAAGATTAACAGGGTAAGCAGAAGTATTAATTGTAAGGAAGAGGTCAAGTATGTTGGAACTCTCTCCAAGGTGGTCAGGGATACAGGTAGGGTGCTGTACAAGCTGCTCTAGATCATCAAGGATAGAAAAGATGTAGGCTTGTTCACCAGGTGGATCAGTGAAAGGAGAGGAGAGCCAAAGGTGGTTGTGAACATTGAAATCTCCTTGAATGGAGATTTCAGAGCAAGGAGAAATGGATAGAATGTGGTCCATCGTAGAAGTAAGATAATCGAAGAATTTTTGATAGTAGAATTAGGGGATATGTAAACAGCGTAGTTATATTTAGTCAGAGAATGACAGGAAAGCTGAAACCAGACCGTAGAGAATTCAGAGGAATCGAATTCAGGAACACGAGAGCAAGATAAGTTGATGTGTATATATACACGCAGCCACCTTTGGCTTTGAAATGAGTATAGAGAAAGTAGGAGGATACAGAAAAGGGTTTTCTGTCTGTTGCCTCAGACAGCTGAGTCTCAGTTAGGAAAAGAAGGTGAGGTTTAGAGGAGGAGAGGTGGTGCTCAACAGAGCGAGAGTCAGAGGAAAGGCCGTGAATGTTGCAGAAATGAAGAAGTGAGTCAGACAGTGGTTCCAGGCAGCTCAAGTCGTCACCGTGAGTGGGGCGGAAGGTGGCGGCATTTACGCCCCCCCCCCCTCCCGGGGACTACGAGTCTATGCGTTGTGAAGAAGCCATGATTTGTTTTCGAATTCTGGGAAAGGAAATGTAGTGTGTACTGTACATGTAGTTTGGTGTTGATAGTTAGAGAAACTTGTATTGGAGAGCATGCTGGCCTACTCTCCGTGTTGCTGAGACACTGAAAAGGTTCAGCAAAGGGGGATGGTCAGGAACTAGTCCCGAGGGCTGATGAAACGGGATCTCCAGTTCTCCCTGTCATCAGCTTTCCATCCACCTTGGGAGTACTGCCCTGCTCGACAGGTGCTACAGTCTACTCCTCTGATCAAAGAGGGTGTCCAGTGCCTCCACCAGCACCTCCGTATTCGTACTGACATACTGACTATCTGGAACCGAGAACTACCGGGTAATTCCATCTGGATGGCTTTCTTCTGACATTGTAACCGTCTACAAAAGAAGGGGACTACCCAAATTCTGACAAAAGTAGCGGTATCTCCCTCCATGTGATTGTTAGCAAAGTACTAGCCAGGAAAATGTTATCCAGACTGACAAAACATCAGACCGGGTCACCACTTCCTGTAACAATGCGGATTTCAGAAAGAATGAAGTACCTGTGATGTGATCATTGTCTGACAGAAAAAAAAAAAAAAGAATGCCACAGGCAGAACCGTGACGTATACATTGCATTCATTGACCCTGCAAAAGCATTTGACACCGCCAGCAGAGAACATTTATGGAATGCTCTTTCAAAGTTTGGAGTTCCCAAAAATTTCTTACCATCCTGCTTGATAACGTGATTGCTCACGTGTCCATAGGTAGAAGCAAATCTAAACCCTTCAGTGTTTATCTGGATATAAACCAAGGATGTGTCATGACTTCCGTCATTTTCAACATCTATCTCACTGTAGCCACCATTTAAAGTCACTAATAAATGAATCCTGATGATGGAATAAAAATCCACTTCCGTCTAGACGGTGACTTAATCTCAGACGTCTTCAAGCACAAAGAAAGACTGAATGGGTTCATTCCTTGAGTTACAATATGCTGATGACAGTGCTGTCTTTGTACGTGTCCCAGAAACCCTACAAGTCTCCCCATTGTTTCCAATATAAACCATGCAATGGCCCATTGAATATGTCAGTAAATTCAGAATAATATCTCAGAGAAATAACCCAGCAGAGCCACTTGCATTTCAGATAAATCGCGAAAATGTAAAACAAGTGGAGAATTTTACCTAGCAGAACACTGGTGCAGAAATCCCTGAACAAATCAACCACGCCTCAGCCTTCTTTAGACGTCTCAGATCCAGAGTCTTTTAAAACATTAATTTGATAATCGAGACGGAGGTATCAGTATATACTGCTGTATTACTTTCCACCCTCTTATGGAGTGCAGAATCCTGAACTACATACCAGCATAACATCAAGCAGCTCGAGTCGTTTCATATCTGATGCTTACAGTGCATTTTGGGGCTCACATGGGAGAATAAAGTCTCTCACTCACAAATTCTCCATCGGGCAGAGTCAACCAGCATTGAAACCACGTTGGCTTAAAATAACAGCTTAGGTGGGTCAGACATATGTTCTGCATGCCTAAGCACCATCTTCCCTACCAGGTTCAGTATAGCCAACTCCCTGCAGCATGCTGCAACCCAGGGGGACAAAAGAAAACTTATAAAAATCATATAATGACAACTCTGAAGAAATGCAGCATTATACCAAAAAATCTTGAAACCAAAGCCTCTGACAGAATACAATGGTGAGCCCTCTACATAAAAGGAACTATTCATCTCTAAGAAGCTCGAAACCTGGCCAGAGAAGAGCGTAGACAACGGAGGCACTACCAAAACAGAATTCTCCCAGCAGACTCCTACTTGACATCCCGACTGTGTGGCAAAGTTTGTGGATCCAGGATAGGTCTGCACAGTCACACATGTTGGGACCAAAGACAATCCTAGTGAATATAGTAGCCGTCGTCTTCTGTAGCAGAAGGGCAGCTTTAAGTATGAAAGGTGGTAGTGATGCTGAGGCTAATAATGAAGGGGTAGATTTATGCCTATCAACTGCTAGAGAGTGATCATGGTTATGATCATTATGAAAAGATACATTTTATGTATGTCGTTTGCAAGGAGATCGTGATGGTGGTGATGATGATGACGATAATGATGACAGGCTAAATTTCTGTCCATCGATTGCACGAGAGTCGTTGGATGATGATGATGATAATAATAATAATAGTTTTGATTTTCATGATGATGTGGGCTTAGATCCACTTCTATAGCCTAAAAGGGGTACACACACACACACACACACACACACACACACACACACACACACACACACACACACACACACACACACACACACACACACACGCACACACACGCACACACACACACACACACACACACACACACACACACACACACACACACACACACACACACACACACACACACACACACACACACACACACACACACACACACACACACACACACACAAACCATTACATCCCTATTATCCTTCCCCCTGCCTCTGATTCTCTTTTCCACCACTTATCTTAAACCAATGCCTTGATTGTTACCCTCATAACATCATTTTACCATAATTACCCCTTTCCCATCCCCAAAGCCCCTACCTGTCTATACATCTATTAATCGGTTTAATTCTCTCTCCTCTTAGTTTATCTGTCTGTCTGTTTCTTATTCGGTTTTGTCCAACTATCTCCTCTGTTCATCTGTGTTTATCTGACTGTCTATCTGTTTCTTATCTGTGTTTGTTTATTTTCTATCACTCTGGTCTCGAACATCCCTGGTGATCTGTGATAGAGCTTACTAATTAAAATGGGTTGTAATTGACACTGTAAAGTGCGAGACGGAGAAATATTGGAAGTTGGTTTATCATGAAAACTCTACAAGCGTGATAGGCCGGAATACTACTCTTCAAAGTTCCAAACTTCCGCAGCTTAAGAGTTGGGCCCTACGCTCTCAAGAGGACGAAATAGGACTTGCAGTTGCGGTTTTACTTTTTGCCTGTTCGTTCAACTACCTGTCTGCTGAGCTAGTTGTCACTATATCTACCTACCGTTATACCTGTATGTCTTTCAGCTGAGTATCGGTTCCTTTCTCTGTTTTCACCTCTCTCTCTCTCTCTCTCTCTCTCTCTCTCTCTCTGCCCGTCTGTCCGTCTGTCTGTCTGTCTGTCTGTCTGTCTCTCTCTCTCTCTCTCTCTCTCTCTCTCTCTCTCTCTCTCTCTCTCTCTTATATCAACTATTCTTTCAATCATCTTGGCTTAATCTTCTTTCCCTCAATATTTTTCACTCCCCATATCTCACCAACCACAACCCTCACTCAGCTTGTGTGTGTGTGTGTGTGTGTGTGTGTGTGTGTGTGTGTGTGTGTGTGTGTGTGTGTGTGTGTGTTCGTACCTAATTGTATCTTTACAGGAATAAGTGAAGCTCGTACTGTCCCGTATTTTGAACCATGTTTCTCATACATGTCTTTAAATTTATAAATTGTGTGTGTGTGTGAGTTTACAGGGAGGGCAACAGCATATGAATCCTCCCGTCGTGCTCACGTCGTCATCCACACACCAGCCGTCACTCACCTTCAACACCTGCCATAGGAGGGTGCCGTCCCCGCTAAAAAAAAAAAAAAAAAAAAAAAAAAAAACGCAGCATCCCACAGCTTAATTGAAACGCACCTGACAGACGGAACACTACGATATTGAAACCATTGCCTTACAGTGCTCCAGGGTCTCTTATTTTCTCCTGTCTGTCTGTTCACTTGAATCTTATTTTTATTTTTCTTCTACATTGAATGACACCGATAAAATATTTTTTCTTTCTCAACCTGACTGCCTTTTTCACACCCCTCCTTACCCCTTCCACTCTGCCTTCCTGCCCCACAGCGCCATATCCACACAATCCTGCCTCGCTGACACCCTGCCCTGTCACACCCACCCATATCGTACCTCACCTATACCCTACCCGCCCACACCTTGCCACTCACACCTACACCCTGCCTCACGTACGCACCCTGCCACACTGTCTCCACACAACCCGCTTCTCTCATACACACTGTTTCATCCACACGCCCTGTCTCACTCACACACCGTGCCGTCCACACACCCTTCCGCCCATACACCCTGACTCCTACAGATACCCTGCCTCACCCGCACCGTGCCTCCTAACCTTAACCTACCTCACCTACTCCCTGCCTCTTACACATACCCTACCTCTCCCACACCCAGCCTCTTGAACGTAACCTGCCTCATCTACGCCACGTACACATACCCTACCTCTGCCACACCATGTCTCATACACATAGCCTGCCTTACCCTGTTTCCTACACATTTCCTGTGTCACTCACACTGTTTTTCTTACATATACCCTACAACACCCACACCTTGCCTCACCCACAGCATGCCTCATCCACACCCCGGCTCACTCACACCCTGCTTCACCCACACTATGATTCCTACACAAAACCTACCTGACTCACACCCTGCCTCATCCACACCCTGCTTCCTACACAAAACCTGTCTCATCCACGCCCAGCCTCACCCACACTCTGTCTCACTCACATATCCTGCCTCCCACACCCTGCCTCACTTACACACCCTGCCTCACCTACTCCCTGCCTCATTTACATTCCCTGCCTCACCCACACCCTGCCCCATTCACACACTCTGCCTCACCCACACCCTGCCCCATTCACACACTCTACCTCACCCACACCCTGCCTCAATTACACACCCTGCCTCACCCACACCCTGCCTCACCCACTCCCTGCCTCATCCACACCCTGCACGCCGCTGCCTCCTACATATGTATAAATCGTATGAGGGTTCACTTTTCCAAGCTTTTGTTCAGACTTTCTGGGTATGCCACGTATCTTTGCTCGATTCCATTGTATTTTTTTCAGTCTTTTTCTCAATAGTATTTTTACTCTAAAAGAATCCAGTCTAAACAGGGTGAGTTAGACCAATTTCGGAAAGCGTTAGACGTGGTAGTTTACGCTGCTTACCCTTTCACTACGATGGCGTCTTTTGCACATCATTCTTGCTAACTCCAAACAAAAAGAGAGACTTTTCCATCTGGTGAGATTAAATACAGCCTTCACTAGCCCTTTCAGTACAAGAGGCTACCAGTTGGCAAGAATTTAAGAGAAATTACGTTTCATATTGATGTATTTCACTTAGATGCAGTGCACAACACGCAGAATCGTTGTAAAAAATGTAGAACCGTCATCAGTGACTGTGCAGTAAACGTTAACAAAACAGATTATGCATCATCAATAAGGAGATAAAGTATGAATATGCAGGCTTTTATAAGTACTGGTATTATACGACGAATACGAGATGTCTGAACATATTATTTTGTTTTCTATTTTCTAATAAACGTGAAATTTAGACTTAAAATGTGAACTATATTGTATGCCCCATTAAGTCCCTATATGTTCTGCACTTAAGAGCAGCTGCCATATATATATATATATATATATATATATATACACGTAGTAAGTAGAAGAGTACTAGACAGATGAGGGACCATATAGGGCTACACTATGTATAGCACTAAATGGGACTTTTGATAAAGTTACGCACCAAATGGAGCTGCCCTACAGTGAAGCACCTTGTATGAAAATCTATAGGGAGCTACAGTAAAATATCATTGTGTGGCGCCGCTGAGTGAAGCACCTTACGTCTGCAAATCCACAGGGTGCTGTAGCGAAACAAAGCACCGTATTGAGATTCGAACGAGTGTAGCACCTCACGTACTGGAAACCCTTAAACAAATTACTTTATCGGATTGAAGGGGTATGCTTTTGTCCGACTTTTTTTTTTTTTTTATGTTTGGCAATCTCCAGGCATTATATTCAGGTCAGAAGACACCTCTTTTAATAAATGAGTTAGTTGTTTCCGCCGTGTTTCAAAATATCAAGAAACGAAAGCAATCATTACCAGTTTATACTTATACAGAGCGAATAAGTCTTATAAGTGAAGTGCATACCACATTTCATCAACCTCCCTCATTACACCCCATTCTACCCATTTCCTTGTCTACACTCCATTCGACCCACTTCCCTTCTACACCCTACACTACCCACTTTCCCTCTACACCCCACTCTACCCTCTTCCCTTCTACACCCTACTCTACCCTCTTCCTTTCTACACCCCACTCTATCCATTTCCTTTCTACATCCCATTCTACCCACTTCCTTACTACACCCCACTCTACCCACTTCCTTTCTACACCCCAATCGTATGCACTTCCCTTCTACACCAACATTCTACCCACTTCCTTTCTGCGTCCCATTCGACCCACTTCCCTTCTACGCTCTCTCTCTACCCACTTCCTTTCTACACCCACATTCGACCCACATCTTTTCTACACCCAACTCGACACTTCCTTTCCACACCCCATTCGACCCACTTCGCTTCTACACTCTCACTCGTCTCACTTTCCTTCTACACCCCACTTGAACCACTTCCCTTCCAGCATTTGGCCGGAGCTGGGTTGGAGAGGAGTTGAGTGTGAGAGAAGACTGACGCTCTAAACTCTGGGTGTTGATGGATGGGGTTTTGATCAGCCTGTGGGATTTTGGGTCAGATAAATACTGTCCTTCGTTCTATGTTGTCTTACCACTTTTTGACGCCTTCCTTTAGCCATTCATTCATTCATTCATTCATTCTGAAGACACGTCTGGTAGACGAGGACGCCCTCCATTCACTCAGTCGATGTAGTGTTACCTACAGGAGACTCTGCACCGTGTGACGAATTAAATGGTTTCCTGTAACACAGTAAACCATTTATGAACATGGTGGTAGCCATATAACCAAGAAATGGACGTCTGGCGTCTTGTGGGTTAGACCTACAACAGGATGATGCTCAAAGGGGTTTATGTCTGAGGGCAGGTTGGGGTCTGTTACTCACATAATGCCGTCCAGGGAAGAACGACTGCTCATTTAAGTAAAATGCCGGTGCTGAAGACCTAACACCGGGCCACTATGCTCCGGATAAAACAACAAATTCAGAGTAGCAGGCATAATATTTAGGACATCCTCAGGAGAAAGTTACAATATTTGGCTGAAAATTATTAGCATTCGTTTTTAAATTCCGGACCACGTGAGATTTTGCATTCGTCAGGAAAAATGTACAGCGCCTCTGTCAGTAACCATAGACGGTTTGCTTTCATCTGAAGAAACTGGATTAGTCCTACTCTGAATATTATGTCATGGTTGCATGAAATTAGATTATCCTTAGGCATAAGGTACCGTCAAATAAACAACGATGTTCTCAGTTTTGTCTGAAGGAAATTTACACCTGGTGGACTACAATGAAAAACGTGTTTCTACCAGTGCTTGTTTCAGCTGGTTCTGTTTTTCCGCTGTGTAGCCTATTCTTCAAACATTGTAAAAAATACTTGTGTCTCTGTATGTACACGAATGATTCTCCTTACTAATCAGATTAACCCTCCAATTAGAATACACATGGCTACACTTGGCCATCAGCTTAGCTGAAAAGAAGTTAGGGATACTTGCCAAATGGAAACAAAGGAACACGTTATAGCTAATGTTTTGGCCGAGAATAACGAACGTTCATATTTAACTCCAGTTTACGTCTGATGACTTTATTAAGCCCATTAAAACCTACCGCAATCAGATGGTCCAGTGTAATCTATGCGTCGGATTCTAGGTGGCATGAGTGACTTCGTAGCATCTCTGCCTTAGAGATTTAGTTTGTTTATTGTACCTTAATAGTCTCTTGTATGCCGTTCATATCCTTTTAATATCAGCACAGGTTGCATGAATACTATAGATGTGGACACTAAATTACCAACGAAAGGTGCTGCGAAATCTCCAAAAATAATCTAAAGTAATATAGCCAACTAAAGCCTTGTCATCGCTCCTGCTTTTCTGTTTACGTTCCTTGAAAATTGTCTCTTGAATTCGTAGCAAATGACACTGTTGGCACTGAACTGATCTATAGACAGATAGGGTACTCAGTGTCATTTGCTGCATACATTGCTTTCTCATATCCTCTGACTAATGAAAAAAAAAAAAAAAAAAAGGTTCAGTTAGGCGTGTTCTAATGCTGCCCACAACAAAAAGGCCTACAAAAGGTACTGGAGCCAACCCACCCCCCCATCTCATCTTTCTTATGTTTCTGCCCGGAATCGTGCTAAGTCTCTTCTTCGCTCTGCCAAAAATAATTTCATTCGTACTAACTGCACTGAACCCTCCAACAAGAATTCTTCCCTCTCCTTCTGGCACCATGCCAAAAACCTTTCTAACAACTTCACTTAATCATCCTTCCCTCCACTTCTCCACTCTGATGACTTTGTAGCTATTTCTCCTACTGATAAAGCAGAACTCTTCGCTCAGACTTTCTCCTCCAATTCCACCTTAGACGATTCCGGTGCTGTCCCTCCATCTCTTCCCGTCTCTGACTTCCTCATGGCTGACATTAAAATTTCTTAAACTTAAGTATTTTCTGCCCTCACTGGCCTCACTATTAACAAGGCATATGGGCCTTATGGAGTCCCTCCTGTTGTCCTCAAAAACTGTGCCTCTATGCTTACTCGCCTCCCAGGTAAACTCTTTCGTCTTTGTCTATCAACTTGCACCATTCTTTCTTGCTGGAAGTTTGCTCTCACTCAGCCTGTCCCAAAGAAGGGTGACCATTCTCAGACCTCTAACTATCGTCCAATTGCTTTAACATCCTGTATTTCAAAAGTTTTCTAGTCTATTCTTTACAAAAAATTTAAAGCATCTTTCCTATCACAACCTTCTTTCTGATCGTCAGTAGGGGTTCCGCCTGGAACATTCCACTGGTGATCTCACCAACCTTTCAAACTCCTGGTCATCCTCCTTCCGGGACTTCGGCGAAAGCTTTGCCATTGCACTTGACATTAAAAAGGGTTTCGATCGAGTCTGGCATAAATCTTTAATTTCCAAACTGTCCTCTTACGGTTTCTATCCTTCTATCTGTGCCTTCATTTCTAGCTTCCCTTCTGGTCGTTCTATAGCTGCTGTTGTAGACGGTCACTGCTTATCTCCTAGAGCTATCAATAGTGGTGTTCCTCAGGGCTCTGTCCGATCACCAACTCTCTTCCTTTTATTCACCAATGACCTTCTAAGCTGTACATTTAACCCTATTCACTCATACGCTAATGACTCCACCCTTCACCTTTCCATTCGCTTTCCACAGCGTCTATCTCAGCAGTTACTTCAACAAACAAGGGATGAGGCTATGGCACATCTAATGTTTGACTTGGCTTATATCTCTGATTGGGGTAAAAATAACCTTGTTGTTTTTAATACACCAAAAACTCAGTTCTTTCATCTATCAACCAGTCAAAATCTTCCACATTAGTACCTACTAATGTTTAATAATATCCAGCTCAGTCATGCATTACCTTTAAACACACCTGCGGTTTCATTCTCTCGGGATTAAACTTGGAAAGAATATTTTACATCTCTTGTAAAATCTGCTTCCAAGAGATTAGGTGTGCTAAGCTGACTCCGAACCTTCTATTACCGTGCATAATTGTTGACTGTATATACGGGTTATATTGGCCGCTATGTAGTGTACAGCTCTCATGTGTGGGGAGGCTCTCCACACACTGTTCCTCTCAACAGGGTAGAGTCAAAGGCTTTTCGTCTCATTAACTTTCCTCCTCTTTCTGACTCCCTTGAACCTCTGTCTCTTCGCCGCACTGTTGCATCTTTATCTCCTTTCTATTGCTGCTTCAATGATCACTGCTTCTTTAAACTGTCTGCTTGCATCTCTCCACCACTACGGCCAGCACGTAGCACTCGTCAAGCAACAAATTCTCATCCCTTTTCTGACCAACTCCCTAATGCTAGAGTTAACCACTATTTCCAGTCCTTCATGTATGCAACAGGTCAGCTCTGGAACTGTCTCCTGTCTGTTTTTCCTACTGCCTACGATCTCCAGTCTTCCAAATGTAGTGTGTAGAGGCATCTCGAAATGAATGGATCTTGCATTTGGCTCTCTGTTATCTTGTTTTTGTTTTTTTCCTTCGATGGAGCTATTTGCAGGTCCCTGGCCTTTGGTTCCTTCTTCATTGAATTAAAAAAAAAAACACGAGACTGATTTCCAAAACCCATGAATGAGAAGTATAGGAGGCCACAGGATACTTGTTGCAGAGTGTACAGAATAAAATGCTTTGTAATAGATAATATGAAATATATAGAGCCATTTAGAATACGACCTTATATGTAACTTGGCGACAAACTCACGGGATCACAAACGTCCCCATCTCCAAAAACAAGACAGGCGCCAAAACATCAAGAGGTCAAAACAACCACGTGTTCGGATGATGCCAGTTCGTATACATTAAGATAAACGGAATCCAGGAACCAAGTCAAATTCCGTGCCTTCTGAGAGCCGGCCCGGATCTGAGGGTAATGGAAAAGGGCAGTGTCTGGGTGTGCTATGGGCTTGTGGGTATGGTGGTTGGTTCGATCCTAGAAGGAGAGGGTTGGGGGTAACTATGACTGTACTCTTAGTCTGATATTGTTTTCTCTTGGTGTGTGTGTGTGTGTGTGTGTGTGTGTGTGTGTGTGTGTGTGTGTGTGTGTGTGTGTGTAAAAAGGGGAAACACGTTCCTCAACCCCTCCCTCAATCACCTCTCTCTCTCTCTTTCTCTCTCTCTCTCTCTGGACAGATATAGTAAAATAAAATATCCATGGACTGTAACGGACAATATTTCTGGGTAAAAGAAAAAAATAATAGTTCAGCTGATAACGCTGAGCACTGTTGGAATTCTGTACTGCCCTCCAAGCCCATCCATGTTGGATCTGTGCAGGCCGGCCGCTACAATGCACACAAACATATATACATGGAGTATAAAGTCCAATGACTGCTTTCTCATAATTTATTGTTGGTACCCTCAGACCATGTTATTTACCTAAAAAGAAAACTTTAAGAGTAACGGAGTATGCCTTCAATTCTTTAACCCTCTTTTTATTATATTCTGCATTCTTGCTGCTGACTGACTCTTCCTGGTTGCTACCTTCAAACTCTTTATTTTTGTACCCAAATGATTTTGTTCTGCTGAAGAGTAGCGATTCATAGTACATGGGACAAAATCATTTAACACCGCTGGACCGAAGCAGGAGAGAACTTTCAAACAAAGACCTGAATGCGGCTCCATAATTTGCTTACTAGAGTCATATTGAGCAGAGTTCCAGCGCAGGAGTGTACGAGAGCAATACAAAACTATGGATATCCCTTCTAGAACTATGATCACGAAAGAGGCAATGCTGGGAGAAAAAAATAAATTGATAAATTTACAGAAAAAAAAAAACGACACAGAACAGAAAGTGTTTTCATATTTACCTTCTAGAACAATAAGGAACCCAAGACGGAGATCAAATTATCCTCGCTGGAACTATCCTGGCTAAATTATCAATGAGGAAAAAAAAACACGACACACACACACACAGTAGGTGGGTTTCGATGGAAGAATGAGTGGAGGAGGCAACCAAGGAAGAACGTAAGCTCTTTTCGGATTCCCCACCCACCCACCCATTGTTACTCGTTTATCAAAACAGATCAGTTATATATGGCGGTTGATATTGCCTATTAGAACCATTTTTGGCAATGTGACCGGTGTTGAAAAGAACGCGACAACCAAAAGGCGAAGTGAGGATTAATCTATCTATTCTATCTATTGCCAGACGCCTCAATCCTGTTTGGGGTGGCCACAAACAAATCGCCTCCAAGTCGTCCTGTTCCCCGCCATTTCACTGCCCTGCTCCCAACTCACACACCCCTCTCTCATATACCTCTCCACCTCCAGTGAGGATTAAGCTATCACTAAAGAATCTTTAAAACCAAATAATTGATACCGTAAAGAGAGCAGCACAAATTCTGATCTTTCAGAACGTTCTTAACCAGCTGACTAGTGTACTGAAGGACGCAGTAAATGCAAGGGTGGATGAAGTTCAATATTCCTTATACATTCAAGCCCCATTAGAGCCAAGGGACTGACCCTTTAAAGAACACCGGGTTTAGGTGGATAGAACAAGACAGGAAGGAGTTCGAAATTTCCCTTCAAGAACCAGCAGCGACAAAAAAACAATCCTGGAAACTATATTTAGTATAGCTGGATGGCAAATAACTTTCTGGAGATCAAAATTGCCCTTCCAGAACCAGTAGCACCAGAGAACAACTAATCTTCGAAGTATAGCTTAACTGAGCTGGACGGAATAAAGCTGAATGGAGTTAGTTATTATTTTCTTAAGACCCATTAGACCTGCTTTGTAGTGCGAGAAAAAAAGACACAATATCCTGAAGCAAGTCTGATATTTGACTTTTAGAGCTATCAACGTCCACGTCCGTGCACAGGAAAGACAATGAAAAATAGAAGACTAAAGTTCCATAATTTTGCTCCAAGAACCCATTAAAACAGCCAAACTAGAGCAGGAAGAAAGATGGGACACATAAAACTGGATGTAGGTCGATACTTTCCTTCAGGATCCATCAGGACCCATGACCTCGTGCAGAAAAGACGACGACAAACAGAAAGTGAAGTTCTATATTCTGCTTCTTAGAATCCATTATATCTCTCAAATTGCCGCAGGAAAAAAAGACAAGACACACAGTACTGGAAATAAAACGAGAGTTTCCTTCCAGTGCCACGTCCCAGTACCTGAAAGAAAGCTACAAACCCAGGGCTTGGATCAGATTCACAAACAGACCTACTACCAATTCCGTTGTAACTATTATTTGTTTATTGCAGGAAGAACTGCACAAACTAATTTACAAACAATCCTGTTGTCGTAACTATGATTTAGTATGCAGGAAGAATTAAACAAGCTTACGAGCAACTTCCTGTCGTTCCTATGATGTGATTTTGCAGGACGGACTATGCAGTCAAACTCATAAGTAGATTCCTATTGTTGCCATGGTTTGGGTTCGCAGGAAGAACTATCCTTTCCTTGTTCTTTCTGTGAAACAAGTCTTGGTTGCAACTATGAGTTCGTCGTAGGTCTCGGACGCAGTACAAACGCGGAGCTTACGCAAGAATAAAACAACAAACACAAGAAAGGAGTTCGAATACTTGCTTTCCAAAATTATCTTCTCTGCGAAGAAATGCCGAAAAAACACAGCATAGCCTAAGTTTGACAAGTTGATATTTTGAGGCTAAAACCAACAGAACCAATGTGATTACACATCAGTTCACAACATAGACCAGATCTCCAGCATTACCTTTCCAGCACATTCATCAAATGACCCAAAGTGAAAAGAACGAGACACACACAACGCTGAACAAAGCATCAGATTTTAATTCCAAAACTAATAGAAACGAGGGAAAAAAAGCATGAACGTAAACAGCAAACTTGACTCTAGATATCTGATATTTCCCCTTCAAAACCACCTTCGCCAAGGGACTAATACACGAAAAAGCGCACCCAGTGGATGGTTGGAGCTCGATAATTCCCTTCCAGAACCATCATCGCCCAGGGACCAATGCTGGCAGGATCTAGTGCGTCTGTTGCAGCGATGGCAGATCAGTTTCGGTGGCAAAGTGGGAAACGGGACAACGGGACTGGATGAGATGGACTGCCTTGTTGCCTGCAGAATTTGCACTTTGTTTTTCCTCTTTTGTATTTTCTCATTTTGATTTGATGAGGGTGATTTCCTGGGTGTGAAAAAAAAAAAAAATCATCCATCGTTGTCTTTTCATATCTATTGTTAATTTTGAAATTTACTGAATTTGATGGCAATTTCCATTTTTATTCTTGTTGCTGTCGGACGATTTTATTCACATTAAAAGAGCTCCAAGTAACGAAGGAGGTAATGAACATTACATCTAACCCCTCCAGTTAAAAAAAAAAAAAATCCTGAATAAAATCGTCATAATACATGCAGAGCAAAAGAAAATAAAAATATTCAGTGGGTTAATTGCGACTGAGAGAGGAGATGAACTTGCTGAGTGTCGGGGAAAATTTCGTCTCCCATCCTTCATTTTCTCCCTACACATTATATCCATTTCTATACCTTCGAGTGCGTCATGCAAGTACTAATGTATTATTAATGATCCCGGATTCCATCATCTCCTTGTGTGTCACCACTTTAGAATACATCACCTTTTAAGACTTTTCAGTTTATCATCTCTAATGGATTTAGTTCGCATCTCCGACCGAGCTTGTCATTCTGTCTCTGTGTGTAATTCACCGGGTCGGTCAGGATCACTTGATGGTCGTGATCGTCAGCTTTTACCCTCCCGGAAGGGAGCTGAGAGCTCATATAGTCCGATCTAAGGGCAAGGCTGTGACCTTCACACACGCACACCCCCGTCCCCTTGCTCAAGGGGGATAGTAACCACCCACTTCGTCAGTGAAACTTTTCGCAACCTGAGCGAGGCGCGAACTCCAGTCCACCAGTTGGCAAGCGAGAACGTTACCACTGCACCAGCGAGTGTGTGTGTGTGTGTGTGTGTGTGTGTGTGTGTG
The DNA here is from genome assembly GCF_032717465.1 of Coenobita brevimanus. Taxonomy (NCBI): domain Eukaryota; kingdom Metazoa; phylum Arthropoda; class Malacostraca; order Decapoda; family Coenobitidae; genus Coenobita; species Coenobita brevimanus. The sequence continues at coordinate 16,487,892 of NC_137030.1, read as the reverse complement.
TGTGTGTGTGTGTGTGTCTCTCTCTCTCTCTCTCTCTCTCTCTCTCTCTCTCTCTCTCTCTCTCTCTCTCTCTCTCTCTCTCTCTCTCTCTCTCTCGCACCGATGTGCCCCTTTGTTACTACTACAGTTTTCTGAAGTTACATCTCAATAGCGAAGCCGAGGGGTGTAATTCTATAGAGAACGTTATTTGTCTGAACTGTCGATGGGAGAGTCGCTAAGAGAGAGTGATGGTGAGGCGTGTAGAAGTCAGTGTAAGCCTTCTCTGTTCCGTTATTCTCTTCGTATTTTAAGTGGGATGATGAAAGAGGAAGATTTGTGTCAGTGGAGTTTATTGTGAGACACTTGAATAAAAGTTAAGAGCTTGGTGTGACCCGTGTAGCCTATGGTTAGTAGCAGTTTGTGCTGGCTGCTGGCCTTCTACTTTACTCTCACTCTCCTACTCCCTATCTCCTGCCTCCTCCCCGATTGTGTTCTCGGGCCTACTCTCCAACCCCTTATGATCTGAAGGGAAGCTCTCCGACATTATTTACAGCTTGGAGAGGATGTGTGTGTCTGGTAGATTTCCGACTAGGGCTGGTTACTCCACGTGTTTGAATGTCATGAAATTCTTGGTCGTCTGGACTACAAGGATGTTTGAAATACATCATATGGTTAAGGATTCTTGATGGTCTGGGACAACAAGATTTTGGATAGACTTTATGTGAATTGACATTCCTAGTGAGAAGCTGTGTACGTTTCCAGCAGACACTACGTCCTGTACATTGTGTTTATGAGATATATACTAATGCCTATATAATGCCTACTATCGCTCAGTTACGCGAAACTGGCGTACCATCGACAGTAAATGTTGTCTTAGCATATTAATGCATACTATATACACATTACAATCAGCTTGTAAGCTAATTAAGTGAAATACATAATATTGCAAAAGTAACATAACTGTATGAATATTGTATAATTGCAGTTACATCGTGTTAATGCTATTGTAGTTGCATCATTTTAATGCACTGTTACGCACGTGTGACTGTAACATAACATTGTGTTACTGCAACTGTTGCCATAAAATTATAGTTACATTTTGTTAATGCAACTGTTACATAATTGTGTTGGCCATAAAACTGTAGTTACATCTTGTTAATGCACCTGTTACATAATTGTGTTTGCTATAAAATTGTAGTTACATCTTGCTAATGCTACTGTTACATGATTGTGTTGGCCATTAAATTGTTGTTAAATCTTATTAATACAACTGTTACATAATTGTTTGCCATAAATTGTATTTACATCTTGTTAATGCAACTGTTACATAATTGTGTTGGCCATAAAATTGTAGGCATTAGTATATATCTCATAAACACAATGTACAGGACGTAGTGTCTGCTGGAAACGTACACAGCTTCTCACTAGGAATGTCAATTCACATAATGTCTATCCAAAATCTTGTTGTCCCAGACCATCAAGAATCCTTAACCATATGATGTATTTCAAACATCCTTGTAGTCCAGACGACCAAGAATTTCATGACATTCAAACACGTGGAGTAACCAGCCCTAGTCGGAAATATACCAGACACACACATCCTCTCCAAGCTGTAAATAATGTCGGAGAGCTTCCCTTCAGATCAGAAGGGGTTGGAGAGTAGGCCCGAGAACACAATCGGGGAGGAGGCAGGAGATAGGGAGTAGGAGAGTGAGAGTAAAGTAGAAGGCCAGCAGCCAGCACAAACTGCTACTAACCATAGGCTACAAGGGTCACACCAAGCTCTTAACTTTTATTCAAGTGTCTCACAATAAACTCCACTGACACAAATCTTCCTCTTTCATCATCCCACTTAAAATACGAAGAGAATAACGGAACAGAGAAGGCTTACACTGACTTCTACACGCCTCACCATTACTCTCTCTTAGCGACTCTCCCATCGACAGTTCAGACAAATAACGTTCTCTATAGAAATACTTTGATTGGTGGCAAGCAGCAATAACGAACCAAGTACGATAAACTACGCTATCGAGATTGGTGAACAGCGATAAACTACGACAAAGTACGCCTTACAAGTTCATACAATCTCTACAACGGTAAACTACGATACCTACCTCACTACGTTCACTGAGCGTGGTGGCGAGCTGTAAACGAAGCCTATAAACGTTTCGTTCAAAGCAATCTGCGACTCCTCTACATGCAACAATTAGCAATTAAATAAACAAACAAGACTCTCTCCTAACCACCTCAACCGCAACTCCACGATCTTTGAGAATCGGTATAGTAGGACTCGTCTACGTTTGCGGCTATGGTGTGGCCCGCACATGTGTACAGTGGTGCCACGTTTTCTATACCGTTATCTCTCTCTCTCTCTCTCTCTCTCTCTCTCTCCTGGCGGGAGATGTGAGCCACCCTGAGTACTTTTGATTCTTTTATAAGTTGTTTATAATTGTACTTTCATTTGTTATTTTGGTTTTGTTATATTTAGTGATATTTATCATTTTTTGTATACGGCGACAGATGACCCGTTATTGCAGTACCATGATTGATTTTCATTCATTCATTCTCTTTCCCCTTCCTCCATCTCTCTCTCTCCACACCACCCCTAAGGTCAAGGCCACCGACTGGGTGTGGAAGTGTTGCCGCTCGCGAGTGAATAATGTTTTTTTTTTTTACTTCAGTATTGGCATATGCCTACTATTTTGTCCTACATATTAGCTTATGATTATAAATGTGATTATTCCTCGCCCTTAAAATTACGGTAAAAGCCAGTAAATGTGAGCATTTTTCCCTAGCAACACCTGTACAAGCTATCCTTGGAGCTACGGAGGGGTACGTACTTTACCTTTGGCCAGACTGGGTGTGTCAGTGCTGCCACTCACAAGAATTATATGAATTATTTCTTTTACTTTGGATATTGGCATATTTCTTCTTTTTTCAGGCTCATTCTCTTATATCCATAACTGTAATATTATTACCCACCCTAAAACTACGCTAAAAAACATTAAAAGTGACTACAATTTCTTTTAGCAACACTGTACAATATGTATGCCATGTTTCTGTGTTACTGTATAAATATTTTAGGCATAATAAGATTACTGTTGATTCATCCATCAAAATACACAAGTGTAAGTTTTATTCATCTGAACTTATCGTATTTGTGTTGCCTTGTACATAAATAGCTTCCGTATCACATCGCAAGTTGGGGAAACGTGGCACCATTGTACACAGGTGCGGGCCACACCACAGCCGCAAACGTAGGCGAGTCCTACTTATAGCAGTGATAAACTACGTTTATCGACAACTCTACGAGCCTGCAAGTTAATCTCGATAAGAAAGGAAAATCAAATGTACAAGAAGAAGAAACAATGAAAGTGAGTGAAGTCTCACCTGAGTAAAGTCCAACACAGCTGAATTTCCCCCACCTATTCCACCACCCCACCACGACCCCCACCACTATTCCCCACCACCATCATCACCACCAGGAGGAAGCAAGCAAGTGTCTTGACCCTGCAGTGCTGATGGAGCCATACCAGGACCCTGACCTACCACAATCAAACAATACCAACACCCTTCAGCCATCATCACTCTCATCAGCAGTAGGACCCTAGCCAGTATTCCCGCCACAGTTAATATCAGTGAGTCGAACATTTACTCTTTCAGTCTAATAGTAGTGCTTCATTTTTATATAGCCTTACATATATACACAGTTATAGACAATATATATCCTTACATGAACATAAAATACATACATACGAAAATCGAGTAAAACCAGAGGATCAAAATATAAGTACACATGTATCCTTCATATTACAGTGACAAGCAAAATCAAGTGAAAATTACTAACACAGAGGGAGCTAGCAACAATTTGCTATACTCAACCACACACATTAGTACTTACAAGCTATACCTGAAGATGAAACAGGCAGATTTGGATCGGTGGAGTTTATTGTGAGACACTTGAATAAAAGTTAAGAGCTTGGCGTGACCCGTATAGCCTATGGTTAGTAGCAGTTTGTGCTAGCTGCTGGCCTTCTACTTTACTCTCACATTATGTGAATTGACATTCCTAGTGAGAAGCTGTATACATTTCCAGCAGACACTACATCCTATACATTGTGTTTATGAGATGTACAGTATACTAATGCCTATATAATGCCTACATTAAAATTAAAGTCACACCTCTTCCCATACCAAAGTAGTGACTCCTGAAATCACACACACACACACACACACACACACACACACACACACACACACACACACACACACACTAACAGAGAGAGAGAGAGAGAGAGAGAGAGAGAGAATGGTAGGATTACCTCTCTGGCAAGTAATTACGAGCGAGGGCGAAACTTTCGCGAGTCTCTCGTCAAGTAGTGACAGACCAATAGCTATCACATCTTCTCTTGGTAAGGTATTTGAAACTTTAATTAATAAGCATATTGTTAAACATCTTGAATCCAACAACTTAATTAGTGATAGACAATATGGTTTTCGTCACGAAAGATCCACCATTGACATACTCAATCACTTAACTCATACCATCCATCAATCAATTGATCTTTTTGGAGAAACTCATGCAGTAGCTCTTGATATCTCTAAAGCTTTCGACAGAGTAGGGCACCGTTCCCTGCTGTCCAAACTCCCTTGCTATGAACTAACGTCTTTTGTTCCTTTGATTTCTTCTAATCTTAGTGACAGGAAAATAAGAGTAAAAGTAGATGATGTATATTCGAATTTCCACTCAATTAACGCCGGCGTGCCACAGGGATCAGTTCTGGCGCCAACCCTATTTCTGGTTCATATTAATGATCTCTTATCTGTCACTCACAATCCCATTCACTCAAATGCAGATGACTCAACACTACATAGTTCATTCACACTCAGACATCCATTTACAAAGTCTAATATCTCTACCTCTCAACTCAATACAGCCATCTCCATAAATCAAGATCTATCTACAATCAGTGAATGGGGACAAAACAACCTTGTTTCTTTTAATGCTAGTAAAACTAAATATATACAGTTTACTAATAGACAGATATTGCCAGATTCGTATATTACCTTCAGTGCTACTAATATTCCCATCTCCAAAAGTATTGAAATTCTTGGTGTCTCACTTAACAGTGCCCTCAGCTGGACCTCTCATGTCAGATCACTTGCTAAAACCGCCTCCAAGAAACTTGGATTATTGTACAGAGTCCGTAACTTCTTCGCCGATGAGCAGTTAGCTATAATTTATAAGAGTCATGTGCGCTCTCAGCTTGAATATTGCTCACCCTTGTGGAATGGTTGTGGAGAGGTTGCATTAAGACAACTAGACAAAATTCAGAATAAAGCTGTTAGAATCATTAACAACCCTGCCATTACATATAAACTACCTCCCCTGCAAGTAAGAAGGAATGTTGCCTCCCTTGCATTATTTTACAGATATTTTTTTGGCAAATGCTCAGACGAAGTTGCGTCCATGGTGCCACCTCTCCATGCCTTCCCTCGTGCTACACGGGCATCTGGTAGCGCTCATGACTGGAATGTCACTCAACCAATTGCAGAACTTCTGCCTATCAGAATTCTTTCATTCCCCGAACTGCATCTCTCTGGAACTCGCTTCCCCAGAGTTGTTTTCCTCCAAATTTCAACCTACAACTGTTCAAGTCTAATTCTTACAGATATTTTATGAACAGAGGACACCAGTAATCTGGTGTATGGATTATTTTTTTTTCTCCATTTGTTTTTCCTTCCTCCCTTCTGTTATTTAAAAAAAAAAAAAAAAAAAAAAAACATATGAGCGGCCCAACCCAGCCAGACCCAACCCGGCCCGACAGTAACGCTTTTGAGAAGCTTGTATCTCAGCAACCACGGGGCCATCATTGCTTGGTTTTCACCATATGATAGCCCAATTCTTTAAGACTTATTTTTGAAAGGTTTCATCACACCCGATCGGTGCACGTGGTACGTGCCACGTGCAGCATGTAGAAAATCTTCAATAGAGAGCCACAGGCCAGATAGTTTATTGTAAAGGCATGAAACTTGGTAAGTAGATAGCCACCAATATACTCTAGCCATCCTCGGGGTGTAAGGCCACGTTTCAATGCTTTCGGATTTAAATGATCTCGCTCGTACCTCCCCGACAAAGGCATTTTACTGGTAGGCTATTCAGGTCACGCCGTTCAGCAGGGTAGTATTCACAAAATATTTTAACCATCTCTACAAATTGCTACCAGAAATCATTTGGCTCTGTCGTATTTTTCGCATTATATGTCTGTCTTGTTTGTTTCTGAAGTGTTGGTAACACTGATAGGTTAAAATAAACAAACTACTTTACACCTAACTTTATCCCCACAATCAGTTGACCTATTATTTTAATTTATTGTATTGTACGCCACTGACTTCAGTTCTGACCAGATTTTAGTCCCTTTGCAGCTTCGTTTGCAGGTCAGTATCAGAAAAAGACATTAGTGCGACTCAATCCTTTCCATAAAACTTCATGGCTGGCATCACATTATTATCTCACACTGTTACAACTTATTATTCAAAGCAGAGGGATGAACATTTTAGGCAAGTTAAAGACAATATTCCTCCATGCAATTTTATTCACTCTGGGAATGTCCAGCAGATAGGGGGATAATGAAAGTGAGGGCATCAACCATGCACTCAATTAATGTAGTACTACCATCAGGTGATTTTAATCTGAGTGACATGCTAAATGGTTTCTGGTAGTCCAAGAAAACAATGCGCCAGGCTACTTTACCTTATAGCCAGGATGTTCAGAAGACATACGATCCCTTAACTGCTTGATTGTGGTGCCTGGGAGCTGCCACCACGTGAAAAGACCACACTGCTGCCCTGTCCATACTGGCCTGGTTAACAGTCTCTTCATAAATAAGCAACAGCACATCTACTCCCACGAGTTCAAAAGTTCCCCTCTAAACTGAATAACTTTATAGGAATGTCGGAAAATAAAACACTTACTTTATCAGAGCAAAAGACAACAGCCCCCTAAGCCTTCTGAATACTAGCAAGTAGCAGCATAGCCAGTCTCCTGCAGTACATATATGAACTTTGGCTGCTCAGGTGAATGCTGAAAGTTAATATCACGTCCTCCAGTAAGCTAGTCATAAGATACAGAGATTTTTGGGAAGTTTCTTCCACGAAGACGAAGACGAAGTCCCAGCAAAAGTTAAAGGATAGTAAGGTCGGGGAGAAAGAAGGTTAGAAAAGTGAAGATAAAACATACCGGAAACTGAAAGGGTGGGTGCAGTCCCTACTGCTCTGGTATGTAGTCTTGGTGAGAAGACTAATGAAGTCTTAAGAAACATCCCATTGCTGCTACCCTTTCCTCTCGTGGCTGTCCGATCAGGATGCGTTGACATTAGCTGGGCTGTGTGTTTCCAGAAAGCTTATCCAGGGCTTAAGGATGAGGGCCTCCAGAGAAGCAGCAGGAGAAAATAGTCTTCTAGACCACGACCATCTTCGATAAAGAAGACGTCGACTGCGAAAATTGACCTGGAGCCTCTGTCAAATGTTGAGGTGACGTCAGCAATTGGAGAGACTATAGAAAGGTGATGCTTGAATTGCGCTTTGAGTGTTCATCAGCCATTCCTCTGGGTCTTCTTTTTGTTCCTCTTCTTGGTATTCCTGTTCCTCTATTTCTTCTTATTTTTCGAGTTTTTCTTATTGCCAAATGTAATTTTTCCTATTCAGACGTGTCTCTAAAGATAGCCTCTTTGAGTTTTCCTGGGCTAGGGTGCTTTCTCTTCCTACTCTTGAACTTTCTGGGCGTCTTAGACTAAACATAGAAGCAAAGCATTCTGGGATGACAATGTTTGGCAGTCTGTTCTCCCTGAAGATCATGGGGAGATCTTGTAGGTACTGCATACTGTCCCCATAGAAAGCATTTGTTGTCTCTATACACAGCTATGAGAGATATGGAGATGTAACCAACACTCGCAATGGACTGTGCTTGGAGCACCCAGCTCTGTTATCATCATTGCACATCGGCTCTTCTCTACACGGTGGCTCCAACCAGTATGGCGACACTGATTGCTACTGGTCCCTTGCTACCGCTGGCGACGTCGAACTCTGCCGCCTTCCCATCGCCCAGAGTCTTCTGCATGCGCCTAGGATTTGGCTTTTTAATAGCCATCTAGTGAACGAAGATGTCTTTGGCTCCTGGTTTTATGATGAAGCCATAAATCAACTGCAACTGAACCAAACAACATTCCCCTTTTGTTTGCCTGTTTCTCTAGAGATCACGTGCCTTTCCTCGACGAGAGAGAAACCAGAGCACGACGTCCTGCTAGGGCTAGATCTGTAGGGCCAGTAGTTATAACCAGTTGGGTATATTCATCAAAATATTAACTTTGGCTGCACAGATGAATGTTCAAAGTTATTATGCCTGGTCCAGGAATCCACCCATCCGTCCACCCACCCCTAAGCTCCTCCGATATGTATTAACTCAGCAGTTTTGCACACACACACACACACACACACACACACACACACACACACACACACACACACACACACACACACACACACACACACACACACACACACACACAAAATGCACAGCTGCTTCTATAGTTAGATGCAGGGCCAATCCAGCACTTTGGAAAAAGGGAGACGAAGAGTGATTCATAGTGGAAGTACAAAAAATATATGTTCTTGCCTACTTATTACCAAATTCCTCATCTGTTATATTTCACGATATCACTCATCACTCAAAAGATTTTATGATTGCCTTTATAGAATATTCGGTGGATATATTTTGGTTAATAGCATTGTTCTTTCGTCATAACTAATTTTTGGTCGGCCAAAATAGAAGGGTGCATGCCTCTTCTCCCGAGATCCATGGAAGAGATGGCCGTAGCCCACAGCAATCATTCCAGACCCTTTGAACAGGGGCTAGTAAACGACACGATGCCCACAATCACTCAGTGCCTAACAATAGCAACGTAGATATTGTTTACAATTTCAAACATTTCCAGCCACAAACACCCTCCAGAAATTCAACCTCCGCTTGGCGAAAATTGGCCTCATTTGTTGCACGCAGGGAGGAAGGCTGTAGGATGGCTGGGTTCTCTTCCGCCACTTGAATGTGCTCTCCGGGCGCTCGTGACAAGTCATTATACATCACTTGAGCTGCTAAAGTCTGGGCTACATCATTATAACCCTCATCATCATAACTCTATTCCCAGTATAATAAGAGGGATGGAAAAGCAGAATGTTCAGAATAAATAGACCACACCTCCATTCTAGTAGTCGAAACTCTGACTACACCTAAGAATTGTACTGCACCACCATTATTTCCTGCTGTTGAATATTTCTTTCCTGTAAAACGCATTTTATCCTGTTGTTGAAATGATACTTTCTCGGAAACTTGTACATATCGTACAGCAGGTTCTTTGCCCTTATGATAAACATACTGGCAACAAATATCAGGCAAAAATCATGCTCTTCGATGATCTTGGCTCACTGACGCTTAAATATGTGCTGTAAATTGGGCAGGCCTATGTCATCATCAATGCTTACAATTTCTCACTGTCATTCTTTCATTTTTAGGTGACTTCTTGTCATATCAGGAAAAAGGTATGTTCGTATTTATGGAGCATAAACAACATACAATAGATTATCATGGTGTAGTGTACTGAATAAATCGCCAAGGAAGAGGTATTACAAGGATTCAAAGCCTGACAAAAAATAAATAAATTAATAAAGCTCAGACTTCAAGTGATTCCTAAGCATTAAAAAACTGTTTTTACTAGAATATCGAAAGTGTGTTGGCTTCTTAATTCCTTTTAAGTTTTCAAATCAATTTTGTCCATCCGTATGGTGTTCCTTCTCGCATTTTCATGTATGATTTACTGGAGGAGCTTATTCTCCACCTCCCCCTCCTTTTCTCTTTCTCATCCTTCTGCTTCTGCTCTTGTTCTTCCCTCCTCCTCCTCCTCCTCCTCCTCCTCCTCCTCCTCTTTCTCCTTCTTCCTCTTCTCCCTGTGAGCCTCCAGGTAAAAACTAAATTCTCATTCGTTCAGCTCCCTTGACATAGATTTGCTTTTGTGATCCCTTCCGGCTTTAGGTCACCATCCACCACTCAGGTACTGTTTTCTGAATGGCGGAGTGGATAGCACCGATAAGAATTCTTGGTCGTTTGTACTGGATTTAGAGGACTGCTCGGATTGGTTGGGTACATATCTAGACAGGACTGATTGGAGAGTTTGCTTATTTGCTGTCGTCGTCTCCATCTTCGTCATTGTCATCTTTTTTGTGTTTTTTGTGTTTATCATTACCATCATCATCATCATCGTCATCGTCCTCTTCAATTCATCCTCGTCATCATTCTCTTATTCCTCATCCTACTCCTCCTCCTGCTCTTCCTCCCTTTCATCTTCCTAACTGAATGTCTGGTGACTGTGTGAGTGGAAAGAGTCGATAGTACTGACTGGAGAGATCCTGAGTGGTTGTGTTGTGATCGTCTCAGGAGGAAAGTTAAATAGAATTGATTGCTGATTAACTGACTGACAGTACTGTGTTTATCCGAGGGGGGAAAGTGGATAAAACTGATTGAAAATTTGAAGATTGGGTACATTATTATTCTCTGAGTAAATAGGATGAATGAGATGGGACGAAGCTTCTGACTGGTTGTGCTGTGATGGATTGCTGATTGGTCGTGGAGGGATTGTTTGAAGAAGGAGAAGGAGCAGAATTTAATAGCGAGTGCCGGATTGATTGTTCTGGGATTATCTGAGCGAAGGGGCACCATAGAATTATTTATTGCTGGATAACATGGATAAAACTGGGTGGAGAGGTGATGACTGATTGCGCTGTGATTATGTGGGTATTGGAGGTGCTGGACAGGGACGCCTTCATGTGATGGTACTTTGCTCATTTATACAAACTTCCTTCAGTTTCCTCCTACCCCCAGAAAAGAGCACAATGGACTGCTGAATAAAGGCAGCTTCAGGCTACTGTCCACTGGGTTCACGTTTCAGATGAACCTGGGCTACTGCTGCTCCTATTACTACTACTACTACTACTACTACTACTACTACCACTACTACTGTGGTCTGACCACATTCCCTTCTCATTAAGGAGTGCATGCAGCATACTGTACGTCTGTCTAAAGATTAGTCTCCTCATTTCTGTCCAGTTTTCAAATGCAGGACTTCTCTGGCATTCTCAGTCACCAATGTACACAGCATATCAGTTTTGAAAGAGTCTTCCTGAATTTGTACTTCTACCCGCGACATCCAGGCATTGTGAAGCAACATTATTAGGAATTATAGATTTAACAGAAATTAATATTACTAATTATTTAGCTGACAAGAATAACTTCTAAAGACTCTTAGTCCTTGATTTTCTTTCCTGCACAAAGTTGGCAGTCTGCTAAATTTGGAGAACACGGATACTGGGAGGCATACGAAAAAGAAGTCGTGACTAGCTTGGAATTTCTTCGGATTTCTAACTTCTTTGTGTGTGTGTGAGAGAGAGAGAGAGAGAGAGAGAGAGAGAGAGAGAGAGAGAGAGAGAGAGAGAAAGAAACTAACTTTTGCAGGCATCTCATCTTCGTAGCCCATCTCATCTAGTCCCGACTTTCTGTTACTCACTTTGCCACAGACACTATTCTGTCATCGCTACAACAGACGCACTAGATCCTTCCAACATTGTTCCCTAGTCGATGAAGGCTGTGGAAGGGAAATATCGAGTTCCAGCAGTCCATTTGGGTGCGCCCGTTCGTGCATTAGCCGCGTGGAGAAGATGGTTGTTCTGAAGAGAAAAAATTGATCTCTAGACTCGGGTTTGTCGTGTACTTTCCTGTTTTAGTCCATCTGTTATATAAGTTCTGGAATTGATTCATATTACTCCGTTTAAACTTTCATTGTGTGCGTCACGTTATTTCCAGCATGGGTCACTTAACGAAAATGAATAGTAATGTTGGAGATTGAGATTGTGTGTTTTTTTTCCCCCGTAATATCCTGTGATATCGCATTGGTTCTGTTGGTTCTACTCTGAAAATGTCTACGTGCTAGTCTCATTTAGCCTAATGTTGTGTTCTTTCATTACTACTCTCGCGGAAAAGATGGTTTTGGTGAACAAGTGTCCAGGCTCCCCTCTTGTGTATGTCGTGTTTTTTTTTTTTTTTTTTTTTTTTTGGGGGGGGGGGAGTCCCGTGGCTCTACTGCATCGAAAATCTACAGCAAACTTCCTCTTGTACTGAAGAACTGTTGTTGCAGGAAGACAAGGAAAGTAGGGTGCACGGTCTTAATGCCTCTAGTTTTTCATGCAGAACCAAATCATATTAATGAGAGGGAATTTTTCATAAGTTTCGTAACCTTTCTTGCAAAGCCAAATCATAACTACGACAGAAAGGCTCTAAGTTTGTGTATCTGGTCCAACCCTTGTTTTTATCGTTTTTTTTTTTTTTTTCTGAACTGAGACCTAGACCGATGTGTCACTGTTAGGAAAATATCGAAATACGTCCAATCTTAAATGAGTCGTCTGTTTTCCTGCGCCAGTGGAGTTATAATGGAATCTAGGGGGAAAAAGGTGTGAACTTCGGTCGTTTGTTTGTTGTTTTCTTTCCCACTTGAGAACGTGGGCTAAGATGGCTGAGGAGGGAAAATACTTTAAGTTCTTCCAATTTTCTGTGTGTTGCCTTTTTTATCCAGTGTTAACTTGGCTGCTTTAATGGATTTTAGGAGGAAAAAAAATATGAATGTTGATTCTTGTGTTTGTTGTCTTCTTTCCTGCGTATGCCGTGAACGTTGAGAGCTCGAAAGACAAATATCAGACTCGCTTCGGCCTTTTGTGCCTTTCTTTTTTGCACTGACCCAACAATTTTAATAGGTTTAAAGGTATTAGTTATATCCATCTTTGTTCCATCCAGCTGAGTCACGCGTTGTTTCTCACGTTGCAGGCTCTGGAAGGTAATTCTTGAACTTCATCCCACCTTGTTCCATCTAGCTCGACCAAGCTTTGTAGCATTACTTATCTGGTGCTGCTGCTCCTAGAAAGGACTTCTCGAACTCCACCCAATGTTGTTCAATCCTTCTTTATCCAGTGTTCTTTCTTTGGTCAAACCTGTGACTCTAATGCCTATAAAATAAATAGGGTATATTGATCTCCGTCCAGTCTTGTGATTATTGCGTTCTTCCCTCCGCTAGTTCCGTGGGTAAGATGGTTGTGTAAGTGCGCGTCCACGCGTGTGCTCAAACAAGTGCTGGCAACATATAAGCAACACAGTAACGAACACGCTGCAAACATGCTGGGAACAGCAGCGTCCAGATCATGGTGGCAACATCATGATGAAGCCTCAGCTGCCTGGTATAGACACACTTATTCCTTCACCTCTGCTGCCAGTGTTCGAAGCTGCACTGAAACATGTTTGCATACATCTGTCCAAAGAGCGCTACAAACATGTATCCAAACATGTTGCCAGGTGTGTTACCAACACATATTCAAGTATACGTGTGGACGCGACCTAAGGCAAATATCGATTCACATCCACTTGCTAGCGAGCGCGCGTGTGCTTGTGTGTGTGTGTGTGTGTGTGTGTTTGTTTCAGTATTAGTCCTACCGGTATGGTTCTAATGACTATAATAAAAGCGTAAGACATCTTGGCTCTTGTGTTTCGCGTCCTTTCTTACGCTAGTGGCATTGCTAAACTTGTTCAAAAGGTAATATCAAACATTAGTTATATATAATTTCGATAAGTGGGTTAGAATGGTGGGAGGGAAAGTCAGGGAAAAGCACTGGTTCATCTTTGGTTGTCTCCCCAGCCATTCCTACCCACAGAAACCTATCTTGTTTTGTGTGTTCGTTCGTTCGTTTTTTAAGGCTCCAACATGCTTGCATGCGTCGACTTTAATCATCTAATGGCAGCTCCCCATGCTGCTCGATCTCTGGCAGCTTCCCAATTAAGTCTCTTATCCCTGAGGTTACACTCAGTGACCTCGTCCTAGGTCTTTTTCGGTCTTCCTCTCGCAAACCTACCCCCGACATTAACACTTCTCACTTTCTGCACCCAGTTATCATCCACCATGCCCTCTTTATGTCCAAACCATCTCAATCTACCTCTTCTCATCACAACACCAATACACTCCTGTCATATCCTACCCCTCAACTCTTCTATCGTAAACCTAGCCCTCCCAGGTCTCACACTCAGGGATACGCTGCACATCCACCTAATCATTATCATTTCTGTACGTTTGAGCCTGCTAATATCCAATTCCTTTACTGCCCATGTCTTACTGCCATTCAGCATTAGACTCCTAACATATGCTGCATACAAAGATCCCTTAGCACGGAGGGAGAGCCTTCTCAATGTCAGGAGAGGCAACAGCTCCCTGAACTTCTTCCAACCACTCCTCATCCTAGTCGCAGAGCTAGTTCCAGCCCCACCTCCAGCACATAACATTTCTCCCAAGTAACAAAACTCTTCCACACACTGAAGAGTTTAGCCAGCAAGTTCAGTCCTTTCACGCCTGACAATCTCCACCTGCTCTCCCCGACACACCGCAAACATGAAATCAGCATTATCTCGCAGTCCACCTCTAATACACCTACATCTCTTATGCACCCACTTGCCACAGACACTTCACAAGATGGAATTACTTCCACGCCCTTGTGGCAAATCGCACATGGCCACGCTCCCTCTTCTTTGACAGTACCACCTCCAGCCCTACATACAATGGCTTTGTTTTATCTGTATTTACTCTTAAGCCCTTGTACCCCATACCATCTCTTCACTTCCTAAATCTTTCCTCTGCCTTCCTTTAATTCTCTGCAATCAACACCAGATCATCAGCATATAACATCTCCCACGGGAGTCTATTTCTGAAGTCACGTGCAAGGGCATCAAGTACCCTGAAAAACAACAACAGGCTCAAAACTGACCCCTGGTGCACACCAACAGTCACGGAAAACTAATCACTCAAATCCTCATTCATCCTTACCTGGGTGCGAGCACCCACATACATGACCATAACCACCCTAACCAGCCACTCCTCGATCCCAAGCTCTCTCATTGCCCACTTCATCACCTTTCTAGGGACTCTGTCAAAGGCCTTCTCTTAATCAACAAAACAAAGTACAGTACAGCGTGTCGTGAGGATTTTTTTTTTTTTTGGGGGGGAGGTTATTGAGCTGAAGGGGCGCTCTTTTCTTATGAATAGTCTACCTTTAGGTAAATGAAAAGGCCTGGGGGTATTGAAAATGTATTACAAGAAAGCAGTCATTGGCCTTAATACAGTACCCTCTATGTACTGTATGTATATGTATGTATGTATGTATGTTTTGCAGCGGCCGGCTTGCAGTTCCGATATGTGTGGGCAAGGAAGGAAATATAGAATTCCAATATCGCTCAGCGTTATCTAATGATTTTCCTTTTTTGCTAAGAAATGTTACCCATTACAGCCCGTGGATGTTTTACTTCCCTACATCTGTCCAACTCTTTCTCTCTCTCTCTCTCTCTCTATATATATATATATATATATATATATATATATATATATATATATATATATATATATATACATTATATGCAGAGAAGGGGGGAAGGAAGGAGCGAGGAGACGAGATGTGTTACTCATTATCAGCACACACACACACACACACACACACACACACACACACACACACACACACACACACACACACACACACACACACCAAGAGAAAACAATATCAGAGTAAGAGCACAATCACAGCCACCCCTCACCCTCTCCCTCGAGGATCGCACCAACCACCATACCCACAAGCCCAGAGCAAACCCAGACACCGGTGTTAAGGTAAAATTAAGTGCATACAAGAGACTGTTAAGGTGTAATATACAAAATATATCGTTAAGGACGAGGTGCTACAAAGCCTCCTAGCCCACCAATAATACGACCCACAGACTGCTTTTAACCATCTGATTACGGTGAGCAGGTGTGGGCTGAATAAAAAAGTCATCGTTTGACGACTGCATATGGTTCTGTAACATCTCAGGAGCAGCATTTTGCAAACAAGCAATTGAAAATTCACTCACTGTTTTTCCTTCAGGAACTATTGATATAATATTATTTTTTCCAGACTCACCAGCATATTCTATGACAATACATCTATCTCTCATAGTGCCGCCCGGTCACGACGCCATTCGACTCCCTGGATTCATTTCAGATTGCAGGAAAATTCCTATTCGGTTTCAAAGCTGCGTCTAACATAGAAATAATGTCAGTATAGGAACATTTACTCATTATCTACTAACACTACCAAGTTCACTGTATAGTACAGATTTAGCACCTTCATTGGATCCATAACACGTGGTGATCATTCAAGTAGTTTGAGTCTTGTAAGAGTTACCTGCTGCTGGAAATAATCTTATCCTGATATCCAAAAATGCTGACATGGTTAAATTACCTCCCTGTGGAAAGAGCCTCCGGCAACACATCAGAAGATTGAATTATCAAGTGTGCATTTGGTAGCAGACCCACATTCCTCAGCCTGACATCCCTGATCCTTGTGGCGGACATGGCAGGACCATTACAAAAGGGTTTCTGGGCCACTATGATTCGAAAATAATACTCTGCCACAGTCCCTGCCTGACATAGCTGATGTTGTTACCAATTTGGGATCTGATATTGAGGAAATATCAGATGACCCTGGCACCTGAATATGTCCAGAAGATTGATGATTCTCCTGAAAGTGACACTGACTGAACTATAAGAATATATGTTAAGTTAATTCTCTGTGATGATCATGCAAGTAGTTGGGGAGTTACAGCCGTCTGAAAACCAAAATATGATGGGTATTGTAAAGAAAAAGACAAAAACTTGTGAATATGTGGTACGACTCCAAAATGTAACAAACCGAGTAGTACAATGAAAAAAAAAAATCTGCTAACATTTGGTTTTGTAGAACATATGAAAAGTTGAAAATTTCCATATAACTAATTTTGGGAGGGAGGGGTGACTATGAGGATACCCGGGTGCCCATGGACTATTACAGCATCAGTCTTTTCCTCTGACGAAAGCAGGTAACACTACTTATTTCAATGGCAGAGATAATTTCTGAAGACTCTTTGCACCTGGTTTTCTCTCCTGCACCAAGCAAGCAGTCTGCTAATTTTGGAGAATGCAAATGCTGGGAGATATACTACAACCGGATCATAACTAGCATGGGGGGTTTTCGGATTGTGTGTGTGTGTGTGTGTGTGTGTGTGTGTGTGTGTGTGTGTGTGTGTGTGAGAGAGAGAGAGAGAGAGTGAGACAGACAGACAGACAGAGACAGAGCCAGACAAACAGACAGACAAACAGACAGACACACAGACACACAGACACACACACACACACACACACACACACACACACACACACACACACACAGAGGCAAACAGACACAAAATTAAAAAAATATAGACACACACACACACACACACACACACACACACACACACACACACACAGGCAAACAGACACAAAATTAAAAAAAGATAGACACACACACACACACACACACACACACACACACACACACACACACACACACACAGAGTAATGCTGACTGAAAGACAGACACAGAAAAAAGAGAGAGACAGAGTAGGGGGGGGGGAACCGTTCGGAGTTACCGTGGAATTATGTTAACGAGTCTAATGCCAGCCATATTTCCTCAGCCATTGTTATGCAATCGGGTGGGTGGGTTCTTGTGAGCCTGGTGCTGCATCCTGAGAGGGGCGTGGACGGCCTGATGGACTGCTGACTGACTGACTGACTTGCGAATTGATTTACAGAGAGAGAGAGAGAGAGCAATAGGACAAATTTCATATTCACTAAATTAATGCGGGAACATATACTGGATGACAATGGAGGTGGATGGAAGGTTGTCTCAAGACCTATTCTCAAAACTGAAAGCTCAAACTTGTGAACATACCCTCAATATTTTATGGCAATTTCTGAAGCATGTGATGATGACAGAATAAGTCTAAGTGTCTTATATTGTTACTGGTTGCACTCTAATGGTGATGTTGATATATTATGTCTGACCTCACAGCATTGTTGGTGACTGCACTCTATTGATGATGATAAAATACGCGTATGTCTGACTTTTCTCTATTGTTGCTGATTGGTCGCCGTTGATGATGAGAATATATCTGACGTTTCTATGCTATTGTCGACAGATGTGAGTAATGTGATGATAGTGCACGTCAGATGTTTTCATATTGTTTCTGACTGCACTTTATAAGGGATGTTGCAAGCAGACTGCATCTAACAATAAATACTGGAGTTCTGTAAATTCATCCAACCATCCATCATCCAATCCTACGTTACCCTATGAGGAGCGTAGGAGCCCGAGGCTAGGCAAGTTGGTCGTGACATTTAATTTGAGAGTGACCAGCCTCACTCATCCCTGAGTGGCATTATGTGAGCAGTAACCCCAACCACCCCTTGGATACAAACCTTCAGAGACTCAATCCAATTGGAGTGCCAAAATTACCCAATAAAACACCAGGCGCCATAATTTGGTTATATGGTTACCACCCAGGGTAATAAATGGTTTCCTGGTGTACAGGAAACCATTCGGCTTCTCACTCAGTGTAGAGTCACCCATAGGCAGAATGAACAGGAAAGAATGAAGGAAAGAAAGTTCTGTAAATGACCAACAACAATTAAAGGACTTGCTAATCACCAACAAAAATTAAAGGGCTTGCTCACACCTTCGTTCATTCACTTGTAATACATTGATATTTTGCCACACGTGAGCAGCCAAACTCACGTCTTTTGGCGTAATTTCAAATTATTTACCGACATGTTAAGTTTGGATAATTTCAGTTAAGTTAGGATAGGTTAGGTTAGATTAGGAGAGGATGGGTTAAGTTAGAATGGGTTTGGTTATTATAGATTTGATTAGGCATAGCAAGTTGTGATTGAAGTTGAATTTTGACCTGACAGGTGCTCGGTGGCTCTCTTGGTTGGGTTAAGTGGCAGTCCTAGGTGGTTAAAACCAGGGGAGTCTGGGGCCGAAGCCCCCAGTTACGATAAGCAAGGTTAGGCTGCATCATTAGGTTTCACACAGACGGATTTCGATGTTTAATTCACTGGCGCGTCCTATAGGCGAGATTGTCGGTAAATCAACCTGTCCTGTTGATAAACAGGACACGTATACACAATACTTTTACCTGCTATTAAGGCTGACATAGTTATTAGGCACTAGCTGTACATACACAAAACTTTCAAGAGTCTAAACAGTTCTGCTAAACGAGTAGACCTCAGTAGTTCTTCTGTCCTCTTAACAGACGTTTGCTAGTTGATACTGTGGTGAACCACCACCTACAACAACAGAGAAGCCAACGTGTTTATCAAGAAAGAAGAGACTATATAGTGACTAAGAACGAAAAAAGCGATACCAACTGGATCGTGCTAGTTTTACAAAATCAAACTGGAAGGAATAGGCCTCATACCCCCGACCTGAAAATGGCAATAACATCGCGGTACTCTGCCACTGGGAGAATGCAACTGTGTGACGGTGATGATTTTAGCACTACTCAGTCTACGGTCAGTCGCAATATAATTCATTCATTACACGCGCTAAGTGAAACAACTAATTATCATCGGTTTGTAGAAGAAATTATGTGCTGGACGAAAATGAAACCACCGTAAAGACTCATTTGCAACGTTAATGCCATAAAAAAAAATAATAATAATAATTCCCCCCTTCCATTAAGGTATTATTTCGGAATTGTATCCAAGCAACGGAAACTGAAATCAGTACACTCGGCATTTAGCTTATGCAATTTTAAGCAATTTTTCTTACAAACACCTCCGGCACAAAGGCACTTTTCAGTAATCAATAAATAAAACTGGAGGGGAGGAGAGGTCGTCCAGCTCGTAACTCCATCCGTTATCGCATCTACGTTAAGATATACTGGGTTAAGTAATGTTGGGTTGCAATGGGCTAAGTTAGGTTAGGTTAGTTCATTTTAACGTAACATAACTGTAATAAAAGACAGGGACAGGGGCTGGAGAATATCCCCCACCCTATTTTCCAAGTACGTAAAAAAAACATTTGCAGCGGATGTTTATAGAAGAGAAAGTGTTTTGAAATATATAAGTTCAGTAACGATCGCACTACTTAATACATAAGTTCGATAATGATCATAATACTTTCAGAGTCCTTTAGTTGGGTGGTTCCAAAAATTTTGCCCTGGTTTCGGGAGATAATATCATACAGCACACTGGAAAAACCGAGGGGGGTGAATGCAATGAATAAAAATTAAACCCTTGGATCCCTTTTATTGATAGGTGGGGGAAGGCTTTGTAAGGCTGACACCTGGTTAGGTTAGGTAAGGTCAGGTCAAGTTGGATTAGGTTAGGCTTGGGTAGCTCGGACTGGGTTTGGTTAGAATAGCGTAGGATGGGTTGGACTGGGTTAGGTTAGGTTAGGATACGATGTGCTGGGTTGGGTTAGGTTAGGATAGGATGTGGTCGACTGGATTAGGTTAGGATAGGTTGGATTAGATTGGGTTTAGGTTAGGTTAGCTTTCAGTGCAAGGTATTGTGGTAGCATAAGTGGGACTGTGGCAACATAGAGTTTGTTTACTTCTCGCTGTTCGTTTGTGGTGTCTCCACAAACGCATTTTTTTTTATTCTTATGCAAGGAAGAAAGAGCCTAAGGCAAGAAGCCCGCTAGTTTGTTCCCTTCACGAAAAAAATAAAAATAAGATAAAAGAGACACAAATTCCAGATCCGTTCTTTTCGAGATTCCTGCCTACACTGCGTTTAAATGACTGGAGATCATAGGCAGTTGGAAATACAGGCGGAAGAAGAAAGTTCCAGAGTTTAACTGTTGCATGCATGAAGGATTAGAAGTGACGGCTAACTCTTGCATGAGATGGTTGAACAGAAAAGGGATGAGAAGTTGCTGATAGCCTGATGCCACCCACCCGCCGTAGTGGTGAAAAGATGCAGTCAGACAATTCAGAGGAGGAGTGACCATTAAAGTAGCGACGCAAAAAAGATGCAGACGCAAAAGTGCGGCAAAGAGACAGAGGTTGAAGGGAGTCAGTAGGAGGAGGAGAGTCAATTAGATAAAAAGCCTTTGACTCCACCTTGTTAAGAAGAAATGTACGTGGGGAGCCTCCCCACATATGAGAGTTGTACTCTGCACAGGGACTTATAAAACCCCTTTAGGAAGTCAGTAACTGCAGGAGTAAAGAAGGCAAGAAGTCGGTTTAGGACACCCAATCTCTTGAGGACGGATTTAACAATAGTAGTAATATGATCTTTCCAAGATAAATCAAGAGAAAATGAAACCCCAAGCATGTTGAAAGATGACGCAGGATTGAGTAAGAGATTGATAACAACTTAGGGATACTCCTGCGGAAGATTCTGACTGGTCCAAAGGTGTAAGAAATGAGATTTTGATGCATTAAAAACAAGAGTATTTTTATCCCAATCAGAGATATGAGCCAAATCAGACACGAAGTGTACCTTAGCCTCATCCCATGTGTGTCGAATTAAGTGCTGAGATGGACGCTGCAAGAAGCGGCTGGAAAGGTGAAGGAGGGAGTCATCAGTGTATGAGCCGATAGGGGTAGATATACAGTAAAGCTTAAAAGTCATTAATGAATAGAAGAAGAAGAGTTGGTGCTAGGACAGAGACCTGACAAACACCACTATTGACAGCTATAGGAGATGAGATATGGCCTTCTACAACAGCAGTTTCCACAAAGGAAACTAGAGATGAAGGCAGAGATGTAAGGAAAGATACCTTAAGAGGGCAGTTTGAATATTAAAGATTTATGCCAGACACGATCAAAAGCCTTTGAGATGTCAAGTGCAATGGCAAAGCTTTTGCAAAAGTCCCGAAATGAGAATGACCAGGAGTCTGAAAAGAAGGTGAGAAGACAGCCAGTGGAACTACTCTGCTGGAACCCATAGTGATCGGAAAGAAGATTGTGAGAGGAAAGGTGCTGTAATTTTTTAAAAGAACAGATTCAGAAACTTTACAAATACAGGATGTTAAAGTAATTGGGTGATAGTTAGAGGGCTGAGAATGGTCACTTTCTTTGGGACAGGATGAATGAAAGTAAACTTCCAACAAGAAGGACAGGTACAAGTTGACAGACAAAGGCGAAAGAATTTACCTAGGCAGGGTGGAAGCTCAGAAGCACAGTTACTGAGGACAACAGGAGAGACCCCATCAGGCCCATATGCCTTGTTAATAATGTGGCCAGGGATGGCAGAAAACACATCAACTGAAGAAACTTTAATGTTAGCCGTGAGGAAATCAGTGGGGGTAGTGATGGAGAAGCAGCACCGGAATCGTCTAAGGTGGAATTGGAGGAGACAGTCTGAGCATAGAGTCATGCTTTTTCAGAAGAAACAACTAGAGAGCCAACAGAGCAGAAAAGAAGAGGGAAGGATGATAAAGATGTCTGAAAGGTTTTTGGTCAGGTACCAGAAGGAACGGGAAGAATTTGAGTCGGAGAGTTCGGAGTATATAGTACGAATGAAATTATTTTTAGCAGAGCTAAGAACAGACTAAGCACAGTTCCGAGAAGGGACACGAAAAATATGAAATTCAGGGGTGGGTTGGCTCTGGTACCTTTTGTAGGCCCTCTCCTTATTGTGGACATCAGAACAAGCGTGATTAACCCGCCCCGTCCCGACGACGTATGGGTACGTCACCACGATTTGCATTTGCCAGTCCCGGCGACGTACCAGTACGTCGTGCAATTGCAATGTGCATAATTTCGACAATTTTCAAATTTCGCGCTTGATTTGCGGTACGTACCCTCGCCTGACCTTCCCCTACCTGCCACCAGGCGGGGACACTCGGCGACCCTGCGCGACCCGCGCTAGCCCGCCACTCGTCCACTCACCTGGTAGCCACGGTCCTGCTCAGACATGGCTAAGAGAGGTCTCTCAGAGAGCGAAATTCAAGTCGCCCTGGACACCTTTACCGGCGACAGTGATTCCCCACTGGATGACGAGGAGATGGACAAAGATTATGTGCAGCCAGACGAGGAAGAAACCACCAGCAGTGACGAGGAAGTTCCGTCACCAAGGAAACGGCAGTACGTGACTTACCGTGCTGCTAGAGAGGGGCAGGAGGCAAAGAAGGCACGTGGTATGTCATATCCCTATCCCCAGCGTGCCTTGGAAGCCGGGTCGAGGTCGAGGACGAGGACGAGGACGAGGACGGAGACGTGGGACGTGCTGCCACGTGGTATAGGCGGGAGGTGATTACGCATCGTGGCCCAGAGCGCACACCACGTCGTCTAAGCAGGTATGGGCCAAGCATTCTGTTTGGGGCGGTAGGAAGTGAAGTGGAGGGAGTGGGGAGTGAAATGGACATTCCTGGGATTAGGGAAAGTGAGAGTGAGGTGGGTGAGTCATTGCTCTCCCTACGCAGTGTGAGGCGGCAGAGTGGATCACATGGGCCAGTGCGGGTGCGTTCCTTATCACGTGGGGTTGTGAGGGAGGGGGAAGGTGGGGAGGAACCACTCCAAAGCACGTCTTATGCTCCCCAATATCCCCTAACACGTGGTCGAGCAAGGTTGCGTGAGAGAGCACGTGGTGTGGTAATGGAGGGGGAAGGTGGGGAGGAACCACTCCCCAGCACGTCTTCTGCTCCCCAATATCAAACTATTTCATCCCCACAGCCCCCTAATGTTCCTCAAGGCCGTAAGGGTAAGGGAAAGGGAAAGGGTAAAGGCAGAGGGAAGAGGAGTGACAGTGGGGAAGCCCTCCGTACTCCTTCTCCCCAACCTCCCCAACCAGGATCTCCTCCCCACCCAGACGAAGGCGGTGATGGGGACGAGGGATTTGTGTCGTGGGATTGGGAGGATGGGAGTGATTTTTCTCCCCTCATTCACCCCTTCACTGAGCATGGGCGATCTGGCTACATTGCACCAGGTATTCACTGCAATTCAAGCAGGTTGGATTTTTTCCACCTTTTTTTCAGTGAGGCCTTCGTTGATCAGATCGTGCTTCAAACAAACCTGTTTGCAAGCGGCCAGCGGCTAGAAAGTGAAAGATTGGGAACAAGGAGTAGGCATTCAATGATTTATGATTACCCTGTCTCCATTCCAGAAATGTTCTTATTTTTTGCCCTTGTCCTTTTGATGGGTATAATAAGAAAAAATAGAATTCCTGCTTACTGGGCTACGGACCCTGTTATGTTTACCCCCATATTTGGTCAAGTGATGAGCCGTAATCGGTTTCAACAAATTCTAAGTCGCCTCCATTTTTATGATGCTCATGACCCTGCAAATGCAAACAACACGGACAAAATGAGGCGAATTAGGCTGGTCTTTGATCACCTCAGGCAAACCTTTCGATCCTCATTCTATCCCTATAGAGATCTCGTCATAGACGAGAGTCTCGTGTTGTGGAGAGGCAATATTTCATTCAGACAGTATATACCCAGCAAAAGGCACCGTTTTGGGTTCAAGATCTTTGTTATGTGTGACTGTAGGACTGGATACGTGCAAGACATAGTCTTGTACACCGGTGCACAGACAGACATAATAGAAGATCGAAGTATAGAACTTTCTGGAGCAGTGGTAAAGACGATGATACAAGACTACCTTCATCGTGGTCACGTTCTCTACCTCGACAACTGGTACACTAGCCCTCTTCTCGCTCGTTATCTTCACAGACATGAAACGGGAGTATGTGGAACCGTAAAGGTGAACCGGCGTCACATGGTCAAGGTAGGGCGGAAACTTGCAAGGAGTGAGGTTGTCTTCTTCAAAGCAAACAACATCCTTGCAACAATGTGGAACCACAACAGAGAAGTAAGCCTCTTGTCCACGGTTCACCGCCCCTTGATGCACCGTACTGATTCTGTTGATTACCATAGCGAGAGCAGGCGTCGTGTTTGGAAACCTGAATGTGTCATGGACTATAATATAAACATGCGCCTCGTGGACCAGTCAGACTCCATGATATCGACGGTAGAGTGTGCCAGGACCACGATGAAGTGGGATAAGAAACTGTTCTTTCACTTGCTAGATATCACTGCTCTGAATTGCCACCACCTTCACGCCATGACCACAGGAGTTCAGGAAACCTTTGAAGGGTTTGTGAGGGAGCTCACACGAGAAATCTTTGCAAAATATGCGGTTGAAAGGCCCCAACAGCGCCCCCGCACTGCCCCTATTACCCACACTCCCCAGAGAATATCCGCCCGCCATTTCCCCACTCCTATCCCGCCCCAGCCCAACAGACCTAGGCCCCAGCGCAGGTGTCACGTGTGCAGTAATTCCCAGGTGCGACTCACGACACAGAGGAAGGACACCCGCTATGAGTGCGTGCAGTGTGACGTGGGTCTGTGTATTCACCCATGTTTTAGTGAATACCACACGTTGCTGCAATTTTAGCATGGTGTGATTGCGAAAGGACGCAGAAATTATGATGTAAATGCGACAGACAGACGCTCTGTGAAAAAATCAGTCATGTGGATCGCCAAATACTAGTATAAAGTGCCTACGGGTAGAACATAAGTGCAAACATTGGGTGTAAGTATATAAATCTGCCCTAAGTTGAAACTTACATAGAGAGGGTTGTTTGATGCGATATTCTGTCGCTCAGTGCAATAAATACGACCCCTTATTATATATTTTCTATTATGTGACATTCTTACTGGTATAATATAAGTTCAAATTATTGTATATGATGATGTATTTCCTAAGTCAAATATTCATAGCGTGTCTATAAAGATGAGATTTCCTGACGCCTACTCGAATGAATAAGGCACGTATTAGTCAAAATAAAAGTCAGCTAGTGATAAAGTGAATAATTAGTATATAAGTGTGTGCGTGAATTAGTATATAAGTGTGTGAGTATTATGTATGACGTAACATTCCTTGCGAGGGTATTTTCAGGCGATATTCTCACGCTCACTTGAATAAATAATGGCAGTAAGTATGTACAGTGCATTGGAGGGGTGTAAACGTGTGTAATGTAAGTGGGAAAATATAATTGGAGTGAATAAATAAAGTAGATGATGAAACACGAGTGTTTGAGATCGTGGTTGCTACGTGAATAGGCGCTAGCATATCGCTAAATGCCCTCGTAATGAATGAAAATAATTGAAAACCTTCACAGTGGTGGGGGAAAGGTTCTATGTAAATGGGAAAATAATTAGAAAGTGATAAAACAAATTGGTATGTTGAAATACGAGACATAGCGAGTGCGCTTACTAAGCTGATGTGCGCTAAACTTATGCTGCATGTCATCAAAATGAATGAAAACCTCTGAAATCACTTACAAACAGTTGTAATTAGTAAATTGTCATTGAAACAGAAGTATACAAGTAGAAAAAATGATCGGTAGACTCATAACAGAAAATTAGCAGATAGCATGTTACGACTCGGACCTAACTCGCTATGCTCGCGCGATGGTACAATGCTTATTTTTCCTATATATGTGTCTGAAATCCATTATATTGTTACTGTTATTGTTTATTAGTACAAATTCAATAAATGTAGAGGTGTTGTGTGTTGTTTGTCCCATTACTCCTTACCATAGAAAACGTTTACGCATATCCAGCCCATTACAGAATACGATACCTGCGGGGGGAAACCGCACCTGTGTAGACCACTTATAGACTGCAGAGACAACTTTCTTCAAGATTTTCCATAGTTTCTCGACCTAAGCGGAAGTTTCATAAGAAAAAAAATTTTTCCAAAAAGGCTCGGGACTGGGGGATGTCATAGGTGCGGAAAGGCTCGGGACGTGACGGGTTAAACCAAGATATTTTTGCATTAGTCACAGGATAAGAGAAAGGAATGTATGCTTCCATGCCCGAGAGACTAACCTCCGTAATGTGTGAGGCACACTCAGATGGCTCCCGGCCTTGGAAACAATAATCATCCCAGGGAAAATCAAAGAAGTACTGCTGGAAGGCCTCTCAAACAGCCGCTTCAAAGTGCCACAGCTTTGAGTGATAGGTCAGTTTAAGGTGATAAGGTTGTGATCAGAGGAGCCGCTTGTGAGAGAAAATATCAGTAGCATAAGCAGGAGCATTAGCCATAAGGAAAAGGTCAAGTATGTTGGAACTCTCTCCAAGGCGGCCAGGGATACGGTAGGGTGCTGCACAAGCATTAGGGATAAGAAAGTTGTTGGCTTGTTCTCCAGGTGGATTGGTGAAAGGTGGGGTGATTCAAAGGTAGTGGTGACCTTTGAAATAATCTAGAATGAAGATTTCAGAGGATAGAGAAGCTGATAAGATGGTTTCCATCTTAGAAGTAAGATAGTCAAAAAAATTTTCATAGTAGAATTAGGGGATAAGTTAACAGCACAGATCTATTTAGTGAGAGAATTACAGGATAGCCGATGCCAGAGAGTAAAGAATTCGGAAAATTCAAGCTTAAGAACACAAACGCAAAATACCCGGTATAATGTTGCCTTCATATACACAACAGCCCCTTTGGAGTAAGATACAAACGGAGAGCCGCTCCTTGAGATGTTACAACATTTAAACTGATAAAATGCAAAAGGAAAGAGGAACCATTATTTGAAGGTGAAGGGCTACGAGAAGGATAAGGCAGAGATAGAGCAGAACAGGAAAAAGTAGGGCACGGCAGGGCAGGGCAGGGCAGGGCAAAAGAGGACAAGACAGGACAGGGCTAGAGTGGACAGGACTAGGCAGGACCTGGCAAGAATGAGCAGGACTAGACAGGTCTGGGCAGGAATGAACAGGACCGGCAGTACTGGGCAAGACAGGATCTGGCAGGACTGGGCAGGTTAGGTCAGGATAGAGCAGGATTTAGCTGGAGAAGGCCAAACTGACAGGACTATACAGGCCTGGATTAGTTAGGATTGTCCGTTTTACACACACACACACACACACACACACACACACACATACTGTATATATATATATATATATATATATAGTATATATATTTATTTATTTATTTATTTATATATATATATATATATATATATATATATATATATATATATATATATATATATATATATATATATATATATATATATATTTTTATATACATATATTTATATACATATATTTATATATATATATATATATATATATATATATATATATATATATATATATATATATATATATATATGTGTGTGTGTGTGTGTGTGTGTGTGTGTGTGTGTGTGTGTGTGTGTGAACACCCGGCCTACGTTATCTTGATCACATTTTTCTCCTTACTTCGTCCACTTTCCTCCAGTCCTTTTTTATTTTCTCTGCTTTACTCCATGTCTTTGGTTTCCTCCACTCTCCTCCTCCCATTCGTTCTTTTCTTCACATTTCGTAAGTTTCCTCTTCTCGAGCCCCCTGGTTGCCTACACTTGCCGCCAGTCGTGGCTGTGGTTATAGGTTTGTTGCTTGAGCTGCTGTGATTGTGGTTGTGGTGGTAATGTTTGCTGTGGTTGTGCTGGTTATGGTTGCTGTGGTTGTGGTGGTTGGGTTTGCTGTGATTGCGGTAGTTGTGGTTGTGGTGCTTAAGATGCTGTGGTTGTGGTTGTGGTTGCTATGATTGTGGTGGTTGGGGTTGCTGTGGTTGTGGAGACTGAGATTACACTGGTTGTGCCTGTGATTGTGGCTGTGGTTAGGGTTGTGGTAGTCATGATGGTTGTTATGCTGGTTGTTGTTGTTGTAGCTGTGGTTGTTGTAGTTGTGGTTGTTATAGCTGTGGTTGTGGTTGTTGTAATTGTGGTTGTGGTGGCTGTGCTTGTGGTTATAGTGGCTTTGGTTGAGATGGTTGTGGTTGTGATAGTTGCGGTTGTGGTTTTTGTTGTTGTTGTTGTTGTAGTTGCGCTTGTTGTGGTTGTGGTTGCTTTGGTTGTGGTTGTGGATGTTGTGGTTGTGGTTGTTGTGGTTGTGGATGTTGTGGTTGTGGTTGTTGTGGTTGTGATTGTTGTGGTTGTGGTTGTTGTGGTTGTGATTGTTGTGGATGTGGTTGTGGTTGTTGTGGTTATTGTGGTTGTTGTGGTTGTTGTGGTTGTGGTTGTTATTGTTGTTGTGATTGTGGTTGTGGTTGTTGTGGTTGTGGTTGTGGTTGTTGTTTCTGGTTGTGTGGTTGTGGTTGTTGTTGTTGTGATTGTTGTGGTTGTGGTTGTTGTACTTGTGATTGTTGTGGTTGTGGTTGTTGTGGTTGTGGTTGTTGTAGTTGTGGTTGTTGTGGTTGTGGTTGATGTAGTTGTTATGGCTGTGGTTGTGGCTGTTATAGTTTTCATAGCTGTTTTTCTGGTTGTTGATGTTATAGCTGTGGTTGTGGTGCTTGTACTTGTTATAGCTGTGGCTGTGGTTGTTGTGGCTGTGGTTCTGGCTGTCGCTGTGGTTGCGGTACGGTAGAAGTTGCAATGGCGGTTGTGGTTGTGCTTGGTGGTTTTCGTTGTGAGTGTGGTAAAAACTCTGATGCTTAAAAATAAAATCCTACTCCTGCTACTCTCAAGCGATTTTTTTTAACCTTACATTGTCGAACTGGAGGGCTAAAGTATAGTCTTCAGTGCCTCTTCACTACGAGGGTCTCTCTTAGGTTGAGTTAAACTGTACCTCAATAGCAAGATTAAGAATGATGTCATCAGGCTCAATGGATTAAGAGATGTCGGGAAACAGAATTAGGCTTAAGATGATTGACTTTATTTACATTTAGGAAATAGGTTGTTGATGATGATGATGATGATGGTGATGATGATGATGATGATGATGATTTACAGTATGAGTCCTGCCTACCCTATTTATTAGTGGGAAACATGATGATAACGATGAAGAAGATGATGATGCTGGTGGTGATGAATCCTACCCACCCTGTCTATCAGAAAGAAAGAAAAAAAATTCTGGAAGAGGAAGTCATTAGCCTTAGCACGCTGGAGCCAGGAGAGGGGATTTCCGTCAGTCCGTCTATCCGTTGGCCTGTCAAGTCTGTGTGCGTTCTAGTGGCCGCATTTACAAACCGATGTTGACGAATGAGGTGTCAAATGAATCCTCCTCACCTGACGATGTCCACTCTTCGGAAAGGTCGTCACACTTACAGCAATCCTATGGTCACAATTACCGAAAATGTCTATATTTAAAAGAGTATAGGCATAACATTGGAATATTTGGAAAGGTCGTTCAAAGTACAGTAATTTATAACCTCATCCTAGTTTTTACACAATCCACTGGAGACTGGCACAATGCAAAATACTTCAAATAAGCGTCTGTGTAGCTCTTTAAATAATAAAAGCAGGCAGGCAGTGAGGTTAGTAGGGAGGTAGGTGGTTGGGTAGGCAGGGAGATATCATCGTCCTTAAACATACTTGAGGTTTCATTCTCTCGGGATTTATCTTGGAAAGTACGTATTACCTCTCTTGTAAATTATGCTTCCCAGAGATTAGGTGTGCTAAGCCGACCCTGTGCCTTCTTTACCCCAGCACAGTTTTTGACTTGATATAAGGTTTTATTCTCCACTGTGTAGAGTACAACTCTCATGTGTGGGGAGGCTCCCCACACACAGGTCTTCTCAACAAGGTGGAGTCAAGCTTTTAGTCTCATTAACTCTCCTCCTCTTACTGGCTCCCTTCAACCTCTGTCTCTTCACCACACTGTTGCATCTTTATCTCTTTTCTCTCGCTACTTCAATGATCATTGCTCCCCTGAACTATCTGCTTTCATCCCTCCACCACTACGGCGAGCGCGTAGGACCTTTCTAATAACAAACTCATCCTTTTTCTGTCCAGCGGTCTAAACCAAGAGTTAAACATTACTCGCAGTCCTTCATGTATGCAACAGGCACTCTCTGGAACTGTCCCCCTCTGTCTATATTTCCTACTGCCTATGATCTCTAGTCTTTCAAACGCAGTATGTCCAGGCATTTCGAAATGTACTGATCTTGAATTTGGCTCTGTTATCTCTTTTTTTTTTTTTTCCTTGGAGGGAACAAAATGCGGGCTCCTGGCCTTGGGTTCCTTCTCCCTTGCATAAAAAGTTAAGTAGGCAGGGAGGTAGGTACAGTGGGTAGGCAAGGAGGTAGATAAGTCGGTAGGTAGGTAGATAGATAGGGCAGGTGCCCGGAGGGTGGAAAGGAAACCAATTTTACGGTATATAGCAATTGTCCTTGTAATTGCCAATTTAAGAAAATGGAAGTCTGCCGCGGACATGGTGGTGGCAGCATAGCTTTTGAGCCTGCAGTGGGTTATTCACCCAATAACCTGGGATACAAGGCCAGTGCATCATCCAGGTCACCACATTTACCTCCACTAGGTTTTACCCTAGGTACTCATTTTACCAACCAACCCACAAAAGGTGGATGGACACCTGAGTCAAGTGACCCCAGCTGCCCGCACCAGGATTCGAACCTTGGAGCTAACGGGCCGGCAGCTTCGTTAGCCGGCAACATGAAACTGCTGAAGGGTTTTGATGAGGACTGTGGCGGTGGCAATTTTGACGGTAACAATTTTGATAGTCTTAGTGGTGGTCATGGTGATGATGATGATGATGATGATGATGATGAGTGATTATCATCATCATCATCGTCATCATCATCATCATCATCATCATTACTATTATCATCATCATGTATTACTCCGTGCCTCCATGACTGATTAGCGCTCCATATACTTCAGAAATTAATTTTAAGTTTTAATGAACTAATTACCAACTGACTTATGGCTTGAGTTGGCTGTGTCGTGTGGTCAATAATTAACTCCTAAATTTTCAAGCTTTTACGGCGTAGACTTTTCCCATCATGTGATTTGGCTTTCCCCTCTCTTTCTTTCACTTTCACTTGGCCCAGATTTTCCTCCTTTTGCAGCCTAATTCTCGTAGCTTAGAGGGAGGAAAACAGTGCTTCTGATCTGTATCTACTCGAATCTTTTTAACTTCTGACTTCCTTTACCCTTGGTTACTTGCCACACATTCTCGAAAAAAACACTCCCAACAGTTAATCACTAATGTCTGAACGTGTAAAAGAACTCTTACTTGAGCTGTCTAGTGTGTGCTAACGCCAAGATTTCGGGTCAGTCCGTGGAGTCTGGTGAAGTGATAATGATGGTGTTCTGGTGGTGGTGATTTGATGATGTTGGTTTAGTGGTGTGGTGGTGGTAGAATTGGTGGCATAGTTTTATAATGATGATGTAGTGGTGGTGGTGGTAGTAGTGGATCGGTGATGGTGGTGGTATGATTTGATGTTGATGTTCGTGATATGATGATAATATGGTGGGGGTGGGGGTGATGGTGGTGAGGTGTGGTAGTAGTGTTGGACCAACAGTGCTGGTATATGGGTGGAGGTGGAGGGTGTGTTGCTTGAGAGCATAGACGTAGCCGGCGATCGTTGACATCAGCCAGCTAATATCGTAGCTTTTCTTACTCATCGTACTTTATCCATTTTTGTTTGCTCAAATGTAAATACTCTCGACAGTCAAGTATTTATAACTTCACTGTGCAAACAAGAACGCATAACGTAGCTGATGTTTGGTATATTAACAATAGAGGATGATGCATGGTGGAGTGAGATCCGATTCGGTCACATCAACACCAACCACACATTTCTCGCGACAAATTATTGTACCTTCATGTAGTATAGATTTCATGATCTTGTAGAGGAGAAAGTTTATATGTAGTTATGTTGTATTTAAACGCAGAAAATGTGATCCAATAAATATGAAGTACTATGTGACTGATGAGCTAGTCAACCCACACAGACAAATCATTCGTTTTTTCTTTTACTTACTGTATTGTATTCTCAGTAAATCGGCTCTTAATTTCTAATTCACCGATAATTCTTTCAACAGTACCGTTTACATCTTAACATGGAAAAAGGAACGCTTAGTGTATAGGTCAATTGTTTGAAAAGGCAAAAAGTATAATGTGCCACCTTCGAGATCCAACTCAACATTCAAAGCAGAGACAGATGCTTTAGATCAAATTAGTTTTTACTTTCTTATCCATTCCTTCTTTTCTTTATCTTTGCATTGTGTTGTTGTGGGATCGGGCAGGTACTGTATGTACCTGGTTTGCATGCACGAGGGTGGAGGAGTCGATATTTATGGAAGTACTTTACGAAAATGCAGTAGAAAAAAAAAAAAAAAGGATAAACTTGTCTGTTCAATTACTCCTCTGTATATCCAAGCGTTTGAAAAAAGATGAACGTTTTTCTTTTCGGCCCCTTTTCTCTATATGTTTGTATCAAATTACCAACTATTATCTAGCATCTTCCTCTCAACTGGCAAAAGAAGTTGCTTTTCGTGGTTGTCTGTCATTCAGTAAAGAACTGAACGGGAGATTGTGTTTTTATAATAGTGTGGAAGTAAATTCACACACACACACACACACACACACACACACACACACACACACACACACACACACACACACACACACATAAGGAGATATTTGGGCTGCTCTACAAAGCCAGAACAATTTCACGAGCTAACAATATGCAAGTTGCTGCCACAAACGCAACACATTGCCCGGTTATAACGATAATGTTGGCAAATACTGAGCAGGAGGCAGAGTGAGGAGACAAGGTGGAGCACTTAATGGTATTGCCGCAACACCCAGCCTAAAATTCACTGCCAATAAAAGCAGAGGAACGCGAACCACAACGCTGCGAGGGTGATTTTAGGTCGATTAGGCCCTAAAGGTAATCCGTCCCCAGTCCTTTCGTCTCGGCTATCGTACCTGATGTAATCTAACCTATCCTGACCTTACTTAACCTGATCTAATCTAAGATGAATTAAGAACCTACCCTGCCCTTACCAAATTGAAATATAAAATAACCTATTATAACCTAGCGTTAACATAACGTAACTTAATCAAACCTTAAGTAAGCCAGTCTAATTCCAGCTAACCGAACAACCTAACTTAACCCAGCCTAATTTAACCTAACTTAACACGAACGATTTAGGGATAGAAGGGATTCGGGGCAGGATAATCATGTTACCACCGGGGTCACTTGGTAAACGCCTTAGTCACGTTAGGATTAATAGTAGTTGTAGCCTCAGGGTAATATAAAACGTGAAACCAATGGATTATAGACTGAAGCACCCCTAATTTTGCAATGCACCATCTCATTCTGGGGACGGAGAGAACTAATGGACGTTCGTATAACTGGGCACTGGAGCCACATAGTGCATAGGAGCCACTAGGTGAAGGCGTCCCTCTCAATACCTCAGTCACAGGGACAGGGTGAAATGTCTGCTTGGTATCCTGGCGCAGTTATAATATTCCTTACGATAAAGTGGAGGGCATATTGAAATCACCGCTGCAAAACTGAAGGGTTAACTGAGGTATAATAGGAGTAGTAGTAATAGTAGTGGTTGAATCTCCAGGCTCATTATTTTGAACGTGAACCCAGTGAACTACGGGGTGAAGCTGCCCTCCACCTGCAGCCCACCGACTTCCTTTCAGGTAATGGGAGGGAGTTTAGGGACATTTGTATAGCCGGGCAACGATGTGGCCTGGCCATATCTGTACCAGGGCACGAAGGCGTCCCTCTCCAGCACCACATCAACCGAGAACAATACTTACTAAAATAGAAGCTCAAGGAATTTGCAACATCTTAATTTTGTGCAGCATACTGGACTGGACAGCAACATCAGCAGAGAACACAGCACGAAGTATCACTTGAAATTTGTGGACATAAAATTCCTGTCGAAGCTTTAAAGCCGTACTCCTGTCGACTTAGGAGGGTTTTTAGCACCTCTTCCTCAATGATTTACTTTGTATTTTCTTGCTTTTTTATTTTCACGTTAGTGATAACTATGTTCTTTTATGTACAAACGCTGCATAAATAGCACAGATGATCAATGACGTACCATATGTAGATATAATTTTGTACGAAAAAAAGGTGGGTAACCTCTTTAATCTACTAGGATATGGATCTAAGTCACGGTACACACACACACACACACACACACACACACACACACACACACACACACACACACAGCGGCTAGTGCTGTTTTACCCTGTTCGATGTCTGGGAGACCGAGGCTAGGCTGCTGTAACCCTGTAAACTTAGACATATTACTATCCTACTTTCTTTGATGGCATTACATGATTAATAAACCTCCTAGCATCTCTCTGAATTCAAACCTATGCAAGGCCGTCACTCCGACTGGGGCGTTCTAACCATTAGGTTGTAAAGTCCCTGAAGGAAAATAGGCTGAAATTGTGAAAAGAGGTTACTACCCCTCTATCATGGTCACGTCCTCTTTCAGATTTTGTTCCACCTAACACTGGACTCTTTTATTCAGTCGAGTGAGTCATGAGATGACAATATAGATTAAAATAAAATATTGTCATCGTTGAGTCATGGTTCATTCTTTCTCTGCTATGCAGGCACTTAACCCCTTCAGTCCCCTTATGACTTTTGTTAGACTCAGATGCATGTTAAGGAGCAGCTCTGACCATCTGCCTCTCACTGACAACTCTCGGACGCGAGGTTTTAATTCCCATGGACATGAGGGACTTAAGCGATGCCAAACGACACCCCTACCCCTCACGCTACATCACACACTCAACCATGCCACCCTGTCACACCACACCACACAAAATCACTCGCACACCACACCACACAGAACATCTGATCATGAAAACCCTCTCACACCACACCACACAAAATCCCCCCCAAACCACACGACCCACCTGTCACCCTCTCACACCACAACACAACGTCATCCCCTACACACATCACACAGTACAGTATCACCTCCATCACACAATCCATCGTGCCACTTTCTCATACCACATAACACAAAATCACCCCTACTGTACCACCTCACACATGCCACTCTTTGATAACACACCACATAAAATAATAGCCCACAACACTACACTACACAACCCACCGCCCCATCCTTTTACACCAATACACACAAAATCGCCCCCTCCACAAATACCACTACCATCACACCACACCAAAGATATTAATCGCAGATCCCTGAATCGTCTGCAACTTTATTTATTTATTTATTTATTTTTTGTGATTGTTTTATTCTTAGCACCTTTCTGGCGATTTTGGTCAACTGCTTTATTGAACACAAGTATGGAAGGAGTTTCTGTAGGTTGGAAAAGTCTCAAGTAAACTGAATAGTATCGTGATGTTGATACTGATGTAGTTGTTTTTGTTGATCTGACTCCTGGTTCACTTGACACTTGACCCCAGTGGACTGTAAGCTTAAGTGCCATCTTACACAACATCATTGTCTTTTCGAGGGTTAGGGATGTAGTTGAGAGATGTTTGTTTAATCAATTAGCTGGGCAGGCTGGTTATATCAGTGGCAGCACATGAAATCATCCCTCTCTACCACCATCATGGGACTGAATGGGTTACTATAATTGGTTTGTTTTCATCTGACAGAACTGTCACTCTCATAACTTCATTACTCAGTCGTGGTAGCATGAAATTCGATGAGCCTTAGTTGTGTGTTAGGAATGAGTCTTAGTGGTTACTGGTCAAATCCACCTTCTAATATGACTAAAACTGGCCATCACGTGAGCCGAAATGGGTCAATGATCATTCTTAAATAACAGTAAAAGCGTTATAATCCATACTTTTGTTGAGCTGAGAGAATTTTTCGGTATATAGATTAACCTTCTCATTGCAATAATGTCTGCTTTGTTGCTGCTTTCTTGTATTCATGCTGCCTACAGACGATTTTGTTCAGTTCATGGGAGACCTATAAGAGTCAATGGCATCAGCTCAAAGATGTATTTGATTTCTACCACCAACAGGCGATTCGGTTCAGAACTAGACAGACTTCAAGCAGTGTAAGGTGTTAGTGAAGGCTATATCAGACCCCCTGCAGTTCGAAAAGTAATTCCCAGTCTCAGCTGCGGACGATGAGTACTTGGGGACTGAGGCTAGTATTGCTTAAAGGCCCTTTTAACTACATGCATACATAATTACATACATACATACATACATACATATATATATACATATATACATATATACATACTGTATATTCATACAAACATGAATACTTACATCCATCCATCCATCAACGAATCCTATGTTTCCCCATGAGGAGCGCAGGAGCCCGGGGCTAGACAAGTTGGTCCTAACATTTAAGATGAGAGTGACCACCTTCAATCATCCCTGAGTAGCATTATGTAAGCAATAATCCCCAATCACCCTTTGGAGATAAACCTACACAGGCTCAATCCGATTGGAGCTCCTTAATTACCCACTAAACCACCAGGCGCCATATTCTGGTTATATGGTTACAGGATTGTCACTCAGTGCAGAGTCACTCATACGCAAAAGGAAGAGGAAAAAGTGAAGGAAAGAAAGACAGAAGAGGGAGTGTAAAGTCACCCGTGGGCAGAAGGAAGAGGAAAGAATGAAGTAAAGAAAGCCAGAAGAGGAAGGAAGGAAGAGAGGAAAGGGCAGACACCGAAAAGCAGTACTACATTGAGGGAGTGGATGGTGAGTGCCCCCACCTACCACCAACACTAGTATAATACTGCCATATGTGAGTATCACAAACATTAAAGAAACGTTGCCACTGCATTTTTCATTAATCAACACTTGATAAAATTACCTCATACCATTCATTTGTTTATTTATTTATCGGGAGCTCTCATAAGCGTGGAGCCAGGGGCTTCAGCCTTATTAAACTCCATGGAAATCCATCCTGACTACTCGTAGTCTGAGTAAGATCGTCTGGGAATAGTTTAGTAGGTATCCTCTTTTCCGTATAAAATCGTCTGAGGATAGCAAGAAGAAAATATGAAAGATGTCATCGGTGTAGAGAGTTTAAAGGTTAAAATATAAACTTGAATCATTTTAGCAGGAGGACTGTGTTTATTATTCTTTCCTTTAGGGTTTTAGGTTTTTCATCTCTGTCTACCTTGCAATAAAGTCAAAAGCACAGCGAAAGCTCGAGATAGTCTTGGAGAGAGAAGGAACAAAACTGACCAACGCGGCAGAAACACACAAGATGAAGTCCATGTCTGTCTTATTCATCTCTCTCTATCCCTCTTATTATCTCATTTTCTTTCAGTTTCCCTCTCTTTTTCATTTTCCCTATCTTTCTCTTGTTATCAGAAATTGTTGAATGTGTTTGTCTATAGGATGGATAAAATAAATTGTGCTGGGATTCGTGAGTGAGGAAGGATGTACTGTAGAAGTGTGTGCTGAGAAATTGTGGTTCCATTAAGAGAACAGCCTTCAGAATAGGTTGTAAAAATGATACATAGGCCTAAATGAATGAGCTGAGGGGTAGGTGGCCGTGGACAAGACCAGGAAGAAGGTGGATGGATATGGTAAGTGACTGTAAATAGTGAAGAGATGGATGTTGATTTAAAAAAAAAAAAAAATGGAGTGAATGGATGAAGTCTGAATGGAAATAATAATGACGACTTGTTCCCTTTTTCAGTTTGGCAGGCAATAGAATTATCTCCACCCAAAGAGCATTATGCAACGCACAGATAGTTTTTTGTGGACAGTTTAGGCCTGTGAAATAGAGTCGAAACTGTCGAGGTCTTGAATAATAAGTAAATTCATATATTTTCCCATCTATTGCAAAGCATATTAATCAGGTCAGGGATGGCCTCAAACAAATCGCATTCACATCGACCTCTCCTATGCCATTTGGCTGCCCTCCATCCAATTCACACACCCCTCTATCATATATCTTCCCACTCCATCTTTCCATCTAATCCCTGGTCCTCCATTTTCCGTCTCTCCATCCATCTCACACACATTCACTCCCCTAGTCAGTCTCATATTCTCTCTCCTCTCGTCATGGGCAGACCATCCCAGAGTATCTCTCTTAACACTTCGAATCATCCATGTCAACACCACGGCACTCTTTCACTTCCTCCTGTGTCTGTCTTTCCATGCAGCTTTATTTGCTCCTCTCAAATAACTCATTTCCATTGCTTTTACTCTTGACTTATGTCCTTCCAACAGGGTCCAAGCATCACGTTCGTAATTTAGAGTGGGGATCACAATACTGTCATGCAGAGACTTCTTTGCTTCCATGCACACTTAACACTGGTTTCAGTGTATCAACCTTTATACTCTGCTGTACTCTTTTAAGCAGTTCATCGTCTAAACTTCCATCCATACTCATCACACTAAGTAAAAACTTGATTGCACTCACATGCTCCATTTGCTGACCATCCAGCCTCATTGTACTGTACATGATGTGACTCAGTTCTTCCAAAGATCATTACTCATATCGACATTCACTTTTACAGTAGACTCCGTTTCTTACATACGCTCTCAAACTCATTCAGCAAGCCTTGCATCTCACACTCATCTTCACCTAACAACACAGTGTCGTCAGGAAACAACAATATACAAAATTTTCAAACACTTCCTCTCTCATGAGAGACGCCCCAACATCCATTACCCTAATTATACTTGGTTTCACGTAGTCTGACGCACTGATTTTGCCAGCCGAGGACAGGTGGATTTGGTATCACTGCGCGATGCACTCGTGCGGTGATTGGTGGATTTCCGTTATGTTTTGAACGTGCACCAAATTGACTTTGTATTCCAACCAAGACACCTCATTGATTTGTAAAATACCGGAATATATAGATACAAATTAAAACAATGATATCTTTAATGATAAATATGTGCCTCTTAAATCACTAGAGATAAACCTGAACGACAATGATAACAAAAACTAAGTAAAGTCGCGACTGGATGCATACGGACGAGAGTCAGCGACTGATTTATTTGTTTAAATTCATTTCATTATGTTTGATTTCGTTCACACTGCACGCGGTTTTATTACAGCAGCAGAGTTAAACTGTTATTTTCTCATGGGGTTTCCTTTTATCTTACCCTCTTTTCTTCCACCATTAACAAAAATTCGATTAATTCTACAGTGATGTAATCCATTACGGCTCTCTGTCGAGGGGACAGAGATACATGCTTGAGGAAAGGGTACACGGTGGCCAGGGAAAGGGTGTCCGTCTGTCTGTGTGTATGTCTATCTCATGATACGAAAATCTTTGGGAAAATCAAACACCAAACTTATTCATGTAAGAAATAATTTTTACTGAATCTGACTGGGAATACAAAAAAAAAAAAAAAAAAAAGATTTTTAAAGCTACTGTTACCTATGAAGGTAATGGAAATGTGTATGTACACTATATATATTGAGAATAGCACGGAATTACCCCAGTGAGGTGTGTGTGTGTGTGTGTGTGTGTGTGTGTGTGTGTGTGTTCTTACCTAATTGCTCTTACCTAATTGTATCTTTACAGGAATGAGTCAAGCTCGTACTGTCCCGTGTCTTAAACCATATTAATCGTACATATCCTTAAATTTGTGAATTGTTTTGGCACACACTATTTCATTCGGTAGTGCATTCCACTGATCAATTGCTCTGTTTAGGAAACTGAATTTCCTTACGTCTTTATCACCTCTCTTCTTATGCAGTTTTTTGCAGTGTCCTCTTGCTGATGCTTCCCCATAGGTTAAGTAATCATTTATGTCTATTTTCTCCTTCCCTGATATGCATTTATATAGCATTATCATGTCACCTCTTTTCCTTCTCTCCTGTAGTGTTGGTAGATTCAGTTTATTTAGTCTTTCTTCGTAGCTTAGATCCCTTAAGCTTGGTACCCATCTTGTAGCGGCCCTTTGAACTTTTTCAATCTTGTCTATGTTTCTTCTTGTAGCTCTGTACAAGAGTTTGTGTTAGTAATTCTCCTTTGTATTTTTGCATCATCTGCAAACATATTTAGATAGCTTTCATTTCCAGTGTTACTGTCTATATCATTTATATACACTAAAAACATGATTGGTGCCAGCACTGAGCCCTGTGGTACTCCACTAGTCACTTCTTTCCATGATGAGTAATTTCCCCTTAGTACTGTTCTCATTTCTCTTTTTATGAGAAAATCTTCCATCCAACAAAACAGTTTGCCTCGAATTCCTCCTTGATGGTACAGTTTCCATAAAAGTCTTTGGTGTGGTACTGTGTCAAATGCTTTCTTGAAATCTAAATAGATACTGTCCACCCATCCTTCTCTTTCCTGTATTGTGTCTGTTACTCTGTCATAATAGCTCAACAGATTAGTAACACATGATTTTCCTTTTCTGAAACCAAACTGTCTTTCTGTTATCATAGTGTGTTCTTCTATATGATTTACCCAAGCTTTTCTTATAAGCTTTTCTAATACCTTGCTAACAACACTGGTCAGTGATACTGGTCGGTAATTGAGTGGAATTTGTCTATTCCCTTTCTTGAATAAGGGGACAATGTTTGCTTTCTTCCAAATATCAGGTAGTTTACCTTGACTCAAGGATTTCTTGAAAATAAAATAATGGTTTACTTAACTCCTTTGCACATTCTCGTAGCACGCAACATGAAATTTCATCAGGACCATTTGCTTTTCCTCTGTCTAATTTACTTAACTCCTCCTGTATCACTTTTTCTGATATTTGTATAGCTGGTAGTATGTGTGGGCATGCATGTTCCACATAGTCCCTCTCAAAATTTT
The DNA here is from genome assembly GCF_032717465.1 of Coenobita brevimanus. Classification (NCBI taxonomy): domain Eukaryota; kingdom Metazoa; phylum Arthropoda; class Malacostraca; order Decapoda; family Coenobitidae; genus Coenobita; species Coenobita brevimanus. The sequence continues at coordinate 16,446,483 of NC_137030.1, read as the reverse complement.
ATTCTTCTGTAAAAACTGATTGGAAATTCTTATTTAGTGCTTCACAAATATCTTTCTCTTCTGTGTAGGTGATTCCCTCGTCCGTAATGGATTGTATTTTATCTTTTACTTTGGTTTTGCTTCTGATGTAGCTGTAAAATAGCTTCGGTTGATCACTACTTTTATTTATGATATCCTCCTCAAACTGTGTTTTGGCTTCCCTCCTTTTTCTTGTATAATCGTTTCTTGCCTGTTTGTAATTATTATATGCCCTTTCACTATTGTGTCTTCTGTATCTATTCCACAACAAATCTCTTCTTTCTTTTGATTTTTTACATTCTGTATTGAACCATTTATTTATTTTCTTTTCTGCTTCTTTGTGCTGTGGGATGTACTTCTGGACTCCTATTTCATAAAATTCACAGAATTTTTTATATACAGCATTTAAATCTTGTCCTCTAAGCTTATTTTCCCAATCAGTTTCTAAGAAATACTTCTTTAGGTCATGATAATTATCCTTTTCATAGTTTAGGCTCTTTTTGTAACTTTCATTGCTGTTAACTGTCATATGCTCTCCTGAAGTTGCAATTTAGTACTGCATGGTCGCTTTTGCCGAGTGGAGTGTGATATATTAAACTGTCAATATCATTTTCTTGCCTAATAAATATGAGATCTAGCATTGAGGGTACATCTAGTTCTCTTTTTCTGGTGGTTTCCCTCACATGTTGCGTTAGGAAAAACTCTTGCACGAGATCCAGGAGCTTTTAGTCCCAACAGCTTTCTTGGCTTATTATATCTAGAGTATTCCAATTTATATTTGATTTAAAATCTCCAGTTAGTATAATTCTTTCCGATTTCTCTTCCATTTTATGTAGTAATGCTCTTAAACTCTGAATTGTACTCTCTGCCAATTCCTCATATTCGTCTCTTTCCCATGTGTTTGATCTGGGTGGCATGTACAAATTGGCTACAATTACTTTCCCTTCAGATGTATTGATCTCTACTGCAATCAGTTCTACTTGTGAGGGTATATCTAGTTCTAGTTCTTTGACTTTTCGATTTTTCTTAGTTGATATTATAATTCCTCCTCCTCTTATTAAGTTCCTATCTCTTCTCCATATATTATATTCCTCTAAGTTTAGTATGTCATTTGATATCCTTGGTGTTAATTTTGTTTCAGTTAGGCATATTATATGTGGTTCATTTTCTCTGACATAATCATTCATCTCTAATAATTTAGTTACCATTCCATCCACATCTGAGTACATCAACTTAATCATCTTGTTTATATACTTGTCATGACATGATCCTACTACCTTCCTCCTTTTTATTCCCTCTTGTTTATGTACCACTTTCGTACCTGCAATCCTATTACTTTGTAAAAAAAAAAATGTATTCTTCTCCTCTTCTGATCTTCCCTCATTTTTTGTTTTTGCTTCCTCCCTCTTCTCTTTCAGTAATTCCAGTTCCTCTTATGTTAGGCATCTTTTTATCCATACATTTTTGAACTCCTCTTTTTCCATAAGATTCTTTGCATTTTTTAGTATCTCCTCCACGGTGTTTACACTCTGGAAGGTTACCTTTAGAGGTCTTGACTTGCTTTTCTCGTATTTCCCTAACCTTTTGTGTTCCTCTTTGTCTTTACTACAGATTTCCTCTTATACATCTTTCAATAAGCTCGTTACATTTGCCAGTTCCTTTTTGTCTCTTGAGATCTTGTTTTTTACTTCTTCCTCTTCTATACCAGTGATTACTATAGAGTTGTTGATATCTACTGAATCTTTGACTAACTTTGGATTGTTTTGGATTATTCTTTTCACTTCCTTTTTAATGCTTTTTTCTTCCACCCTTGTTTCTAAGTCTTTCTTTACTTTCACCATTTCAGCTTTTGTAGCTTTGCACAGCTTCATTCACCTGTATTATCTTCTCCTCAATATCACTGCTCTGGTCTATCAGACTGCTTACTTGCCTAATTGTCTCTGTATCATTTTTGAACTCTTCCAATACTCTTGTGGTTGACTACTGTACTTGCCATTTCACTCATTTTCCTCCTAAGTGTACTCACTTCCACTGTTAGTTCATCTATTGTTGTGTCTTTCTTGTTGACCTCCCTTGCTAGTTTTTCTATTTCTTCCTTTTGCAAGTGCATCTGCTTCTTTATTTCATAAGTCTCATTCTGGAAAGCCATATCCAGTCTGTGTACATGCTCCACCAATTTATTGTGAGTCTCCATTTCAACCAGTTATTGGTAGAAATCATCATCCTGCTTTCTACCTTTATCCCTTTTCTTTTCCAAATATGCTTTACTAAAGTATGTGGCCATTTTGCAATACCAAAAGCACAGAGTACTTACATTCCCTGGGGCAGTTGTAGTCTAAACAAACAATCATCTGATTGAGCGCATTCTTTCGCTACTTGGTTCTCTTTTCTGTTTGAACAAGTTTTTCTTAAACTTCTTTTTTTTTTTTTTTTTTTTTTTTTGTTTAATAATAGAAAACCATTTAGTCTAACCTGGTACAGAGCTTGACTCATATAAAGATACTAATTTAGGTAATGCCACTGGCCGTGCTGGCTCGGTATGGAGCCTGTCGACCTGCGTCCACTCTCCTTGGTGCCTCCTCGGTGTGTGTGTGTGTGTGTGTGTGTGTGTGTGCTCACACGAATCATAATTATTAGAAGCTAAGCGTATCTAGGGTAAAGTTGTATATTAGCAGATGAGGTAATGAAGGACATGGTGTAGACTGTAAACTGTGACACATTGTAGTAGTGGTGGGAAAAACATTCGAGCCTTCACAGGACCTCGGATCACAACCACCTTGCTATGAACGTCTGAATTCCCACCACAGTCGCTAACTGTGTTCATATGCATCCAGCCGTGACTTTACTTAGTTTTGTTATCTCTGTCGTTCATGTTTATCACTAGTATTTAGAAGGCACATACTTATCATCAAAGATATCATTGCTTTAATTTGTATCTATATATTCCGTTATTTTACAAATCAATGAGGTGCCTTGGTTGAAATACAAAGTCAATTTGATGCACGTTCAGACACAACGGAAATCCACCAATCACAGTCCAAGTCCATTGCGCAGTGTTACCAAATCCACCTGTCCTTGGCTGGCAAAATTAATGCATCAGACTATGTAAAGCTGAGTATAGTATCATTTACCTCCGCCAGGAGGTATAAGTTTTTGCCCGCATTGGTTGGTTTGTCTTTGTCCGTCTGTCTGTTAACAGGATTACCCAAAAAGTTATGAATGGATTTTGCTGAAATTTTTATAAGTGGTTCGGTATGGTCCAATAAACAATTTACTAGGTTTGGGTTGTGAGCAGGAAATTTTTATTTATTTGTTCAAACCATATCTGTAAAAGTTCTCAATGAATTTCAATGAAATTTTGTGGAAAGCTGAGCCATGGGCCAAGAATGAGCTGATTACATTTTTGGGCTAATCCGGATCCGGATCCGGGTGCTACAGAACAGTATCTTCAAAAGTTCTCAATGAATTTCAGTGAAAATTTGTGGAAGGAAGGGCTATGGGCCAAGAAAGAATTTTTTAAAAATTTAGGTCGGATTCGGATCCGAATTCTGAACCTACCACACAGTATCTCCAAAAAAAATCACAACGAATTTCAATGAAAGCTTGTGAAAGGGTGGGCCATGGTACAAGAAAGAATTGTGTAAATTTTGGGGCGGATTCGGATCCGGATCCGGCATTGGAGGAGGTATGAGCTCTGTGAGTAGTGTCTAGTTTGTAAATCCATCCATTTCCAAATCAAACAACCACAGAGACATGCCAAGTGTTCCATATCATTTGGCAGATTGTTGATAGTTCTCCTGCTTTTCTCCTTCACTGTTTCTGTTTCTGGATCCGTGTTCCTATTCGGTTCGACGGGATGTAACGCTGGTATGATGGATGGGAGGACGGAAGGATGGAATCTGTTAGTATCAACAACGGATAAGCAGTATGGTGTGCATACCTGTTCAGACACATTCAGAGATAGGCAGACGGAAGAGCAGAGACACCGGCATTCACACACACACACACACACACACACACACACACACACACACACACACACACACACACACACACACACACACACACACACACACACACACACACACACACACACACACACACACACACACACAAGCTGTCCCTCAACCCCTCCTTCTCCTCCTATCACTACAACTTTTATTCTCCTCCTCTCCTTGTTTCCTTACCCCCCCTTCTCTCTCTCTCTCTCTCTCTCTCTCTCTCTCTCTCTCTCTCTCTCTCCGTTGTATTCCTACTCCTCTTACCCTCCCCCTCTCACTCTCCCGTGTCTCCAACTTCTTCCTCGGTACAATAAAACTCCTTCCATATTGTTCTTGCCGGTGGACACGCTTCAATTATTCCTTCGCCAACTTTTCACATGCAAAGTTCCAGCTTCCGTTTTTGCCTCTGCCTCTCCCGGGGAACACGAGACGCGATGCCCTGCTAAGTACATTACAGGGCAGGTCTAATTTTTCCTGCTTGCAGTGTGGGTATTATGCAAACCATCGAACTTTCTGTTGCAACCCTGTTTTGTTGTTGATAATGTTGCGAAAGTTTTGCATATCTTGAGTTTTATTTTTGGGTAAGGTTGGAGGGGTGAGGGAGGGGGGGGGAGGGTGTTAAAATTTCAGCTCGTGGGTGGAATGCCATGTATCCCCCTCCCTCTTTTTTTTTCTTTTTGCCCACACAGTTATGCAATTCCTGTTATAAAACAAAATCCGGAGCCCCATTTTCTTTAGATAACTAACCTTTTCAGTCTGATGCTGTATTTATAATAATTCTTCATATTTCCAGATAATTTGCTTAAGTTTAGGGTAGTCTGATCGAAATAGAATGGTTAGCTATAAACTTCGTTAACCCTTTCATTTATATAGGCTTTCCGGAGATGAATAAAAGAGCAAAGGCAGCAAGAATGGACCATATTACGTCATCGAAAGGAAAGGTTGATGGTGTGTGTTGCCTCACACCTATGGACACAATAATACTAATATTCGTACTAATACTGACACTAATATGAGCATGAATAATTATACACTACACAAGAAATAAAGTGTAAGCTTAGCGACGGACAAGTTCCAATACTTTTCTTATTAAAATATTCCCTTAATGTCGTTCACTTTCTTTTGCACATTGTAATTGCCATGTTATATTCCTATTATAATTCCATTATTAATAAGTCCTTTGACAGTATTTTTTGACGCGAGTTATAACGATATGCAGGGTATAATTATAATAAGATAACAATACAAAGGGGATCAGGGCAGAGCATTTCTTTTAAAGGGGGGGGGGAAGAGGAAGATTCAGATTTGTCTTCCTTTACATCAATAGTGTGGTGTTCAGGGCCGTACTGTAGGTGGCATCGATGGCTTAGAAGCACCTCTTCCTTTGCGATTTATTCTTCTTAGTTCACCAGTGCATTGTCTTATTTGCTAGCTTAAGTCATTTTAATATTGACACAGATTACAGCAACACCGCACAATACGGAATGGCCAGAATACACTGCTGTGGAAGTGGTGCCGCGAAATTTCCAAAATAACTCAAAATACGACTCAGGAGAGTTCGAATATTTCCTTTCCGAGTAAGTTGTTTCTTGTGACGGCATTTTTCTTTACATTTTTTTCTTGTTCTCGCCAAATTATAATATTTCGGTTAAGAAACAAATTTTCACGTTATTTTCCCTTATCATTCTTCCATTACTGAAATTTATGGAGATTTAGGGGGGACTTACCTATTGACGTATGAATTTTAGATACTGAGTATGTCTAGGGGCGACGCTGTTGGTTTGTCTCTCATTGACAATGTTCGGAAATGAGGTGTTTTCACTTCTGTAAACTTTAACTATTTTATCGAAACCACGCATACCATACAACACAGCATACCACCCTCTTACATCATACCAAGCAAACCCACACACACCATACCACCTTCTTACATCACACCAAACAAAGCACCTTCCCACACACATCACACCACCCTCTTTTACCACACCAAACAAATCCCCCTCCCACACACACCATGCCACCCTCTTTCATCACACCAAACAAATCACCTTCCCACACACACTATACCACCCTCTTTCATCACACCAAACAAATCACCTTCCCACACACACTATACCACCCTCTTTCATCACACCAAACAAATCACCTTCCCACACACACTATACCACCCTCTTTCATCACACCAAACAAATCACCTTCCCACACACACACACACGTCACAAAATACTTTGTGGCTTTCATTTATACAATACACGGTGATAGACAATAAGCTTCTGCACAAACATATAAAACGTGCTGTATAGTTACAGCTTAAATACACATACTTACTTCAGATATCTGCATAACTCAAACACTAAATAATCACCAACAATAAATACTCAACACTGTATATATTCATTCATTTATTATAACATTTATTTACTACCAACGAGTGTTACCATTTATACCTACATAAAATACGTGTTTCATACATACAGCTATACATTATTACATCTACAAAGTAATAAAGAAAATATACCATCACAGTTACTCAGTGAGCAATTAAAAGAACTGTATTTAACATTTATTAATTAAAGCTACCTAGTGGAAACATATAAATTAAGTTACAAGGTAAACTAGAGAAAAAAAAAATGGCCAACACAAATGACGTTAGCAAGAATGAACATCTTCAACACAATCGTGAAGACAAAGATTTCCACACAATGCTGACACATATATTACCCACGATAGGTACAAGTGAACAACAAGTCAGTGTATATAGTTAATATATACTGTATATAGTGTATATATATATTTTTATATAAAACAACAAACTATGGGACTATATAATATCATTTTCAGTAATACCTGTGCAATATAAACTAAACTTTAAAAAAGTATCCCAAGGAAATTAGCCAGTAATTATGCAACCATGAACAACATAGAAAAAGCGTACACAAGCGAAGAAGAACAAACTATGGAAAATCAATACATACAGAAAAAAAAAGAAAGAAAGAAAGAAAAAGTAAGAAAGAAAAAAGAGAGAACTAGAGTAAGATCACATAACAAACAAATGAAAATAAGTGTAAGTGTTACTACATATGCCCAAATACCACATAAACTACAAACAAAAAAGCAAATTGTTGTCTCCACAAGCAAGTGGCATGACACATCATCACTATCATCGACCGCAGCATATGTTAGGACTGCAATTATTACAATTATGTAACTCCATATTATAATTATGTAACTACAAACGATTGCATTATGTTACACTTGCTACAGTTATGTAACTACAAACAATATGTACCATTTATGTAACAGTTGCATTAACAAGATGTAACTTTTATGTAACTTTAACTACAATTATGTAACTACAAACGATATGTAACAATTATGTAACTACAAACGATATGTAACAATTATGTAACTACAAACGATATGTAACAATTACGTAACGACAAACGATTGCATTATGTTACACTTGCTACAATTATGTAACTACAAACGATATGTAACAATTATGTAACGACAAACGATTGCATTATGTTACACTTTGCCAATTAACAGTTGCATTAACAAGATGTAACTTTTATGTAACTTTAACTACAATTATAAGGCCAAGACACTTATGTAACAGTTACATTAACAAAATGTAACTACAGTTATAAGGCCAACACAATTATGCATTTCACTACAATAACCCAAGTACATACTGTATTACAGTTAAATAATTTACTTTAATGCATTTATTCAAATATGTATACAACTTGTTTAAAATGTAATATTACTGAATAATCAATATTTACTATAAATATTATATGTATACAATATTCATACAATTATGTTAATTTTACAATATTATGTATTTCACTTAATTAGCTTATAAATTCATTATAATGTGTATATAATATGTATTAATATGTTAGGACTATTAACTGTCGATGGTACGCCATTTTCGCGCGGCCGAGCAATGTGTTAGGACTCCATATTATAATTACAAATCATAATAAATAGATAGATAGAGAGACAGATAGAAGCAGGGAGTCAGATGATGAGAAGGTATTGTGCCTGCGAGAATCGAGCAATGCTAAACATGCTTACACACTCTTAACTCAAGGAATGCTTGATAGGCACACGACAGCGCCTAGTGACCATACACACACATACACACATACTCACACACAGGCTTCTAGAACTTTCCATCACAGGGAACACACGTGATACATCTTCTGTTTCACCAGAATTTAGGAAAGAGAGCGCAGAGGGAGGTTAGCCACAGAACAGGCAGGAGCAGAAGGAGACAAGCCATACAAGAGGTAGGTCGCAGGGAGGAGGGCTTGGCAACTTGAGAGAGAGACAGAGGGAGCAAGACAGATAGCTAGCTAGCGGGACTGGACTCTATACTCCGCTCTGTGTGAGAGACTTGTTAATATTTCCAAGACAAATAAAAATAGTCCCATACTATTCTTTACCTCTCCTGTCACTACATGACAAATGGGAAAGAAGATTATCTACTACAAGCTACTCCAAGATATAAAAACCGCTCGTCCACAAGTCTAATATATATATAACTCAACCACAAAGGAACCACAAAGTATTTTATGACACACACACACACCACATCAAAGCCATTAACCCCTTAGCGGCCAGAGCTTCTGTGCGAGGGATTTTGTCTGAAGGGTGCTAGGCGTACCGCCCTCTGCCTGTCGGCTCATAGTCGCAAAGCTCATAGGTCCCTACCCCGGGATTTCCTTTTTATTAAATTTTGAAAATGCCCAGTTCCGTCCTATATCGGGGACGCGGGGCGCAAAGAGGTTGACCGAGGGGTCCTGAAGCTCCCACATCTACTGCTTTTGTATTCGTTTATTTATTTAATTATTTATTTTTGTTACGTATTCCTCAGTAGTGCGGCGCGTAACTATAGCCTTATATTAGCCTGTCGCTGCCTCCTGCCTCCACCTTACCCACTTCAGCCCGAGAACGTAACTGAGTTTAGGAAAGAGCCCTAGGAATGGAAGGGTTCGAAATTTCTCCCTTGGTTTAGAGAGTGTAAGAATATAACAGTAACTGGGCTTTTTATCGTATTCTAAAGAGCTTTGTAGATTTTGGCCTTATTCTCGTTTAGTATGAAGGCTAGCCTTAGCGATTTATTTTTAAATATAGTTATATAATATTCTTTGTGTACGTTATTTATGCAGTGTATGGCGATACTGGAAGGGTTTATGTAGCACAGAATAGGACAGTAAGCTGTAATAAACATAATAAGTCGTTTAGGAACAGTGTTACGGAGCATCCTTAGCCGACGAGGATACGAGCCTTTGTGACAGCTGTATTTTCCTCACATTGGACATCATTATCCTCCTCCGTACTACTGTTGCAAGGGTTGTTGATATTAACACGACATAAATAAAACGAGAGAATGTTAGCGAGCTGTATGGAAAGTAGGCTAAATCGCTAGGAAAGAGGTGCTTATATGCCTCCAAAGTCTCTTAATGCGACCTGTTGTCCTGCTGCAAGAGTTGAGCGTACGACATGAGACTGATGAAACGTATATCACATATTTCTCTTTTTTTTTTTTTTTTATTGTTTTCTTATCATTTTCCTAACATACGATCTCCCCCGCCCTCTCTTTCCCTCGTCATCTATCCCCAACTGTATTTTCTTTTCCTGTCATTATCCAGCGCATAATGACACCCATGAACTTCTTTCTTGATTTTTCTTGTCCTTTCCCTGTCGTGGTGGAACCTAGAACGACACCCATGGGACGTTTACATTTGTGTGTGCGTGTGTGTGTGTGTGTGTGTGTGTGTGTGTGTGTGTGTGTGTGTGTGTGTGTGTGTGTGTGTGTGTGTGTGTGTGTGTGTGTGTGTGTGTGTGTGTAGCAGGTAGCGACACTAATTTAAATTTTGTATCATGGTCTTCAGCATAAAGAAGCTAATATATATATATATTTTATCTCTATAAGGTTTTTTTCTCCATCATGTCTTTTCTTTTGCTTTTTTTCATTTTGGTGCAGTAATGATTTTTTTCCTTCTTGTCTTCACCCTTAGTTTGTCGTTTTTGCTCCTCTTTTCCTATCTGCTTTTCCTTTTTTGTATCATTACTTATCTCTTACAACCATTTTCAGGTGGCGTAGTATGTAGTGAAATCCCTGTGTTTTTCCCCCTCTGTCCTGATCCATTGTTCGCTTGTTTTCCCTTTTCCGTGGTGGTGTAGCGCCTAACGACAAGTATTTGTTACCCTGTCGCAGCCTTCCTACTCTCCCCCTCCTCGCGCGCTTTAAACTTGTTCAGCTCGAATAAAGATCAGAGTAAAGCACAATCGGTGTGTGTGTGTGTGTGTGTGTGTGTGTGTGTGTGTGTGTGTGTGTGTGTGTGTGTGTGTGTGTGTGTGTGTATGTGATAATTTATTCTTACTGCTCTTTTGTTCTTTTTTCTTTCTTGATGTTGAACGTAACAACACGTGAATTTTTTTCTTATAGATCTATCATACTTTTTGTCTTTTGTGTCCTCACTACTTTATCTTTATTTTTTGATCCGTTTATGTTTTCAGGCCTTTTACTTTATTTTCCATCTTTTTTTTCCTTATTTTTGTGTCGTGATCTTGTGTGTAAGGACATCTATGCAATCGCCATCACTTCCAAGTACTACAAAGGGCAATATGTTAGAGGTCTTAGGTGACATCAGTGTATTTGTTTACGTCTCATGTCGACTGTGTTGGAACACACCTTTGCAATGGGCAGATCACAATAGACGTAAACAGATACGTTGGTGCTATAAAAGACCCTCTTGCTTTGCTTTTCTTCATCTCGTTGATTTAGATAAAATTTGCTTTCTTTAAAACAAACAGCCCCGAGAGAAACATTAGGCCTGTTGCTGTTTGCTGGTCTTTCCAGTTTTTACTGTCCTTTGACCGTCATCATACCAGCTCATATAGTATTTATAATTGAAAGTGACTCGGCTTCTTCTCAAGCTGATAGAGGTCCGTGCAGCGCGAGAACGTCATTTACACGTTATTCTTACCGCTAATGAAGTTTATGCGGCTTAAGACAGCACCTTTGTTAATGGTCATCGAAAAGTCTCTCCTGAGGTAGATTAGACCGTCAGATGATAATAGTAAAATGAACAAAAGGTAAATAAATGAAGGATCGTTTTGACATAATTAACCATACAAGATCTGTCCTCCATTTTTTTCTTTTTCTGAATTAGAGAAAAGTACGCATTACCCTCTTTTTCATTCTTCTTCTTGTGGTTCTATGTGTAACACCCATACGATTTTTTTATCGTTGATTTTCCTTTATATTTTGTTTTCCTTTTTTTCCTGTCACCGCCTCCCCCTGCATCCTACTGAACTCCATCACTGGAAGAAACATGAATATAATGAACCAGACGCCGTCGCACTGGAGGACTTAATGCCATGAAGTAAGAATGTAATGTACGATCTTGGCTATAATATACTTTCCCTCTTTCCCTTTTCCTTTTTCCGATTTTATTCTTTGTGTTGTGGCTTAGCACGTAACAGAGCTTATGCGATCTTTTTTAATATTTTCTTCTTTTCGTCTTCACCTCTTCCTCCCCCTCCTCCTCATCCTCTGTGTGTGTGTGTGTGTGTGTGTGTGTGTGTGTGTGTGTGTGTGTGTGTGTGTGTGTGTGTGTGTGTGTGTGTGTGTGTGTGTGTGTGTGTGTAACGTTCATGAAGCTCCATGGCCTCTCAGCATCTCTCATACCAGTTTATTTCTCTATCTGGCACGTTAATATATCCTTGTAATGCTTTTTATCCAATATCAGTCGGTTTTAGGGAGATTTAAAGAGTCATAGACCAGATTCATAAGGTGAAAGATAAAGAATAAATCGCTAAAGAAGGGGTGTTAGAGAACCTACAAATCCATATCAGTGTTAAAGAGATATAAAGGTCAATGAAGAAAATAAGTTGAAATGTGTAAAATAAATCCTTAAGAACGACGTGTTTAAAAGCCTACTACTCTATGTCTACTAAAGCTATGTGAAAAGCTTAGACGAGATATTAAGTTTAAAGGATCAAAATAAGTCGTTAAGGAAGAGGTGCTGGAACGCCTACAAATCTGCATCGGTATTAAAGATAACTAAAAGGTAAAGAGAAGAATATTAAAGTGAAAGATACAAAATAAATGGCTAAGGAACAGGTGCTAGACAGCCTCCTACTCCAGCGAGACCCCCGGGCCGTGGTCTTGTAGGTAAGAAAAGTACTGTCGACCCTCATGCTTCTCTCTCCACGGACTTTGAAAATAAGGTGTAGCGAATCCTCAGTAACCCAGACTGATGACACTGATGTATGGCCTAAGAAAGTCATCACTGTTGGTTGTTGCTGAGTCCCTACAATGTTTTTCAGAGTCCGTGGAGAGAAAAGTGTGAGAGGTGACAGGACTTTTGTTGTCGAGCGTACTGTGCCGGTATGTAAGGAAAGCTATCACATCACTTCTTGGTGCGAGTGTACATTATCCTGTTGCCGCCTTCCCCGGCCCCTTTCCAGCTCAAGGCGGACCCACCAGCATCCCAGGTTCTTACGAGCAAAGTTAAAACTACACAATAACCTCATTTTCCTGAATCACGGAGTTATGGAAAGTCAAGTTCCTTCGTAGAGCGCATTTACAAAGAGAAAACCCGGGAGAAAACTTATCGTGTCTGCATGTGGAAGTTGTGAGAGACGTCAGAGGCAGGCAGGCGGGATGGGACGGAGGGAGGGAGAGCGAGGTAAGAAAAGGAGGGAAGGAGGGAGGGAGAGGGAGGTAGGAAAAATAAGATGGTAAGGAGGGTGAAGCGAAAGGGAAGAAAGAAGGACATAGGTTAAAAAGGGTGGGGGAGATGGAGGGAAAGAGTGAGAGGATGAGGGTGGAAAGGAAGGCAGGAAAAGGAGGATGGGAAGAGGGAGAAAGTGGAAGAGGGAGGAGAGAAGAAGGTATGGAGGGGGAGAGTATTAAAGGTGGAGAGAAAGAGTCTGGGGGAGGTAAGGAAAAGAGAATGAGGTAGGAAGGCAGGAGGGACTAAGACAGAGGAGCAGAGAGGGAGGAATGATGAGAGGAGAGAGAGGTAGACAGGGAAGGAAGGAGAATGCCAGAAAGAGAGACAAAGAGGAGAGAGGTACGAAGAGGCAGAGAGGATGTTGGAAAGTTGGAAAGAGGTGAGTAGGGAGGGAGCAGTGTAGGGAAAGGAAGGAGGAGAAGTGGGAGAGAACAGGAGGAGGAGGAAGGGAGGGTGGTAGGCAGGGAGGGAGGAAGGCACGGAGAGGGAGGGAAGGGACAGCAATAGGGGAGAGTTGTAAGAGGTAGAGAGGGAGATAAGCAGGCAAAATGTGAGGGACAGAGGAAGGGACAGACTCATGCGAAGAAAGCGGGACACAGACAGAGAAACGGAAAGAGGGTACAAATGATGAGGTGGAGAGGATGGTTGTGAGGCAGATAGAAAAAAAAAAAAAAGGGGGAAGAGGAGACTGAGGGACGGTAGCGCAAGGAAAGGTAAGAGGAAGAGAGTGGGGGGAGGGAAAGAGGGAGGAAGGTAACGAGAGAGGAGGGCTGGATACATTCATTGAGGAAGAGAGAAAGAAGCGTGTGGAGAGAGAGGAAGAAAAAGGTAGGTAAAGAGAAAGGAAAAGAGGAATGAAAGAGTTTGGGGAGGTAAAGAAAGTGAAGCAGGAAAGAGGGAACCAGAGGAAAGAGAGACTGAGAAGGAACGAGTAGAAGAGGTAAGATGAGCGATGGAGGGACGACGAGGCAAGTAGGAGGGAGGGAGAGAGAGGAAGCGAGGCAAGGGGAGAGGGAGGAAGAGAACGAGAAGATAAGAGAGAGAGAAGTAGAAAATTAAATAAATGGTTCACCAAATTTCCTTCATTTGTAAAAAGAAATAAGATAGGTGATAAAAAGGGAGAAAAGGAACACCAGAACACAAGCAAAGGCATCTTGCAGTCAAACAATACAAGTAAATAGATAAGGACATCTCAGATCACTGGCACTGAAAGTTTCGTATAGGTCTTTACAGCATCAAACAAGATAAAAATTATAACAAGACGACTTCTCATTTCACTGGCTTGCAAAATTCCGTCCAGGTCCCTCTCATAGAATATCAAAATACTTCAGTTTAGACCATATAAGAAAGAGTAAATAAAATATAAAACTAAATATTTCCCAGTTCACTACGATTCAAATTTCACTCCAGAGGCTGTAATCATGGACTAGCAAGAAGAAATAACACTAAAAAGCGACGTCTGTTTCAGTTAATGAATTTACATAACTCCTTCCTGTAAAAAAAAAAAAAAAAAAAAAACACTTGGTTTACAAAATTCTCTCCACGTGTCGTCTTCTCCGTGGCCTCCTTCAGGTCCAAAAGGAAACTGCAGGAGTGATTTATTCTCGGCTCTTACGAGGAACCTTATGATCTCTGCCTTTTTCTTGCTCCTCTCTGCTCCACTACCTACCCCTCTGCCTCCTCTTATCCTTGCCTCCCTCCCTACCTACCCCTCTGCCTCCTCTTATCCTTGCCTCCCTCCCTACCTACCCCTCTGCCTCCTCTTATCCTTGCCTCCCTCCCTACCTACCCCTCTACCTCCTCTTATCCTTGCCCCCCTCCTTACCTACCTCTCTGCCTCCTCTTATCCTTCCCCCCCTCCTTACCTACCCCTCTGCCTCCTCTTATCCTTGCCTCCCTGCCTACCTACCCCTCTGCCACCTCTTATCCTGCCCTCCCTCCTTACCTATCTACCCCTCTGCCACCTCTTATCCTTGCCTTCCCACCTAGCTACCTTCCTGCCATTTCATCCTTGCTTCCTTCCGTACTTACTTCTTGCTACCCCTTTTCCTAGACTTCCTTCCTACCCAGCCCCCTGTCACCTTTTATCCTTGCGCTCTTCCCTACCTGCCCATCTGCCACCTCTTATGCTTGTACCCTTCCCAGCCTTGCTCCTTGACTGTCTTCTGTTACCCCTTATTTTTCCCTCCCTCTCTGCCTTCTTCCGAAGTCTCCCGCCTCTTTTACCTGTATCTCCGTTTCTCTACATGCCTCCCTCCCCATCTCTGTCTGTCTGTCTGTCTGTCTGTCTGTCTGCCTCTGTCTGTCTGTCTGTCTGTCTCTGTCTCTGTCTCTCTCTCTCTCTCTCTCTCTCTCTTCTTGTCCATGTCTCTGTCCTTCTGCCTTTATCTCTCCCTGCGTGTCTCTTCCTGCCTGCTTCTCTGCCGCCTTTCACCTCTGCTTTCTTTCCTGCCTCATTTTTTGTGGGTCCTTACAAGGGGTCTTATGAACCAACCAGTTTTCTTGTGCTTAATGGCTTTAGATTCTACCCCTCTGTCTGCCTAACTACCTGTCTCCCTGACAGTCTTCCTGCCTGTCATCCTGCCCTTTTCATGCTCTTCCCAGCGTTACTACAGCCTACCTTTCTGTCTGACTGCCTCTCACCCTGCCTGCCTCCCTGCTATATCTTTCTTCTACTTACTCCTCTGCTTACATCCTTGCCACGTCCCTTTCGTCGCCGCCCTCTTCAGGTCCCAAGGGAAGCTCAGATGTGATTTATTCTGGAGCATTACGATGGACCTATGACCAAAAGAGTCCTTGATATTGTGCCTTCCTACCTTACTATCTACCTTTCTGCCTGCTACCTCTTACCCTGCTTACCAACTTTCCTGCCTGCTACCTCTTACCCTGCTTACCAACTTTCCTGCCTGCATCTGTACCTCATTGCTTTCATTTATCCCTGCTTATGTCTGCCTACATTACTGATTACTTACCACTCCCTATGTCCTTCTCACTGCCGGTCTGCCTCCCTTCCTACCCCCCTCTCTCTGCATTTCTCTGTCGTTTCCTCTAATCCCCTTTAAGTCCCTGCCTACCTGCCTGCCATCCCCTGTAACTGCACTTCCTTTTGCTTCTCTTCCTGCCTGCCTTACTGTCTACCTCTCCCCATGCCTATCTCTTTCTATACCTACCTCTCGAACTCTCCTCCTAGTTGGATAAATTTCTTCCTCTCTTCCTCCCCCTCCCGCCTAACTCTCTGCCCCTCTCTCTCCTCCAGCCTTATCCCTGCCTTCCTCCCAAACTGTCGCTCTTGCTGTCCCTCTTCCTGCTACCTCTTATCCCAACCAACCTCCCTGCCCTTTTCCAGTGTGGAGGGAGCAAGCAGGAAATAATGCCATTGAATCGGAGGGTTGATAATGAAAAGATATACGTCCTCATGCTGAAAGGGTTAACCACGTAAAACTGCACCATCTTGGGTTAAAATAGCACTTCTAGAAATTACCTGTACTTGCGGTCGACAGGTCTGCTTGGCCAGGCTGATCGGGGTAAAGTAAAAACCACAACAACCTACTCGTGCAAGTGGGTAGTGGATCTGTTACCTTATTATGATGATCTATATTTGCTTTTTTTCCATCTGACTTCATTAATCCCAGCAATCCAGAGACCTATATTTCCTTTTATTTCTTCTATTCTAGTAGGATTAAGGTGCTCTAGCCACATGTGGCCTGTAAGGGTTTAGATGCTATGGACTGGTGGAGTTTATTGCTCACATAATGCCACCCAGGGGAAGCACAACTGGCCACTCCTACTTTCACCTTAAATGTTGGGACTAAGAAGCCTAGCCCCGGCCCCCAGCGCATTTGAGAGACAATAAAAGAGAGGACAGTGATGATAATTACCTCCAGACAATTGCTTCCCCCGACTCAGAAGCGTTGACTCCTCCATGGATCTTATTCACACAATGAATTAGCTAACTGAGAAGACCACGGAACATGCTAAATCTCTGTGATTAGCGTTTGTGGACTGTAATAGGCCCATGAGTCGGTAGAACATACAGCAACTTTTAACTTAGTATGTGGTCAGGGAAAAAAGGAACATATTATAAGGGTCCTCCAAAGCACCTAAGGAAAGTTAATGTAACAATAAGGTTAATGGAAAAAACAAATACAAAGATCAAGGCCGAAAGGGGTGAGACAGACATTTCATGAAGGTGTTTACGGAAATTTCAGAAGGTGATTTTGATTAGCACTGTTAGAATGATCAATATGGAAAAACTCTTATCATGAACCAAGAACATTTGATCCGTTTAGCCTAAATATGTACCAATAGCCTAGATGATATTTTTCTGATAAAAAAAACAACAACAACAACTGTTGAATAATCCCAGTATAGTTTAGACGTAGGTTCGGTGATGGACAGGGGTTAAACTAATAGCTATTCACTGTTATTGTTTTAAGCCCAGAGTTGTCATAAAAATGACTGATAAAATTCTTGAAATTTGTGGGGTTCAAGTATGCTCTGACAGAATGCAATACTATGTTATATATATATGATTATTTATGAGTGTGTTGTCCCAGATGATTGGCTGAAGAGTGTAATTGTAAATGTGTATAAAGGGAAGGGTGATACTCTGGAAAGAGGATATTATAGACGTATAAAGCTTCTAGATCAGAAAATGAAGGTAATGGAGAGAGTTTTAGAAGGTATGATTAGAAAGAAATTGAATATTGATGGATGCAGTTTGGGTTTATGCCAGGTAGGGGGACCACTGATGCCACATTCATTGTTCGACAGCTTCAGGAAAAATATATTGGTAAGAAAAGGGATCTGTATTTTGTTTTTGTTGATTTGGAAAAGGTCTTTGACAGAGTCCCTAGAGAGGTGGTGAAGTGGGCAATGAGTAAGCTTGGCTTGGAGCAGTGGCTAGTTAGGGTGGTTATGGCTATGTATGTGGGTGCTTGCACCCAGATAAGAGTGTATGGAGATTTGAGTGATGAGTTTTCCGTGAACGTTGGTGTGCATCAGGGGTCAGTTTTGAGTCCCATGTTGTTTATAATGGTACTTGAAGCCCTCTCACGTGACTTCAGAAATGGACTCCCGTGGGAGATGTATGCTGATGATTTGGTGCTGATTGCAGAGAACGAAAGGGAGGCGGAGGAAAGATTTAGGAAGTGGAGAGATGGTACGGGGCACAAGGGCTTAAGGGTAAATACTGATAAAACAAAAATGATATCTAGGGTTGGTGGCGGTACTGTCAAAGACGAAGGAGAGTGGCCATGTGCAGTTTGCCACAAGGGCGTGGGAAGTAATTCCATATTGTGCGATGTTTGTGATAAATGGGTGCACAAGAGATGTAGTGGTATCAGAGGTAGACTGCGAGATAGCCTAATGCTGATTTTATGTGTACGGCGTGTCGGGGAGAGCAGGTGGAGATTGTCAGGCGTGAAGGATTGAACTTGCTGGTGAATCTCTTGAGTGTGTGGAAGTTTTGTTATTTGGGAGACATGTTGTGTGCTGGAGGTGGGGCTGGAGCTAGCTCTTTGGCTGGGGTGAGAAGTGGTTGGAAGAAGTTCAGGGAGCTGTTGCCTCTTCTGACATTGAGAGGACTCTCCCTACGTGCTATGGGGTCTTTGTATGCAGCATTTGTTAGGAGTGTAATGTTGTATGGTAGTGTGACCTGGGCAGTAAAGGAGGAGGATATTTCCAGGTTCAGACGTACGGAAATGACAATGATTAGGTGGATGTGTAGTGCGTCCCTACGTGCAAGGTCTAGGGGGCTGGGTTTACGATGGAAGAGTTGAGAGGTAGGATGGGACTGGAGTGTATTGGTGTTGTGATGAGGAGAGGTAGATTGAGATGGTTTGGGCATGTGGAGAGGATGGGGGATGCTAACTGGGTGAGGAAGGTGAGAAGTGTTAATATTGGTGGTGGGGTTATGAAGGGTAGACTGAGAAAGACAAGGGACGAGGTCATTAAGTGTGACCTCAGGGTTAAGGAACTGAACAGGGAGGCTGCAATAGGTCGTGCAGCATGGAGAGCCGCCATTAGGTACCATAACCAAGGTCGACCCATGCAAGCATGTTGGAGCCATTAAAAACGAAACGAAATATATATATATATATATATATATATATATATATATATAAATTAATAATTTAATAAATGAATACATTACACACACACACACACACACACACACTTCTGTATGGCTATATATATATATATATATATATATATATATATATATATATATATATATATATATATATATATATATATATATACACGGTGCCATGACGTAAATAGAACGTCATGATCCATCCCAGACGTCAAATTATTGTGATGAGTCTGGGAAGTAAAGAGCAGCTGGCCCAGGCATCCAGCCATTGATAGATTGCGGGACACACCTCTTAGCCCAGTTTTAGCTCCTCCCCTTTTCGGGCTCGTCCAGTCACAGGGCACTCTTGGTTAGGGACTCTGTGACGTCTATCAGCCAGCCTGGCCCAGCCAACCAGTGTTGCCACACGTACGATAATTATCGTACCTGTATGATAATATTGCCTCTGGTACGATGTACGATACAATTTCCTATTATCGTACAGTTTGTACGATAATTTTGGGTTGTGAGCTAGCATGGCAGTAAATTTTGTGGCATGCATAGCTAATCATGCACAGTTGTTCCACAGTTTGACAGATGAGTAATCTTAGGGGCTAATATAATGGTTATCACTGAAAATACTTCTTTTATGGTCTTGCTGAGTTATCATCTGCAAGAGGAAGCACATTTCTATGAGTTATCTATTAAAGTTCTATGGACCGCATTCTGCTGCTAGTCAGACTGATTTTCTAGATTGGCACTATATATATATATATATATATATATACACAGACATATATATATATATATATATATATATATATATATATATATATATATATATAGCCTCTGTGGTACAGTGGTAGAGTGTGCGTTTCGTACACGGGTGAGCCAGGGTTCGCGCCCCACCAGGGTAATAAACTTTGGGAGTGTTCACCCGGCCACGTACTGCATTGGCGAACACAAGGGGTGCTGTGGTTGAACCAGTGTCGCTTACTATAAAGTATGCTTGCACCCAGTCGGCTTGCGCGGGCCGATTACACTTGGTTCACAGACTACACACACATCCAATGCCACTCCAACACTACAATTACACTTACAAGCACTTATCACCCTACATACAATCTCTATCAGACAGCCTAAGCCACTTGGTAGAAGTACATTGGCTGTATCGTCCCGACTTCGGTCGAGATAGGCCGGTCCTGCAGTGGATACTCAAACGGCTGATGATATACGGTATATCCACCAATGCCATGCAAGGGATCGAACCCAGGACTGTTTGATGACGGTCAGGTAGCTTATGCACTAAGCCATGCTCATGTAAAAACTGCCTCTACGTAGCAGGTAGAGGCAGCTTTTACCTGATCGTGGAGCAGTGGATAAAGTGACTGTCATTAGATAGACCGTAATTTGATCGTTTGCGCAGTTGTCCATCTATTGCCAGACGCCTTAACCCCAGAACGGGTGGCCACAAACAAATCGTCTCCATGTCACCGTGTACTCAACAATCAGACTGTTTTCTCTCCAATACGCCCCCTTTCTCATGAACAATTACATTTCTACCTTTTTTCTCCACCTCGCTCTCGACCTCCATCTCCCTCGACCTCCAGCACAGCACAAATGGATAAATGTCAGCTGAGGCATACATGAATTTAGACCAGGTATTAAAACTACCGAAATATCACGAAAGCGAAGTCAATAATATGAATACTGGATGGAAAGTACAAGATAAATAGAGAGACAGTGAAAACCTCATCATCATTTTGTGCAGAAAACATGGTATATAATTGCTCCTTAATACCAAACATGACTTATGAACCTGAACCCTAGTAACAAAGCATTCGGAAAATGAAAAGAAAAAAAAGAAAAAAAAAAAGCATTGGGGAGCCGAATGCTAATCGCCCACCAGAATATGCTGTTGGCCAAACCCAAGAATTTGGCCATATCTTGATACCCTGATGGTTTCACGTTGATAGCTCAAGCCGTTCATGATATATAATGGTGCTAAAGGCGGGCTATGAAAGCTAGTTAACGTTCGGCAGCCATTTTGGTGACCTTGACCTTGATCCCGAATGTCCTGGATCCAGGATAGGTCTGCACAGTCACACATGTTGGGACCAAAGACAATCCTAGTGAATATAGTAGCCGTCGCCTTCTGTAGCAGAAGGGCAGCTTTAAGTATGAAAGGTGGTAGTGATGCTGAGGATAATAATGAAGGGGTAGATTTATGCCTATCAACTGCTAGAGAGTGATCACGGTTATGATCATTATGAAAGGATACATTTTATGTATGTCGTTTGCAAGCAGATCGTGATGGTGGTGATGATGATGACGATAATGATGACAGGCTAAATTTCTGTACATCGATTGCACGAGAGTCGTTGGATGATGATGATGATGATAATAATAATAATAGTTTTGATTTTCATGATGATGTGGGCTTGATCCACTTCTATAGCCTAAAAGGGGTACACACACACACACACACACACACACACACACACACACACAGACGGGAAAAACATTATCGCTCCAGAACGGGCGATAAGATACTAATGGAAACAGACAGAGCACCAGAGAAAACAATGGTGGGAATACCGCTGTAATTAAAATGGCTAATGAAGTAAACTAATTTCAAGGATATTATACAGGCAATAAAAGAGCAAAACCGGAGGTGGACAGGAGATGCAGATAAAAGAAAGAAAACAGATGGAGCAAGAGGCAATTAAGTAGAAGATGGCAAGTGCAGATGGAAAAACCTGGGAGGAAGTGGAAAGATGACAGTGTTAAGAGGTAAGAGGAGTTACAGGCAAAATATGAGAGAGTGGCACAGTCACAAGATGCACAAAGCTGAGAGGGCATTTGATCAACAGTAATGGACTTAGAGTGGCTAACGATGGTAATGCTAATGATGACCTCCGTCATTACTGAAAGGCTCTCCAAATTTGTGTAAGATCGTTCGGTTTTAGCAAGAATGAAGTAAGCAGTGTGTTGTCTTACTGAAGTGGTTAAAGATACGTGAACAAAGCAAGCCATGTTAAAAGTTCTGAATATATGTGGGTGAAATCGAGGTATCCATGGGATTTGGGAGAAGCGGTAAAACTACTTGTAAAGTCCAAAAGCCATTGAATTGGTATTGTGAAAGTGGAGGAGCGAGGCAGTTAAGATAAGGCAGCAGCATCACCAGCTTGAACAAAGTTTGACTGTGGGCTTTGTCTCCTACTTTCCATCCTGAATCCCTGCCTTACCAGTTCTTCTGACCTGGCCTGGATCCCACCCGCAGGCTCGTGCAACTCATTTTTTTTTTTTTCTTTCTTCCTTTTAGCGAGGCGAAGATGCACTTGGCAGGTTTGGTGATGATCGGCTGAATGTAACATGTCCGAATAACATCGTTGTATTTCAAATGATTGCTAGTTACTGATAATTACTGGTAATTATTTGAAATACAACGATGTTATTCGCACATGTTGCATTCATCCAATCATCACCGACCTGTCAAGTGCATTTTCTCCCCGGAAAAAAAAAAAAATGAGTTGTAGGCAGCGTTTATAAGTGGTGTGGTAATGTGAGGAGTTGCAGTGTGTGTGTGTGTGTGTGTGTGTGTGTGTGTGTGTGTGAGTTGTTTAAACTTGGGTAGCGTGGGGTGTGGCTGGGTGAGTTGTCGTAAACTCGGGTAGTGTGAGGCGTGAAAGGGCGAGTTGTATGTAAACAGTGGTTGTTACTATTTTAGTTGCAGCCACCATGTTCATGAGAAAAATGAATCCAGTGGACTGCTGGTTGAAGCTGCCCTTCTCCGGCAGTCCTCCTTCGCACTTTCAGAGAATAAGGAGGGACCTGAGGGACTTATATTGAACGATCAGTTGAGTATATCCTTCTCCAGCACTGAAATGCATGTTATCTATGGTAACGGGTGGTGTGGCAGTGTGAGGAGTGTGAAGGCTGTGGTAGTGTATGGTATGGCAGTATGAGGTGTTTGTATGTTGTGGTAGCATGTGGTGTGGCAATGTAAGTGTGTGTAGACTGTGGTAGTGTGTAGTATGGAAGTGTGAAGTGTGTGTAAGCTGTAGCGTGTACAATGTCATAGTGAGAGGTGTGTTTTGTTGTTGCTGTTGTTGAGTAACCCTGGTGTCTGGTCGAGGAGATCCTTCCACCATAGGCAAGCAGTTCCCCGTACAGACGTCCTATCTGCAATGAACAGTGATACTCCTGGAGCCAAGGGGTATTTTGGGGGTTGAAAGGGCCCCGAAATTACTCACTTGATTTTAATAGAGGATGCCATTGTGCATATTTTTAGCGAGGGTAGACATTCTGAAACCGGGCAGTAATGTTGCTATTCACCAATATGTAAGAAATGCTTGTGCCATCGGATGCATGAAAAAATAAGACTAGTGGAAACTAAAATTGCAATAACTTTTGAATAAAACAACTTAGAGCAACGAGTGAGCACTCAAAATGTAGTTTAGGTCACAGGCTACATTTTGAATGCAAACATAATGTGATTTGATCAAGGTCAAGGTCACCAGAGGTCATATAATGTTGAAATTTGACCTCCGTCTGAAAAATAGGCCCCCTTAAACTAAATATCAGACTAGGAGTGTTAAAATTGTATGCATTATTAAATATATGGTATATTTATGAAGAAGAGAGAGTAGGAAAGTTTTTTAAACCTTCAGGGAAGGGTAGTGATATATATTATCCCTTTCAAATATATTAACGTTTTGTGCTCTACACTGAAAAAATGCTTTCTCAAGTCATTACTTAAGAAAGCAATCATCTTTAACAAATGAAAATTATTCTATTGCCATTTATCTTTTTTAATGTCATGCTGCACATATTCACACTTTCTTTGGGGGGTTGAGGGTTGGGTGGTGGGGGGACCCACGATATTTTTGGTGGGGGGGAGGGATCGAGTACAGTGCTGGGATTTTTCATGTTACTAAATATCATTTACTTTTTTCCAGACTAAGCTGCCATGGCTACTGTACCAAAAAAACGACTGAGGACAGTGTCGCCATCAGTTCAAACAAAACTGATTCCAGAGATGTGCATCATATGTCAGAGGGTGGATCCAAATCAGAAGCCCACTAGCACGGAAAATGGTAGAATAAAGATCATCAAGGCAGCAAGCATCAGAAAATACATTGTTATGGAACGTCTGAAACAGATCGATCACAGCAGTATAGTTTATCATGTAAGCAATGACTGCTATAAAAAGTACACACTTTCAAAGACACTTGAAAGTATTGATAAATCCATATCTACCGAGGCCGAGCAAACCCAGCAAAAGCATAGTGTACCGGGCTCTTCTGGTGTACAAAGATC
Source organism: Coenobita brevimanus (assembly GCF_032717465.1). Classification (NCBI taxonomy): domain Eukaryota; kingdom Metazoa; phylum Arthropoda; class Malacostraca; order Decapoda; family Coenobitidae; genus Coenobita; species Coenobita brevimanus. The sequence continues at coordinate 16,422,307 of NC_137030.1, read as the reverse complement.
AAGGAGGTCTATGAAATCTTCCTCGCGTGATCCGGCATGCCAGCCAGAGGATGTCAACATCTTCTCTAAATAGTGAATAATCTGTGGAACTGCTCGACGCAATAATACCTATGAGAAGTATCGTATTTCTGAAACAAGTCGAGCAGAATCTTTTTTGAAGGCAGCCTCAGCAATGCAAGACGATGTTTTTACTCGAGTATGTGATCTGCAGGATGCAAATTCTGTCTTTGGAGCAGATTTGTACTGCCATAAACAATGTATTCGAAACTACCTTAGAAGGGCGGAAAATCTGCCACCACAGGTACATTCCACAAGTACAGAAAATTATGAAACAATGGACAATGGCAAAAATCCCTGTTCGAAGAATGTTGGGGAAAAACATCAATATGAAGAATTGGGATTGGATTTCAAGAAATGTGGTACTCTCCTTAGGGAATGTTTTCTAACGCAGGATTTTGATTTAAATGACAAATTTTGTGATGCTAGTGAACTAGAAAATGCATATCACAACATCGTGATTCCATCAGAAATTGCAGAATTTTTTACAGGCCTTTTCAATGTTGACCTTGAGACAAGGACCAGTTGCAACATCAGTGCTGCATGCGAGGAGGACACTGAACATGACTCTTCAAACCTAAGAAAAATGTTATCTGTGTACCAAATTACTGTATATTCTATATCTTACATAATGGTAAAAAACGCACCCCATTGCATATGATAAATTCTGAATCCATTTTTAGTGTGTCTAGGTCCAAAGCACTCATTTCTTGTTTAAATCGGTTTGGACTAGCGATTAGCTACGGTGAACTCATGAGATACCACTCATATATGGCATCATTTGTTACTGAAGTCAGCAAGAATCACGTTCCATTTCCAAGCAATTTCAGCCCATCTAGGTTCACAATAGGAGCATTTGATAACTTCGATCATGAAGAAGCAACACTTTCAGGTATTGGGAGAACTCATGATACTGTCCTTATTCTAATGGAAGATAAACCACTGGATCGCCTGAACCAAAGGAAGCCAAATATATCAGAGACAAGTGTCATCCACAGGGAAAGGCAATTCAATCAGGAACTGGCTTGTCAGGAACTTCGAGCTTACAATAGAAGTGCTAAGAAACCAAGATTGTCTGAGCAATATGAGGTATTCAGTGGACTGTACAATATGCATACTCCTGATTATCAGAAAATCAGGAACAAGGATGCTGCATGGATTGTAAGTAGATTAGATCTGTCATATATCAGTGAGAGCATTCACGAATGTTGTCCAGAACAAACAATGCCCACCTGGAGTGCTTTTAATTCACTTGTAATAGATGAGGAAGCTGCTCAGAAAATAATTGTTTTTTTTGCCAGTAGTGCCATATCCTGTTACTGAATATGCAACTGTATATACTGCTCTCAAGAACTGTCAAGATATTGTTAGTCGATTAGAGCAGTCACACTTGCCTGTTACATGTGATGAGGGGGTATATCACATTGCTCGTGAGATAATTATGAACAAGCCAAGTGAATTCAACAACTTAGTTTTATGCCTAGGTTCTTTCCATCTAATCAAGGTTGTTTTGGGAGCTATTGGCAAGTATATTGATGGCTGTGGTGCAGAAACTACAGTATATTGGTTGAATCTGGTGCCTTTGGTAAAAATGTTGTAAAATCTGTTTTACAAGGTAGTCATTACACGAGGTCTCTGAAAGGATTAACCATGCTCTGTGAATGTATTGAAAGATTATAGTGGACAGAATTTTTCAGAGTTCAAGGAGTTGCTCAATACAAGGCTAAACTAGAACTCCTCAAGCTCATGAAAGGTTGTGTTTATAAGAAAAACAGGGAAGGAAGCAAGAAGCACCTGGATGCATTCCTCTGCACCTCATCTAAAATGATTAAGGATTTTAATACTTTTAGATCAGAGATGGGGGCCAAATCTGAGACATTTAAATTCTGGGATAATTTTGTGGAGATGGTGTGGGTTCTTAAGGACCTAGTTTTAGAGTTTACCGGGAAGGTGACTGGGACCTTCATCTTAGGAGTGTTCAAGCCGTACTACCTTTGTTTGCTGGGTGTGACCGTATCAATTACCTGAGGTGGGCTTCCGTTTATCTGGAAGACATGAGGCAGTTGCCCCAAGTAGCTCCATTTGTGCATCAAAACTTTATGGCAGGTAAATTTGTAGTCAAGAGGACTGAGGGCAAGTTTTCTGCAGTAGTTGCTGACATGTGTCTCGAACAGACAATCAACAGGTCACAGTAGAATGTTGGGGGTGTCATTGGAAACACAAGGCGAAAACAGTTTGTTGCACAGTGGGAGATAATATACCATGAAATGATGGGAATCCTCAACTTCCAACGTCAGATTAGTGGCGTCACTCCATCTGCTACAGAGCTTCATCTGAAGCAAGAGTTCAATCTTCCTGCAACAACGTTATCTGAGATTACTGTGCAAAACATGATTAAGTACATAGCAGACCATGAAAATCCAGTGATCATCTCTTCAAGTTATGGTAAGCCAGAAAAGCTCCACAATATTGTCACACAGGAAATAATGCCTCAAGAGATATGTGATGACTTGCTGCAGTTTGAAACAAAATCTGCTGAACTGTATGTAACATTCCGAAATGAAAGATTTGTGACCAAACAGAGGGACATATTTGATACAATTCATAGGAACAATCTCAGAACATTTAAATCAAATGAGGTTGTGAAAAAGACAGGTCAAGTTAACGTGGACAGCAAGCAACTTGCCGAGACTCAGAAAATCTTTGACATAGCCCGTGTCCGCAACAATAATATCAAACACCTGTTGAAATTTGATTTAGTGGAAAACAGCTACCTGTTTGATGGAGAAGGGCTGATGGTTAAACCAAACAAAAGTAATTTGTGTGCTGAACTCGAAAAGGTGCTGAAGAAAGACGACTATACTCAACCAACACAATGGGCAGATGCAAATACCACTAGTATTATGGATGTCATGGGTTGTCTCCGTCGAATGTACACAGCTTCTGTAAAGACATTTGGTGAACTGTGTAAGAGTTTCATTGATATGGCACAAAGACTTTGCAGTAGATCCAGTCGCACTGACTTTGTTTTTTATACATATGTTGAAGGGTCAGTCAAGGAGAGTGAGAGGGCTAGAAGATGTACATGCAGGCCACTTGACTTAAGTGTCGTTGCTAGTGAAACGCAGCTCCCGGTTTCAGTGGATGTCTTCTGGGCTTCTCCAACCAATAAAACCAAGCTACAGCAGTTACTTCGACAAACTATCCTAAAGCAGAGCAACCCAAAGACTGTAATTGTAAGAGCATTCGGTCTTGGCCGTGAAAAAATTTCTTGTATGTCAATCTCCCAGAGGGACATTAGCTCAGTTTCAGAGCTTGACGTTGACCTTGAAGAGGCAGACGTTAAGATGATCGCACATGCCCTACATGCTGTCAACCATGGGTCAACGAGAATTGTGCTGCTATCCAATGATACTGATGTTATGGTATTAGCATTGCACTACTGGGACATTTTGAAAGCTCACGGACTGCAAGAACTGTGGATGCGAGCTGGAGTGGGAAACACAACCCCCTACATTCCATTGCACATCTTGGCCGAAAAACTGGGGCGCAAAACCTGTAGCACATTGATAGCTGTTCATCATCTTACGGGATGTGATTCAACTAGCAAATTTGGTACGAAAGCATCTGCTCTGAAATGCGATGCTGCAAATAACCTCCACAATTTTGGAAAGGATCCTAGTAACATCAACCTAGATATGGCAGAAGAGTTCCTTACAAATGTGCTTAAACCAGGCACAAAATGTAAAACCCTTGATGAATTAAGATATTATCTCTATTATCACAGTAAAAAGACAATCCTAAACCTACCCCCTACAAGTCGTGCAGTAGAAGGACATATTCGTAGAGCTTTCTTTGGAACATACCTACAGTTACACTGCTTAGAAGGACTATAGATAGATCCACGAAAGTTTGGATACACTGAAATCTATGGTCACCTCCAACCTGATAGACTCCAAGTATTAGTACCTGATAATTTTCCCATGCCATGCACATGTACATCCTGTGCCACTGTACGTTGTAGTTGTAGGAAATTAAGCATTGGATGCTGTCCTTATTGCAAATGTAAATCACAACATAAAACCAAATGTCAAAATCCACTGAACAGTTTGAAATAGGTGTCGGCATGGAGATGTTTTGAGAGGCCAGCTCTTTAAAAAGCTCCACCCACTCAAACTACATAACACAAGTAATTTGAACTTAGAATTAAGTTTGGTTTGTACTTTTGTATTCTTTTCAGATTTATTAATTATTTTTACTAGAATTTACAATTTCTTTTACGCTTTGCCAAAGATTCCCTTAAAGTGCCTGCTCAGAATTTCTTTTCCAATGTTTCACAATGTGTCACATGGTGTAAAGAATAATATTGTATCTAAACTGAACCTTACTGGTTCTAAAAACACTTTTTCATATTGTAGTCTATGCAAATAAACCAATAAATCATTAATCTATCAAAATCTAGCTTCTAGATATAGTGTTTAATTTTAAAAGTCCTTATTTCAGACAGAGGTCAAATTTCAACATTATATACCCTCTGGTGACCTTGACCTTGATCAAATCACATTATGTTTGCATTCAAAATGTAGCCTGTGACCTAAGCTACATTTTGAGTGCTCACTCGTTGCTCTAAGTTGTCTTATTCAAAAGTTATTGCAATTTTAGTTTCCAGTAGTCTTATTTTTTCATGCATCCGATGGCACAAGCATTTCTTACATATTTGTGAATAGCAACATTACTGCCCGGTTTCAGAATGTCTACCCTCGCTAAAAATATGCACAATGGCATCCTCTATTAAAATCAAGTGAGTAATTTCGGGGCCCTTTCAACCCCCAAAATACCCCTTGGCTCCCGTACTATGAGTGGTTCGTCACAGGAAGACGGGGGGAAGCGTGTTGATGTTTGGTTCCCGGATGAACGCCGCATTTGCATTTCTCCACCCAATTAACAAGGGCATTATGGTATGCTCCACATCACCCAGTCATTTGGTCATGTGGTTACCATCTAGCCTTGTAAATGGTTTCTTGGGTTATAGGAAAACATTAGGCGTCGCTCAGTCTAGAGTCACCTGAAGAGGAAAGAGTGTTAATAAAGTTACATGAAGGTTCAGAGAAATAGGAAGAAAGGAGAGCTGAATGATATACGAGTAGGTGTGGGAAAAAGTAACCAGCACTACATCAGGTGGGTGGCGCCACCACCAACCACCTGAGGCATGTGCAAGCTCTTTTAGCGTGTGGTGTGGTAGTATGAGATGGGTGTAAGCTGTGGTAGTGTGTGATGAAACAATGTGAAGTGTGTGCAAGCTGGAGTAGTCTGTGGTGTGGCAGTGTGAGGCGTGTGCAAACTGAGGTGGTCTGTGGTGTGGAAGTGAGGGGTGAGTGTAGGCTGTGACAGTTTGTGGTGTGGCACTGTGAGGTGTGCATAAGCTGTAGGAGTGTGTGATGTGGCAATATAAGGTTTATTTAATCTGTGGTAGTGTCTGATGTGGCAGTATGAGGTGTGTGTATGCTATGGTAACGTGATGGTGTGAGGTGTGTATGTTATGGTAGTGTGTCAGTATGAGGTGTGTAGGTTATGGTAGCGTAGCAGTATGAGGTGTGTAGGTTATGGTAGCGTGGCAGTGTAAGATGTGTGTAGGCTGTGTAAGTGTGTCGTGTGGCAGTGTGAAGTGTGTGTACGCAGTGGTAATGAGCGGCCTATCAGTGTGAGGTGTGTGCAGGCTGTGGAAGCATATGATGTGACAGTGTGCGGGCTGTGGTAGTGTCTTTTCTAACACCCTGTTCCATTATTCAATACCCACTCCTCAAATACATAGTCAGGACGATAGTATTCTCACTCAGAGCATTACTTACCCTCCTGTCAAAGATATAACCATTAATGTCGGTCGTAGAGGCTAGCATATTTCCCTTTCAAATGTGTGTTGTCGTATGTCCCCCCGCCACGCCACTACTGTAGTCTTTCCGCCCTACGATACATTCCTGCCGGCTGACCAATACGTTTCCCAGGGACAGTGCAACAATTCCTACCCAGCTGCACGACAATTTTCCCCTGGCTTCCCAATTGTTTTATTTTACGCGTTTTCAGGGCTTTGCGCACGCTCGGCTTTCCTTCCCACCCCTTCACTTGCTTTGTTTTTATTCACTTGAGTTTGTATCCCATGTCAGTTTAGATGTTTTCGTTCGGAACTGCTTTCTTTTCTCCGTTCTGATTGAGAGGTATGTACAAAGCCTGTACAAAAACGCCTCTAAATATTAAACTTATCGTGGAAAAGATTGGTTTGAATAAAAAAGACCTTTGATAGTTCATCCCTGTCCTGTTGATTCTCATTTAGTCTCTTTGGTTTCTCTATTTATTCTCCTTTAGTTTATTTTTTGCTTCTCTGTGCTTTTCTCCTGCGCCTCAGAATATTTATGTGGAAAATTCGAACTTACCGTGTTGTTTTTACCGCCCATGAGTTCCTCTCTTAGTTATTCCTTTTTCCGATCCCCGTTCCTTGATTTATTTTCGGGGCACGTTCATTTTTGCCTCAACATTTTTTCTTTCGTTTTTCTCCTTTTCCCTGGTTTTCTTCTTTCGCTTTTTCCTCATTCTTATTTCTTCTTTGTTATTTTACTTCATTTTTGTCTCCCTTCTATTCTTTCTTCCACCCATGGTTGTTTAATTTCTCCCTCCCTCCTTCCTTTTATCCCTTCTTTCCTCCCAGTGTCTTTTCCATGTGTTTCCTTTCTTTACTATCATTTTTTCCCATTTTCATTCTCTTCTTCCTTACTTCTTTCTTCATTAATCACTTTCATCATTCCTTCCCTTGTTTTCTTATTCCTTTCTTTGTCCTTCTCATCTCCATTTCCATCTCACTTTGGTTCTTTCTTCTTCTCCTTCTTTCGTTCTATGCTTCTTTTCTTCCTTCAGTACACTTTCTTCAGTATATCTTCTTCCGTCCTCTTTCTTTCCTCCCTTCCTTCCCTTTATTACTTCTCTGTCTTCATTTGGTCTCTCGCAACCTTAGTCCTTCTTATTTCTTTTTCCTTCCATCCTTCTTTCCTTCCTTACCTTATGTCCTCCCTCCTTTCTTCCCTCACTTCTTTTCTTCCTCTCCTTCCAAGCAAACAATATAGAGGGAATTAAGAAACCCAGGAAAATTACTGGGAACAAAGGCAGAACATTCACTTATTAATTGGAAATCATACTCACCCTGCGCAATTCTCTCATACATCTACGTTTAATGATATGTACAGAGAGAGAGAGAGAGAGAGAGAGAGAGAGAGAGAGAGAGTAAACGTCAAAGGGACCAATAGAAACGGTACTGTGTGCTTTCCTTTGTACTCTCCCTCCCTCCTCCCATTTCCTCTGGCCTCCTCTTCCACCTTTCTTTTGCCTTCTCCCATCTCCTCCTAACATTCACCTTCTCTCTCTCCTATCTTTTCCTATCCTTTCTGCTATTACCTAACATTCATCTCCCATTGCTCGCTTCTCTGCTTTTCTCCCCACCTGTCCTCTCTCCTGCTACCATTTCATAGCCCTTCGTCTCATCCTCTCCCTTCCCTCTTCTTTCTTCCTTCGTCTCTCTTTGTTTCTCATCTCCTTCTCCCTCCTCTCTTCCGTATCTTCCTTCCTTTTCTTCCAGTACCTCCTCGAACCTTTCACTGCCAGTTTTCCCTTTCTCTCCTCCTCCTTCTCTCCTCCTCCGCCATAGCACGTATTTACACATTTCTCTTGCGACGTAATGGTCTCGCTGCGTTACCTCCCTGTCGTGGACCGAGACAGGCAGGGTGACGCAAAGTGAGGCAGGGTAAGGCAGGATGAGGTAGGGTAGGCAGGGTGTGCCAGGGTAGGCAGGGTGAGACATGGTAAGTAGGGTGTGACGGTAGGCAGGGTGAGACAGGATATGTAGGGTGAGATAAGGTAGGTAGGGTGAAACAGGGTAGGCAAGGTAAGACAGGGTACGTAGGGTGAGACAGGGTAGGTAGGGTGTGACAGGGTAGGAAGGGTGAGACAGGGTAGGTGTGACAGGGTAGGCAAGGTGAGAAAGGGTAGGCAGGGTGAGACAGGGAAGGTAGGGTGAGACAGAGTAGGCAGGGTGTGACAGGGTAGGCAAGGTAGATATTGTTAGGCAGGGTGATGCAGGGTAGGTATGGTGAAGTGGGATGAAGCATTAAGTAAAGCAAGATAGGCAGAATGAGGCAGAGTACATTTGATTAAGTAGGATGAGGCAGGTAGATGATGAGGTAAAGGTAGGTAGGGTGAGGTACGCCGAGACTGGGCAGGAGAATGTAGGTACAGTATAGTAAGGTACTATAGGTGGGGTGAGGCAGCGTAGTCAGTGTGGCCAGGGTGAGACAGGGTACATACAGCGAGGCAGGGAGAGAAAGGGTAGATATTGTGAGGTAGGATGGTAAGGTTGGTAGAGCGAGGAAGAGTAGATAGGGTGAGACATAGCAGGCAGGGCTAGTCAGGGTGAGAGAAGGTGAGGCAGAGTAGGTAGGATAGGCAGGGTGAAGCAGATAAGGCAGGGTGAGGTAGGATTGGCACGTTGTATCAGGATTGGGTGAGGCAAGATATGTAGGGTGAGGCAGGGTAGGTATGCTGAGGCAGAGCTGGCAGGGTAGATAGGTTGAGACAGAGTGAGGAAGGGTCGGAAGGTTGGGAGAGTTGGCAGTGAGATGCAATGAAGGTAAGGAGGCACGTAAATCACATTAGGACTCTTTCGGTGATTTTAGGTCAAGTTTGACGTTGACCTGAACCTTATAAAGTGACCTTGACATTGTATCATAAATATCATGCTACAACTGACCTCTTGTCCTTACAGAGAGGAGGAGGTGCCACATGATATCCTGTGACAGATGTTTTAAAGGTAATTTGAAGTGACCTGCATCCGAAAACGGTTGCATTGAATTTATCCAGACCGAAGGGAATTTATTTTTGAATGCTCCCAAATATCTGTTTATATGTTTCAGTTTTATCGGATACCAGCTGTGATAATTTATATTAAACTCCGAATTTCTTTCGGGTTTATCGACTGGACTGGTAAGATCGTGATGGTTGTTGTTGTCGTGTAAGGGCTGAAGTTACCCCTCTGATGTAGTTCACCATCCTCCTTTCAGATGACAGAGAGAGATGAACGACATATAACAATGCAATAGAGTCACCAACCTGAATCGGTGCAACCACATGGAGAAACTGAATAAGAGTGAGAGAGAGAGAGAGAGAGAGAGAGAGAGAGAGAGAGAGAGAGAGAGAGAGAGAGAGAGAGAGAGAGAGAGAGAGAGAGGTGAATTAAGTGGCAAGAGAATGGAGGGGGACGGGAGCAGCTGCGATGAAAAACATGAAGATCAGAGACAAAATGGAAGCGAGAATATGGTGCAAGAAAATGAGGGAGTAAGCACGGATTCATGGAACAGGAAGCTGTGATTTGAGGAAGGAGAGAGGGAAGGGAGAGGAAAGGAAGGTGAGGGAAGATCTGGGAGAACGAGGAGGAGGAGGAGGAAGAGAGGAGGCAAGAGAACGATCACGGAAGAAGGGTCAACTAAAACAATATTGATAATTTGGTGAAAGAGGAGGGAAGCGTGAAAGGTGAGGAAGGGTGAGCGTAGACAGAGGCAGGGGAGTCACAAGGTGCAAAGTGGAAGTAGGGGAACGAAAGGAGGAAGACGAGAACTAGATAAGAAGAAGAGTAAACACAACAGATAAAGAAAAATATGTGGATGGTGAAGGAGATGCATGTAAGGGGAAAAACTGGGATAAGGAGAGAGGTAAACAGTAACATAATATATGGGTGGAGAAGGAGAGAGAGAGAGAGAGAGAGAGAGAGAGAGAGACTTGAAGAGGTGGAGAAAATAGAATTTGATGAGAGGAATTAGAGGGAAGAAAGGAGAAAGAGGAGGCCATAGGAAGAGAGGGAGCGGAATGGTAAAGTACTGAAGGGAAAATGACCAAAGTGGAGGAGAAGGAAGGAAGGAAGGAAGGAAGGAAGGAAAGAATGAAGGAAGGAAGGAAAGAAGAAGAGATGGATGGAAAGGCAGAAAAAAGATGGAGGGGGAAAAAAGGAGACGAGTGAATGGTGAATGAAAAGGAGTAGACTGGAAAAACATGCAGAGGGTAAGTGATAAGATTATAAACTTGTTAATGGGCAGGGGGGGAGGGAGAAGAGTAGAGAGGAAGGGTAAACAGAGAGATGGAAGAATGACGCAGGAGCAGGAAGATGAGAGAGAAAGAAAAGGGAGAAGAAATGTAAAGAATGTGTTGAGTGAAATGAGGGAGGAGGAGGAGTAGGAGGAAAGAGGAAGAATAGGGTGAAGGAGGAGGAACAGGAGTGGAGGAAGGAGAGAATACTGGTGAAAGAAGAGTAAGGGTTGGTGGCGCAGGTGCGGAGTCTGGGAGGTGAGATTAAAATAAAAAACTGGTGTTGGTGGAATTTAATGCACCTCATTTTCTCACGTATATTGGCTGCTTTATTTTACCGTTTGCCTCTCAGTCAGCCTCGTTTCTCGCATGTTCAACACTCGCAGGCTCCTGTGACTCACTCAGCTGAATAAACTCGTCTGGCGTTAACTGGAGTAGAGTGCTAGATCAATCCCGCCCATATGACAGTATAAACACTGAGGTTCACAAGAAGGTATAAGTTAGAATGTAACGCTAGAAATGACGCACCCAGGAAAGGGTAAATGTTGACTGTATGAAAACTCTATTTCCTAAGACTCACTCGAACCTACATAAATTCTTCTGGTATTAGCTGGAATAGAATGCTAGAGTTGTTCCGACCATGCGAAGTGTTAACTCATCCCGCTTGTTTACTTTTTAGTTGGCGTCGTTCTTCGTATGGTTAATTCATGTCAGGGGAAAATTATCGAATTGGAAGCGTTACATATAGCCTTCGTTAGCCCCATCATTACTAGGGAGCTCTCCTACATTGGCTAGAATCGTCTGGTAGGTGTAGGGATAAAAGGTAATCGACGTCCTCGGCTGAGGGGTTAAACAAGGTTTGAGTCAAAGGTTTTCGGGTCTTTGCTCCCCACCATTCTCTCTCTCTCTCTCTCTCTCTCTCTCTCTCTCTTTCCGCCATAATGTTGTAGTAATCTTTCTTCCTGCCGCTAACTCAATGAACACTGCCCCTTTGACATCGTTGTTCGCTTGCACTCTCCTTTAATGTGGACATGGAAACCCGTCCATCTGAACAATTTCAATCCTGTCACGTCCAGCTGTCTGTGAAAAAGTTAACTGGTATTCACAGTATCGTATCATCGAAACAGATCAGCTCTAGATCACTCTTCCCTATTACGACGTTCCTGCTGCCTACTACCTGGAGTCTTTGTAGTGCATCTTGAAATGATCTGATCTTCAATAAACTTTTTTATTTTCTTTGAATGGGACTATTTTGTCATGTGTCAAACCTCCTGTTTGTGCATAAGGAAGGATAATGTTCTTTGTCTTGTTATACTGTTCTGTTCTCTTATTTTTGCATTGTCTTTCTACTTTACACATTCTACGGATATTGTATCTTTTGGTTCGTGAATCATCTCTGTCTGCTTTCTCTACTTATTATTTTTTCTCCCCGCTGTTCTTTGACTTCTGCACTGCCTTTCTCCTGTCATGTTCTACTTCTTATCCGCGTCTCCTCTGTACGATTTTTTTTTTTTTTAAGTTGCAGTGCCCTATTATTTTATTTCTAATTTGCCTTGCTGCTTCCAAGTTCTTTATATATAGCATTATTTTCTCTCATGTATTGTATCCGCGTCTCCTATCTCTTTTCGGCTGTTTTCATCAACCAGCATCCAGTGTCAGAATTGTCAAAGCAGCAAAAAGAGGGTGTACGGGGAAGGGGTGCCTCTTCCGATGCGTTCCCGTGGGTGAGATGGGACCACGAAAGTAAACAAAGAACCCGGGACTGTCCACCAGACCACGTCCCCTCGTACCTTTGTCTCCTCCTGCCCTCTCTGTTTTTTTTCCCCCTTGCTTTTTTGCTTTCCTTTGGTACTTTTTTCTTTGCCTTTCGCCCTCTGAAGACCATTCTCGTTATTATTTTTAGTCATTTGAGTTTCTCTCTGTACTTGTGTTCGTCAGTTTCACTCTATTGTCTAATGACTGTTTGTCTTGTCTCTCTCTCTCTCTCTCTCTCTCTCTCTCTCTCTCTCGTAACCTTGTCTACCTCCCTTCCCATGGCTTCTCTGTTTTTTTCCCTTCCTCTGTTCCACCTTTTTTTTTTCTTTTTTTTTTTTTTCATAGATTTTTTTTCGGTTTCGTCTCTCCCACTTTCCTGTCTGTTTTTTTTTTTTTTTTCCATCAACAGATTTTCGATGTTTCCATCTATTTATCAACATCCACGAAAAAATAAGTTTATGTTTATTTCTCCTTTCCCTTTTTGGCACGTCCTTCTTGATCGTTTTTGTTAGGTTTCCCTTATATTTGTCCTATTATTTTGCCATTCGCCATTAGTACGTGTTCTTTCGCTGTGAAGAACGTTTTTATTTATTTCTCCACTTCTCCATTTCTTTCCCTTTTACTTTTTTTTTTTTTCTTTTTTTTTTTTTTAACGCGGGAAGCTTTCTCTCTTAGCGTCCACAAAATATAATCTGCTAATGTTTATTCCCATTCCCTTTCCTGTTTCTACCCTGCTCTCTTGATCTTCCTTGTTTGGCTTGTCTTTGTTGTGTGGTCGAGGGGGCCACGTCTGCTCATACCTTTGTTCCCTTTTCCCACCTTCCGCCTCAGTGGCCTGTGTACCTAACCTGCCCTTTGTTGCGCGTGTTCCTTTACTTTATTTTTCCCTTTTCCGTTCAAGATCGGCTTTGTTCTTTGTCCCGTGCTTGCTCTCAAAGGTACAGCATAACCAGGGATAGCGTCAGTGTGTATGGTCTGGTTGTTACGCCTGGGAACGATGTTTTCAGCTCACACATTTATTGGTGGGAGTAACGTGAATGAATTAGGGTGCCAATTAGTTAAAAGGACAAGGTAGCTATGATGTGTGTATGTTGAAAAGTGAACCCAGATCCCTGATTCCCAATGGTTCCCTCTCAGGTTCAAAAGTGATGCATTACACAACTGCAATGACTATACTCTTTTTGCTCTAACTTGGCCAAAAATTGCCCTCTCTCCATCTTGAACGCTTAATTGTAATTAGAGATTTTCATCATCATCACCATCAACATCATCATAATCCCATTTTGCCTCACAGAAACAGGAGCGAAGGGGCCTGGTGCTAGGCGCCCCAGTCCCGACATTTAAGACAAAGGTGACCAGCCTCACTTGTTCCTGAGTTGCATTAGGCGAGCAATAAACCCGTAGAGAGTGGTCTACTCAAGGGGTCTACTGTGCTGTCGGACACGGGTCAGAATCCTGGCTGGAGCAGGGAATAGTTTTAGGATTAGAATTTCGTTGATGGAGACTACTGATCAACACGAGACCAACTGACATGTAGTAAGATCACTCCCGCTAATACCAATACACCATTGCTGCATGAGACAGCCCTATGATGTATTCAGTATGGACGGTAGGTGTTAGCGCCAAAGTAGTAACGTAAGAGGTACGTAGGAGGTACGTAGGAGGACTGTTGGGCCTCAGGGAACGGGTTTTGAAGTCTATGCCCAGACTCAGACACATAAAAAATAAAAAACTCAGATGGAACCCATATAGGCTTCACCTGGTACAATTGCCGTAACCCATTATACCACAAGATGTCATTCGGTTACATAGTTACCACCCAGCGTAGTAAGTGGTTACCAGGGATACAGGAAACCGTGATGCTTGTAACTCAGTGTAGAGTCACCTGAGAGAGAGAGAGAGAGAGAGAGAGAGAGAGAGAGAGAGAGAGGATGATGGACGCCCCCACTTGCCACGAAGTAGGAGATTAACACTAAAAAATTATGGTGGTCACGAAAATGTGCTATGGAAGTATGTAAATCCATAGACTTAGTTTTCTGGCAGAAGGCTACGTGAAATAACCTGCAAAAGGAAGAAAATCTGGCCCAGGATAAGATAAAAGAACTACAGTATAGTATCTGTTTTTTGACTATATAGCGTGGCCCATTGGACTGGGCAAATTTGGCCTATCTGGACATTGCTACTCTTCACCCTGCCCTAGGGTGGAAAAGGAGGTCCGGATGATGATGATGATGATGATGATGATGATGACTATATAAAAACTGTCGAGACCTGGTGAGACCTAAAATAATGTTTACTAGATAGAGTGTGCAGTCACAAAAGTGTAAAATGATGGTGTATACAGTAAGCTCTTACCAGTATAACACCTACAAACAAAATGAGTTGTACATAACCTCTACAAATAAAATGAGTTCTATATTACCCCTACAAATAAAATGAGTTCATTATTTCATTTATTGTAGTTCATTCACTTACCTTGAAGGAGAGTTTCTTTTGCAGTCTATTTCTCGTCGCTCAGTGTCAGAACTGACAATACTACCTGCATTATTTCCACTGTACTTCTTCGTGACTAGCACCACATTATAGTGTTTTCCTCTTGATACAGCTCAGCTTTCAGGAGAGAGAGAAGGCAATTGTTAGCACACTTAAAGTGAACAGAGGTAAATGAGTCGAAATCTCACTGCACCCGTTATGAAGCCCCCAGAGTGTACAGAAAGTTATAAATCTAATGATAATGACAAAATTATCGAGAAAAGAATTCTTTGTACTGTTTCCAAACCTTGTACAAAACTATGAAATTTCCCAGACTAACCGACTATGACTAGTCTGGGAGAAATCTTGCTGCATTATTTCGAAGCCTCAGACGTATGAAGGATGTCAAAACCCAGTGAAATATTGCATAGCTAATCAGTAGTAGTAGTAGTAGTAGTAGTAGTAATAGTAGTAGTAGTAGTAGTGGTAGTAGTAGTAGTGGTAGTAGTAGTAGTAGTAGTAGTAGTAGTAATAGTAGTAGTAGCAGTAGTAATAGTAGTAACAACAGTAGTGGTAGTAGTAGTTGTAGTAGTTTCAACCCCAAGTTCATCTTAAAGTAGACCCAGCGGACTGCAGGCTGAAATTGCCCGTCTCATGTAATCTACTCTCTGGGGGATACAGAGTCAAGGGATGTTTATACGTGTAAAACCAGGCAGCTGAGCCACACGGTTATATCACGACCACCACATGAAGGCGTCCCTTTCTAGCACCGCTGAACTAATCAACCGTAATTAAACAGAGTGGATTCTCTAACTGGATCGAAATCATGGAAGTGTGAAGCAGTCTGTAGAATGAAGTGAGCAGTTGTGTTAAGAGCTCCTTCATGCTGCCTGGAAAAATTAAAAAGAAAAAGTCTAACCCACCCAATATGGAACAGCACTGAAGAGTTAGGCAGTTTGAGTAGCGGATGTTGGATAGGAAAAGAAATTTGGATATCACATGAAAGACATGGGTAAAAGGATGTCTATTGATCAACAGGTGGAAGAGTGGGTGATTATATGGTATACTTATGGAGAGGGAATGGAGGTGAGTAGGTTGATTTATGGTGTATATGTATGTGACTTGAGGTTGGGAGGCGGTGAGGAGATGGCTGAGCAGAGGAAGTATGTAGTGTGCAAGTAGATGGATTAACAGTTTAAGTATGTGGTGAGGAAGCAAACGAAGTATGATGGAGAAATGTGTTCTGGGAATAGCAAATATGTCTGTATGCTTATATGGAGGTGGTGGTCATTTGATTAAAGAAATGGCTTGCTCGTCAGATGGATAGGAATTCCATCTCAGGTTAGGTTACGGAATAACTTGATCTGAATTTCAGTAAATCAGATTTTACTGATTTTTCACAACACCCACCGAAATGTCATAAAAACAAATTTGAATACACCAGTCCTAAGTGAGACAATCCTACCATGTAATGAATATGGAAGGAGGATATTAGCACCAAAGCGACTGCATGAAAAAATTAAGGGCTCCTAGAAATTTTGGGCCTCGGGGAACGGACTGTCTCCACAAAACTAAAAATGATCAGCCGCTAGAAAGAACATAAGAACAAAAGATCAAAGGCGCTACCGTAATGAAGAACCAGATTAAGCAGATATTTACCTCATCATACGAAACTGCACTGATGATTTTAAAAACAATAATTGATTAAGAATATTTGTCAGTAATGGAGATTGGTTTCTGTGATTTCAGTTTTTACGGCCGTTCTCTTTGAAGCTTTTTTTTTTTTTTTTTAGCATTCCTGTCCAATTTCTTTTTTTTTACAGGATTTTTATGTAATTTTTTTTGTCCTTGTGAATCTGGGATGCTGAGAAAATTTTTAAAATATTTTTAATGCCATTACATTTTCCAATGCTTTAAACGTAGGTAAAATTGGTGTTCGTCGTCTTTGTCTTTGTCATATTTTTCTTTATAATTTTTCTTTGGCTTTCCTTTGAAGCTTTGAAGAGTTTTTATATTTTGCAATTTAATATTTCTCTCGAATTTAGCCGCCTGAAAATTTGTGGCCCGAAAAATTTTTATGGGGTTTTCCTTTGCTCTTCATTTTTGTCAACATATTGTGGTTTGGATCAGCGTCTGCCTCTCACAGTCCCAGGCTCACCAGGATTATTCTTTTACAGTGTGATTTATTTCTTTTGGGAACCTCAGCTTTCCTTTCCTTTAACGTAATTTTCACATGTCCATCTTTCCAAATCATCATGATTTACAGAACTGCCAATGCACTCTTCATTCTCTCTGTCTCTCCCTCCCTCCCTCCCTTCCCCCCCCACCTCTCTCTCTCTCTCTCTCTCTCTCTCTCTCTCCCTACCCCCCCAGCAGCTGTCAAAGACCTAGCGTGAACTGAAGCACACGTGTGGTGACGCAGGTGTTTGGACGCGCTGCACAACGAAACAATTTCACATGACAGAGAGAGAGAGAGAGAGAGAGAAGATGATGGACGCCCCCACTTACCACTAAGTAGGAGATTAACACTAAAATATTATGGCAGTCACGAAAATGTGCAATGGAAAGTCTGTAAAGCCATGGATTTAGTCTTCTGCCAGAAGGCTGCGTGAAATAACATGCATAAGGAAGAAAATCTGGCCAAGGTTAAGATAAAGGAGCTACAGTACTGTATAGCATTTTGTTTTTTGACTATATAAAAGCTGTCGAGATCTGGTGAGATCTAGAATAATTTTACTAAATACTGCAGAGTGTGCAAAAGCAGAAGTATAAAATGATGGTGTATACAGTAAGCTCTCACAAATATCTATCTATCTATCTATTGCCAGACGCCTCAATCCCGTTTGGGGTGGCCACAAACAAATCGCCTCCAAGTCGCCCTGTCCCCCGCCATTTCACTGCCCTGCTCCCAACTCACACCCCCCTCTCTCATATACCTCTCCACCCCATCCCTTCATCTCATCCTCGGCCTCCCCCTCCCTCTTCCCCCCTTCACCTCACTCACATACACTCTCTTCGTCAGTCTTTCACCCTCCATCCTCTCCACATGGCCAAACCACCTCAGTGTGTTCCTCATAACGCTTCCTATCACATCCACATCCACACCACAATGCTCCTTTATATCCTCATTCGTCAGCCTGTCTCTCCACGCGACTCCACAGGCTCCTCTTAAATAACTCATTTCCACTGCTCTCACTCTTGACTTGTGTCCTTCCAACAATGTCCAAGCTTCACTTCCGTACGTTAGAGTTGGTATCACAATACTGTCATGTAGTAACTTTTTCACTTCCATGCTCACTTCCCTGTTTCTTATCACTGCTTTCAAAGAACCAGCAACCTTTCTTCACTGCTGTACCCTTTCAAGCACTTCACCCTCCAAACCTCCATCCGTACTCATCACACTACCCAAGTACTTAAACGTACTCACATTTTCCAATTCCTCACCATCCAACCTCGCTGTACATTCACTAACTTCACCTCTCTCAAAGACCATCACTTTACTCTTCCCTACATTCACCTTTAGATTCCGTTTCTTACACACTCTCTCAAACTCATCCACCAAGCCTTGCAGCTCCCCTTCGTCTTCACTCAATAACACGGTATCATCTGCAAACAACAGTACAGGGAGTTTCCAAACACTATCCTCTCTCACCAGGGCCACTCCAACATCCACTACCCTACCTTGTACCTCTTTTATTACCCCATCCATGTACAGATTGAACAACCATGGAGACATGACACATCCCTGTTTCAATCCACCTTTCAAAGAGAAAAATTCACTTAGTTCACCATCCACACGCACTGCAGCCTTCGCACCATCGTACATACTCTTCACAGCATTCAACAACTTCCCATCTACCCCATATATTCTAAACACTTTCCACAATCCTCGTCTATCCACCCTGTCATATGCTTTCTCCAAATCCATGAAAGCCGCATACAACTTCTTTCCCTTCTCTAGAAACTTTTCCACTAAAGATATAAGAACGAATATCTGATCTACACAACCTCTTCCCTTCCTAAAACCTCCCTGTTCTTCTCCAACTAATTTCTCTGTTCTTTCTCTAACTCTGTCTATAAGTATCCTACCATACACTTTTCCTATTATACTAAGAAGACAAATGCCCCTATGATTACCACACACTTCTTTTTCCCCTTTTCCTTTGTACAAGGGAATAATTATACCTGACTTCCAATCCTCCGGGACTCTACCTTCCTCCCAGGCCAATAAATAAATGAGTTCAATATTACCCCTACAAATAATATGAATCCTAAATTACCCTTACAAATAAAATGAGTTCTATGTTTCATTCATTATATTTCATTCATTAAAGCTGGCGGAGAGTTTTGTTCATTTGCAGTCTATTTCTCGGAATTCGGTGGCAGAATAGACAATACTACAGTCATGCATTATTTCTAGTGCACTTCTTTGTGACTAGCACCACATTATAGTGTTTTCCTCTTGATACAGCTCATCATTCAGGAGAGAGAGAAGGCAATTGTTACCATACTTAAGGTGAACAGATATAAATGAGTCGAAATCTTACTGCACTCGTTAAGAAGCTCCCAGAGCAGTGGCGGATTAAGGGTGTCTTGGGCCCAGGGCGGTGAGGCAATCATGGGCCCCCCTGACTGGTCACACACACACACACACACACACACACACACACACACACGTCTTATCAAATAGTACCATGACAAAGTAAACTGATATTACAATAAGTAGTTTTATTAAAATGAAAATAATGATATGCATGATACTGTAGGTAAGGTGAATTAGGGTAGCCTACTGAATATATATATATATATATATATATATATATATATATATATATATATATATATATATATATATATATATATATAGTATTTTTCACCAAAAAAACTATGTTAGGTTAGGTTAGGTTAGGTTAGTTAGGATAATGTAAAAAAAAAAAAAAAACTAAAGTATTCTAGGTCAATATACTTTAGTTTTTTTTTTTTTCAGTACCCTAATTGTTTTTCAGTGACTTTCATGATTTTTTACATATTTTTTACCCCACAATTTCCCTCTCCTTCATTAGCCTGCCCTTGCCCACTATCGGGGCTATTCTAGCTTGTGACCCCAATCAAATAACAATTGAAAATGATAAAATACAACACTCCCAAACACGAAAAAAAAAAAAAAAAAAAAAATCGGGTGAGCGACTGGTAAATATATAATTTCATATACAGGCACATCTCCTGTAGCTTAATGCATTAGGCTACAGTATAAATAAAAATGCGATACTTAGGCTTGGTCTATCTGTAGCCTAGCCCTCTCCTACTCCTATAGTAGGTCGTTTAGGTAAGCGCTTGAGTTTTGAGATTATTATCCTGGTCATACATAGCCATTAATGAATTTAGAAATAGGAATTCAGGAAATAAAGTGAACAAATGAGATTAAAAGAAGTTGAACTAACGTCAAAAGGGTACAATTATATATATAAAAATGTCCAACTGCCGCCAACAAACTTGCATGGGACGCCAGCTGATCCAAAGTGTTTTGCTCATGTCGATGTGAGTACGTGACTAATCAAATTCTATAATTATTAACACTAGGGAAAAGTTAATTATTTAATCAAACTGTTACATGTAATTCTTGCCTGAATTAAAAGGATTCATAAAAATCCTTAAACAAATGAAATAGTATAACGTTTAACTGTACATTTTGATGACAGAAAACTGAAATCGGGAATTTAAGGAGTAACATAGTTGAATATCTGGTAGTGGTAACAACCTTATACTCACATTTACGTGATTTAACTATACCAAAAGATTATATGGAGTAAATTTTTCTTATTATTTATTCAAGAACTCATTTGCTAAATTACATTCTAAAAATAACATTCAATAGAAAATAGCAAATTAGAAAAATTACTGGCATTTTGTATGGTGGAAAAATCGAAAATCAGAAATACGACTGGCAGACTGGCAGTCCGGCAGACTGTATGGGCCCCCTTTGGGCCTGGGCCCATGGCGGCCGCCCCTAACGCCCCCCCCCCCTTAATCCGCCACTGTCCCAGCGTGTAATTGAAGTTAGAAATCAAATGATCAAGACAAAATTCGCAAGAAAAAGCTTGTTTGTACTGTATTCAAACCTTGTACAAAACTATGAGATTTCCCGGAATAATCGACCGTGGCTAGTTTGGGCGATATCTTGCTGTATTATTTCGAGCCTCAGATGTATAAAGGATGTCAGAACCCAGTGAGATACTGCATAGCTAATCAGTAGTAGTAGTAATAGTGGTAATAGTAGTAGTGGTAATAATAATAGTAGTGGTTGTAGAAATAGTACTAGTAATAGTAGTAGTAGCAGCAGTAGTAGCAGTGGCAGTAATAGTAATAGTAGTAGTAGTTGCAGTAGTAGCAGCAGCAGCAGCAGTAGTAGTAGTAGCAGTAGTAGTTGTAGTAGTTTCAACCCCAAGCTCATCTTAAAGTGAACCCAGCGGACTGCAGGCTGAAGTTGCCTGTCTCAGGTAGTGTACTGTCTGGGACATGTAAAACCATGCAGCTGAGCCGCACGGTTATTATCAGGGCCACCACACCAAGGAGTCCCTTTCTAGCATCGCTAAACTATTCAACCGTAATGAAACAGCCTGGACTTTCAACTTCATTAGATGTCCGTAGTTGGAAGTGAGCAGTTGTACTAAGAGCTCCTTTGTGCTGTCTGGAATAATCAAAAGGTCTAACCTACCCAATATGAAACAGTACTGAAGCGTTAGGTATTTTGAGTTGCGGATGTTGGATAGAAAAGTTATTTGGATATCACATGAAAGACGTGGGTAAGGATGTGCGTTGATCAAGAGGTGGAAGAGTGTGTGATTAGCTGGTATAGTTATAGAGAGGGAATGGATGTGAGTAGGGTGATGCATGAAGTATATATGTGTAAGTGACTCGAGGCTGGGAGTCGGTGAGGATATGGCTGAACAGAGTAAGTATGTGGTATGGACGTAGACGGACTAACGGAGTAGGTACGTCGTGAGGAAGTAGACGGAGTATGATGGAAAAATGTGGACTGGGAATAACTAATATGGGTGTATGCTTATATGGAGGTGACGGTCATTTAATAAAAAAAAATGGCTTGCTCGTCAGATGGACAGGAATTCCATCTTAGATTAGGGTAGGGAATAGCATAATTTGAATTTCGATAAAACAGATTATACTAATTTTTCACAAAACCCAACGAAAAGCCATAGAAACAAATATCAAAACAATAGGCCTGAGTGAGACAGTCTTACCAAGTACTGATGTTGGAAGGAGGATATTAGCACCAAAGCAATTGTATGTAAAAATGGGAGGCTCGTAGTAATTTTGGTATTCGGGGAAAGGACTGTCTCCGCAAAACTAAAAATGATCAGCCGCTAGAAAGAACATAAGAACAAAGGATCAAAGGCGCCACCGTAATGAAGAACGAGATTAAGTAGATGTTTACCTCATCATACGAAGCTGCACTGATGATTTTTAAAATGATAACTGATTAAGAATATTTGACAGCAATGGAGTTTGGTGTCTGTGATTTCAGTTTTTACGGCCGTTCTCTTTGAAGCTTCTTTTTTTTTTTTTTTTTTTTTGCATTCCTGTCCAAACTTTTTGCAGGCTTTATTATGTAATTTTTTTTTTCCTTGTTATTCTGGGATGCTGAGAAAAGTTTTAAAAATATTATTAATGCCATTACATTTTTCAGTGCCTTCAGCGTAAGTAAAGCTGGTGTTCGTCGTCTTTGTCTTTGTCATATTTTTTTTTTTGTGGTTTGTCTTTGGCTTTCCTTTGAAGCTTTGAAGAGTTTTATATATTTTGCAATTTAATATTTCTCTCGGATTTAGCCGCCTGAAAATTTGAGGCCCCTTTTCCCCGTAAATTTTTATGGGGTTTTCCTTTGCTCTTCATTTTTGTCAACATATTGTGGTTTGCATCAATGTCTGCCTCTCACAGTCCCAGGCTCACCAGGATTATTCTCAGAGAGTGTAATTTATTTCTATTGGGAACCTCCACTTTCCTCTACTTTGACGTAATTTTCTCATGTCTATCTTTCCAAACCATTATGATTTATAGAACTGCCAG